>NC_058084.1:67553801-67872551 GCF_014858855.1 Bufo gargarizans
ACGGGTATATCACACCAGTTGCAATTAGTTGTTCCAATAGCATTTGTCCCTCTGTATAGCTGCGGTATCTCAGCAGAACCGCACACAACTGCTGCACAATACAAATTCACTATATAGAAATTATGTTATAGGTATATCACCTCTGCCTCAATCAGTTTGGGAGGGGGGGGGGGGCAACTGGTATATCCCACTAGTTGAAATTAGTTGTTCCAGTAGCATTTGTCCCTCTTTATAGCTGTGGTATTTCAGCAGAACCTCACACAAATGCTGCACCTGCACCATATATAAATTATATTATAGGTATATCACACCCGTGCCTCAATCAGTTTTTTTGGGGGGCAACTGGTATATCACGTTAGTTGCAATTAGTTGTTCCAATAGCATTTGTTCCTCGGTATAGCTGCGGTTTCGCAGTAGAACCGCACACAACTGCTGCACAATACAAATGCACTATAATATACTTTCTATGTTAGAAAGTATGTTATAAGTATATTACACCCCTCATTATGTCACACCTATCGATAGCACACCTATACCTGTCCTTAAAAGGACTTTGTGGCCCTATTAGCTAGCGTTTAGTGTCTCTAACAGTCTGTCCCTGCTCCACACAGCAACCTCTTCCTACACTGGTAAAAAACTGATTGTAAAATGGCGGCCAGATCAGGTTTATTTATAGGGTAGGGGGTGTGTCCATGTGCTGAAATGTCTCAATTGGCTGTCCTGTCCCACCTGATGGAATAATTTCTGACCATTTGTTCAGAAAAAGTCATTGCTTTTTCCAATATTATTTTGTGTGCCTAAACATGGGCAGGCATCTGCCCACATCTTGAAATTTTAAAAAGCATAGCAAATATAACAACGCATTGTTTTACATGTACAGCACAGAAGGACGTGACTTGCCGCCCAACACTGTATATGTATGGTGAGTTGCACCTGCTCGATCAGCAACAGAGGCCCAGCTGTTCCTGACAGCCGGACCCCTGCTGTATCCACCAGCATCGGTGAATACACCGATGCCAGTGCATGAACCCCTCGTTAACTCTGACTGTGTCATGTTCGGCATTTGCAAAGGAAAGGAAGCTCCCCCTCACATCAGGTTCCCATACTGAAGAAACATTTCAAAAATTGCTTCTAAAATTCTAAGCATTCTAATGTGCTAAAAAATAAAAATTACATGTACAAAATGATGCCAACATAAATTATGCCAACAGTTGTGGCCATCTAGGCTGACTGCATGGTCTCTCACATACTGGCTACAGGCTGACTCCTGTGTATACTGGTTGATTGGGGCTGTGTGCTGGCTACTTGTGTGTGAACAGTTGCCTGTGTTTATGTCTCAGTGCCTTGCAGGCAGGCTGCATGCACTCTGTGTATTGGATAATGGCTATGGTTATGTGATGCATGCTGGCTATGGCCTTGTGTGAACAGGGTCTGAGTGTGGATGCATTTGTGTTTGTATCACTGTGTGGTTCTGTCACTCGTTGTGTAGGCTGGCTGCCTTTGACCTCATACTGGCTACAGTTTTCCTGTGTATGCTGGTTGTTGTTCGGGGGGGTGTTGGCTGCAGCATTCTGTGACTGGTGTAAACTGACACTTGTGATTGCATGTTTTATGCTTCTGGTTATTTATGGTTCTGGTGGGGTTAACATTCCCTGGACTGTACCTCTGTGTGATAGACCTTTGTGAGGATGTATAATGGAACGCGTAGGAAACAACTAACCAACTACAAAGGATGTCTCAATAGGGCCCAAAAGGATGTCTCAAAAGGCCCCCATTTTGGACTGGTAGCGTGAGTCTAACAATATTGAAAAGCCAGTAGTCATCTCTCAGCCGAATGGTGATAATGCAACTGTCACTACGCAAGCAAATCAGAAAGCATCTGGCCATTTGCACATGGGGCTCAGAGGAACTAGATGCCTCCATCTCCACTGCATACTTCCACGGTCTATCTGGGTCATCTGCATCATCTTCACCTTTGCCCTCCAGCTCTTTCTGCTCCTCCCGCTCCTCTCCTGTCACTTGGGCAAATAAACCACCTAGTTCTGTATAGAATTTCTGGCATTTATGTCCTCTTCCTGTTCTTCCTCCTGTGTCAGTTCAGCCTCCACAGGGATAAGGTGGCCATGAGATGTAGGCGGCACATCTTCTGTCCCCTGGCCTCTCAGATTTATCAGCATCCCCTCCAGGACGTGAAGAAAAGGAATGACATCATTCATCCTGTAGTCCTGATGACTGATAAATAAAGTGGCCTCCTCAAATGGCAGGTGTCACTCATGAGCTGCCACTGGATAACTTCAAAGTGCAACATCAAGAAATTGTTCACAGCTTTCCCCTGCTCATATAGTTGGTCTAACATGTGGAGGGTGGAGTTCCAACATGTGGAAACGTTGTGTATGAGGTGATGTTGGGGAACACCATTCTGCCTTTGCAGCTCAACGAGGGCGTGTTTTACATGGTAAGAGTGGCTACACAGTTTCCTTGACATTTTCAAGACATCTTTCAGTTGGGTAGAAGACTTCAGGAATCGGGTGACAACAAGATTGAAGACACCCTCCCCGAGGCAGCACAGACAGACTGTTCTTCCTGTTATTAGTAACCATAATTTCATGGTTCCTAAGGTTTGATTTCTTGGTTGATGACATAGAGCTCTTCCTCCTTAGTGTGACTCAATTTGCTAAGGCTGACCAGGGGAAAAACTTGATTGACAATGTTGTGCTTTAGAAAGGTGGTATGCTGGAGGACCCCTCTAAACTTGCCTACAATGGAGCATGAAGACAAGGTGGAGGAAAAGGAGGCAGTGGAGGACATTGGTGCAGAAATCTCACAATTACATCACAAATGCACCATTGCCATCATCTGGCCAAGTTGCTGATGTGCCTGGGCTGAAACCACATTTACTCAGTGGGCTGTAAAGGACATATATTGTACTTGACCATAGTTAAAGCTCCACATGTCAGCACTGGCACAAACTGTACCAGATGCTGACAGGCTCAATGACTGGCCCATCTTCTACTCTCTACCTTGGGTGGGAACAAGCCATCAGCTCTCTGAAATGTTCAGAGGCTAAAGGGAGGGACTGTAGTACCAGCAACTTGGCCAGGAACACGTTCATCTTCTGTGCTGTTGGATGACTGCACTCATACTGTTGTCTCTTTGCAATCGCCTCAGTGATTGACTACTGGCGAAACACGTGATGTGGAGTAGGAGGAGGAAGATCAGGAGCAATAGATGAATGGAAGAAACAAGAGCTTCCTTCAGCTGAGTTTGAGGAGCCCTAACTGCTGAAGAAGCTGTGCGGGCCGCTGGGAGATGCAGTGGTTGCTGCATTAGGCGGTACCATTACATTAGCGCCACGGTTTTCCCAGGCCACTTTATGGTGATGCTCCATGTGTTGATGAAGGGCCGTGGTGCCAACATTAGCACCCTGACATCATTATACCTTCTCAGACATATTCTGTATGCTGCCACACTAACATCCTTCAGCAGGGGGAGCATGGGAGCGTCTGATGTGAGACGCTAGGCCCCGCCCCTCCGCTCCCCCGGCACGCCGGCTGTCCTGTCTGCTCGCTCCTGCCTGCTTTGAGGATTCCTATAGGAGTTGTTGGCTTCGAGCCTCATGCAGAGGGTAACAGGGGTGAAGATACTTTGATAGCTGCGGACTCCAGGGTACAGCCCCCGGTCCATTTGTATCCTTGGAAGAATTTTGGGAGGAATAGAGTAAAAAAAAAAAAAAACAAGAGAAGCGCGAGTGAAGGAAAAAAAATAACAAGTAGGAGCGAATATACCGTGTTTACTGCTCACCAGTCGGCTTATTGGTGTTTAAGCCCCTATTTGTTACCTCCATTTTTTGACCCCGAGACTCCGACTCTGATCCTCTGAAGAAGTTCTTCCAAAATGGGATTAACCTCATTTCAACATCTCTAAAACTCTCCCTATTATGGGTTCAAAGTTAAACTAACCTTACTAAAAAAAATTGTGACTAATTACGCTTTTTTTCATATGTTTGGAATATAGGCCTTTGGTTCCTGGCTCTTTTTGAGAGGCATAGGCTTAAGGATTATTTAACATTGTGTAATTTTTATTTATTTATTTTTTCCGGACTAACTAGTGTTTAGATATGGTTTAATTTATTGTTTATTGCTTGTTTCTTGATGTTTATGACTAATTAGAAAAAGGGGAAATATTTTTATTTATTTATTTTTTTGCCTTATTATTACTTTTACTAACAACTTTGTAACTAACTGTCTGATAAGATAGGTAGGGGGAGGGGAGAGAGGAGGAAGAGAAGGGAATAGAGGTGATTTTTCCCAAGGGCTTATATAGTAAAGGGCGCGGGAAAGTTAAGAAATTGAAAATGCCGTCAAAAAGAAGGGAGGAACAGCGTGGCCCTACAGGGAGTATCGCTAGGCGATCAGTAACAGGGCTAGAAAGTGGATCTAAGCAACAGGGTTTAAATAAATACTTGCTCCCTAACTCACCAGGGCCTAGATCTCCACAAAAAGAAAAAAACGCAGATGTTAGACTTCAGGGCCCAACACATGAGATAACACCTGAGGGCGGAGAGGGGGAGAGGGGAGCCCCAGTGACATATACCGAAACAGATGTAAGAATGGTGCAGGACATACTTTGCACTGTTTCACGGATGGAAAACTTAATGGGTAATTTGGTAACGCAGCTTGGGGCAGTGCAAACTGATGTTATGGTGATACGAGAGCAATCTGTGCAGAAGTTAGAGAAGGAGGTGGTATCTTTAAAACAGATAAATGGTAAGATGGAACAAAAACTGGTTGATCAGGAGGACAGATTAAGAAGATCTAATATAAGATGTGTGGGGGTCCCAGAACGAGCAGAGGGAGAGAATTGTACTGAATTTATGGAGAAATGGATAAGGGAGAATAGCAAAGAGGGTACTCTCTCCCCCTTATTCTCTATTGAAAGAGCACACAGGGTCCCCACAAAAAGTAGGGTCCCAGGGGACTATCCTAGGCCTATATTGGTGAAATGTTTATCGACTAAGGACCGTGATGGAATATTATATGACGCCAGAACTTCAGATAAATATCATATACAGGGTGTAAAGATTAAACTTTTTCCAGACTACTCATTTAGTACTAATGCACAAAGGAGAGAATTTATAACTGTTAAAAAAAGACTAAGGGAGGCAGGTCTTAAGTATAGCTTGCTCTTCCCGGCGAAATTAAGGGTGGAGTATAAAGGCAGGAGCATTTTTTTCCAGACTCCGGAAGAAGTCAGTGAATGGGCGGATGGGGAGGGCCTCTGAGGCCGGGGGTGGGGGAGGGGAAAGGGGTCTTTATGCTAAGTTATGGAGTCGCCCAGACTGCTGGTTAGCAGACGGGGTGATTATTTGGATAGGGGGGGTAAGTACGGGAAGTGGGAGGGGGGGACGTGTGTGTTTTTTTTTTTTTTTTCTCTTCTTCCTCCCCCTCTGCTAGAAGATGGTTAGGATCCTTTCATTGAATGTGAGAGGGCTTCGTGAGAGGGTTAAAAGATACACTATCCTTGAGTGGATGAAGAGGTTTCTGCCGGCCATCATCTGTCTCCAGGAGACACATTTGGATACGGAATCAGTAAGGTGGTTGGAGAGGAGATGGATGGTGGAGGGATATCATTCGGTGTATACTACCTATTCCAGAGGGGTCTCAATTCTGGTACATAAGAAGATTAAATTTGAAGTTGTGGCATGTGAGGCCGATGACTGTGGCAGATACCTCTTCTTACATTGTTATATAGAAGGGATTAAAACTGTAATTGCTAATATATATATCCCACCACCTTACAAGCCAGATGTTTTGTATCAATTGTATGGATTTATGTTGAATAAGCAGGAATGTATATTGATTGCAGTGGGTGATTATAATGCGGTTATGGATCCACTCAGGGATAGAACTTCTGGCAGAGGGGGAGGAGCACAAAATGTAGACTTATGTAAGCTAGCCCTGGAATTTAATTGGGTAGACGTGTGGCGCGCCCAGAATCCGGATGAAACTATGTACTCCTGTTATTCAAAAACACATCAAACCTGGTCAAGAATAGATATGCTTTTCGGAAATAAAAATTTAATTTCCCAAGACAGAATTAGGATCAAGTATATACCTATGGCTTTGTCAGACCATAATGCAATGGTAATTGACTTAGACTTGAATAAAAAGAGCACTGTCCCGCTGTTCAAGTTTAACCCTCATTGGTTGTTTTTGATCACAGATAATGAGAGTATAATAGAGGAGTTAAAAAATTTTTTTAAAGTGAATACTGGTTCTGCCAATAGATTAATGGTTTGGGACACGGCTAAGGCATTTTTGAGAGGAGTGTTGTTAAAAAAGGTAAATTATTGGAAGAAAAGTGTTAGAGAGAAAGGGAATCTATTGGAAAAGAAATTACAAGAAGCAGCAACGGTATGTATAAGGTACCCCACTGATTTCAATAAGATTGTTTGGGAGAAAGAGCAAGAAAAATTAAAAATATATCAGTTAGAAAAAACTAGGAAAGAATTGCTTTTTCAAGGGATCCGGTTAGCTTCGGAGGGTGAAAAGGTTGGTAAACTTTTAGCAAATATAGTGAGAAATCAAAAAGGGAAATCATGGATCGGGGCAATTAAGGATAATACGAGTAAATTGGTCAGTACACCGGAAGGTATTAAAAAAGTGTTCGTGGAGTACTTCCTAGAGCTTTACAAGTCTAGGGTACAATATTCAAAACAAGAATTAGATTTATACCTAGATAAGATTCCTTTTAGTAAGATATCCCAGGCCCAAAAAGAATATTTAGAAAAAGAAATATCGGTGGCAGAAATAAATTCAGTGTTGGGGAAGGTAAAAGCCGAAAAAGCACCAGGGGGCGATGGGCTCCCTTTTGAAATATATAAAACCTTCTCCCAGGTTTTAGTACCTGAGTTAAAAATAACACTGGATGAATCCCGGAAACTGGGCGATCTACCGGACTCCATGAAGGAAGCAATTATTACATTAATTCCAAAAAAGGGAAAAAAGCAACTAGATCCCGGGTCATACAGGCATATATCTCTTCTTAATACCGATGTAAAAATTTTGGCAAAGGTCTTGGCGGATAGGCTGTCAAAGGTTATTACAGGAATAATAAATAAAGATCAGACAGGCTTTATTCCGGGTAGAACAAAATATTCAAATATGAGAAGGCTGTTCCTTAATATTGAAGCTAATACATCAGACGTAGGGGAGAAAGTGATACTTTCATTGGATGCCCAAAAGGCATTCGACTGTATTGAATGGGAGTATTTATGGACAGTATTAAAAAGGGTTGGAATAGGGGAGGGATTTATAAGATGGATCCAGTTAATATATCTTAACCCAAGGGCCAGAGTAGTGGTGGATGGGAGCTTGTCCCTGCCGTTTGCCCTATACCGGGGCACTAGGCAGGGATGCCCTCTCTCCCCACTGTTATTTGCTATAGCAATTGAGCCTTTGGCAAATATAATAAGAAATGATAGGGAGATTAAAGGGTTTCAATATCTGGGTGGAGAGGAAAAAATGTTAATGTATGCGGATGATATTTTACTTTTTTTGCAGAATACTGGGGATCAGTTCAATAGAGTGATAGAAATAATAGATACGTTTGGTTTGTTTTCTGGTTTAAATATTAATTGGGGGAAATCACACATGTTAATATTAGGAGATGGTCAATCACAGGGAGACTTAAGGGTTCACGTTCTAAAAAAAAATGAGAAATTCAAATATCTCGGTATACAAATTTCTGGAAATATAGAAGAGTATGAGAAATTAAATGTTCTCCCCTTAATAAAAGAATTAAGAACTAAAATACATATATGGAAAAGACTACCAATGTCAATATAAGGTCGGGTAAATTTAATAAAAATGGTCTTTCTCCCAAAAATACTCTATGTCTTGCAAAATGCTCCAGTGAGAATACCACAGAGTATTTTTAAGCTATTTGATATCCTAATGGGGGAATTTATTTGGAAGGGAGCTATCCCTCGGATAAAGAAAGAAGTTCGTCAGCTTCCAGTACGGGATGGAGGATTAGCGGTTCCCAATCTGTTTTTCTATTATCTAATAACACAATATGGGAATATAAAGGGTAGTTTAGAAAGTTTGGCGGTTAGTCAAGAAATAAATAGATGGGGTTGGAAAGAGGAGTGGAATCACTTAGAGGTGCTGGAATCAGGTTTTTTGGGGAAAAAAAACACTGGTAATAGAATATTAAATTTAATGGATTACGTATGGGGGGAAATTAAAAAAAATATTAGAGATTAAAGGTTTTTTGCACTATACACCGATTTGGAAAAATTTTAATTTAAAGGAATTAGAAACGATTAGGGTTTATATAGATTGGGAAAAAAAAGGAATGAAATATATAGATCAGATTTTCAAGGAAGACAACTTGAAGGACTTTAATACAATGGTAACAGAATTTGGGATTCCCCATAGAGATATGTATAAATACTTTCAGCTTAGGAATGCGCTGCAGACAGTGGATCAAGAGGATAGGTATAGAAGGGAAAAATCGGATATGCTGGACAAATTTATTAGAGGGGAAGGAGGAGGAACAACCGCAAGGAGATATGGGATTCTGATGGAGGGAAGGAAAAAAAGGATTATAATGCCGGCCGTAAGAAAATGGGAGAAAGAACTAGAATCTTTTACGGAGGAGAAATGGAGAGATGCCCTCAGAAATTATGCGAGGGTCTCTGATAGGGGCTCACATAAGATTTCACAATTCTTCATATTGCATAGATTACATAGGTCTCCATGGATGTTGAAAAGAATGGGTGTGAGGGAGTCAGATAAGTGTTTAAAATGTCGGGATGAAAAAGCCGATTTAATACATTGTTTTTGGAGATGCCCCAAACTCTTCAGATACTGGATAGAAATACTAGAAATCATATTTTTGCGTCTGAAAGTTCGGCTGCCCTATGACCCAGTCATTTGTATTTTGGGGGCAACTAAACATTTGGAGTTAGATAAAAAAAATACGATCGGTTATGAATAAAGTATTATTTCAAGCCAGACTTGTTATACTTAGGAAATGGATAACGGCCGATCCACCAACAGTGGGACAGTGGAAAAAAGCAATAGATAATTTAATTATAGAAGAACGTGTGATGGAGAGTTATATTAAAAAATCGCAAAATTCGGATGAAGTATGGAAAAATTGGTTACTTTAGGGCTGGATGATGTGTTTTTTTTTTTCTCTTTCACTTCCCCCCCCCCCCTCCCTTCCTCTCCCTATGGGTAGTGGGAGGGAATAAATAAAATTAAAATTATTATTATGAATGGTTAATATCTATGTCTTTTTGATATTGGATTGATGTATTTTTCGGATGTTTTTTTTCTATGAAATTGAAATAAAGACTAATTTAAATAAAAATAAAAAAACATCCTTCAGCAACTTGACAAAGAATTCCCACACTACCCTCACTACTCCATGCTGATTGCCCTATGCTGCCTTTATGGACCCATGCAAAGCTAGATGTTTCCTGACAGGTAGGCTCCTGAGTAGCAGACGGTCTACCCTGGGCATGTTTGGCTCCAGATCTTCTACTGCTTCCACCCTGCTGGCTCATCGGCACACTGCCACCCTTCTGTTGTCTCATGGGCCTGCTGCCACCATCGCCCCTAATGATGATGATGCACCCTCTTCACCCGGATCCCACAAGAGATTGGCTACATTATCATTCACTACTGTCTGTTCGTCACTTATGACACCATCACCAGTCTCAAGTCCCTGATCGATTGCAACACGTTCTCCCACCCAACTGTCATCATCACTAGTTGCACGCCTAGGGGAAGATGCAGTGGACCTCTCCTCCAACACTGTGCAGGTCTATAGCTCCTGACTGTCCTCACTAAGCTCGTCCTTGCTGAAAAGTGGAGCATAGCCAGCAGCATGCATTACTTCCCAAGCAGAAGAGGCAGCAAAAGAAAGATGCAGTTGCAGGTGAGGGCACAGAGGTTGTTCCTGGGCCATGACAACTGAATGTGGTGTCAGGGGAACCCACTGATTCCTGGCCATGTGTATCTGTTGTCACATGAGATGATGCTGAACCAAAGGATGACAGTGGCAGCTCTGCACTGTTGCTGTGGCTGCTGTTACTACTACCACTAATTGTGTAGTCTACAGCAACATTTTTGACACTGCCCATTGCTTTTGAGGGTCCAAGCAACTGTCTGTTGGTCAAAGTGTACAGTAACTGAATCAGTAATGTAACAGATTAAGTATGAATTGCGCAGCAAGTGTACTAACGTGTGCCTATATATTAGACCTCCTGTTGATAATGAGTCTGTTGCACAGTAAGTCTATGAATTACAGAATAGATTAAGTATTAATGGTGCAGCAGATGAACTAGGTAAACACACCTGTATATTATACCACCTTTTGAGAATGAGTCTGATGCACAGTAAATCTATTAGTAACTGAACAGATTAATAATTAATGGTGCAGCTGATGAACTAGGTAAACATGCCTATGTACTAGACCACCTGCTGACAATGAGTCTGATGCATAGTAAGTCTATGTATAACAGAACATATTAAGTATTAATGGCGCGGCAGATGAACTAGGTAAACGCGCCTATATATTAGGCTGCCTGTTGACAATGAGCCTGATGCACAGTATGTCTATGTATAACAGAACAGATTAATCATGAAAGGCAGAGCAGATGAACCAGTAAAACGTGCCTATTAGTGTTGAGTGATTTTATGAAAACTTAAATTTCCCAAAGAAATTTGCTTTGTAACTAGTTGAGCGGACACCTGAATGTTTGGGTTCGCCCGGTTCGGCCGAACTTCAAAAAAAAGTTTGAGTTTGGGACCCAAACTAGACCCGAACATGACCCTGAACCCGAACCCCATTGAAGTCAATAGGGACCCGAACTTTGGAGCACTAAAATGGCTCTAAAAAAAGTAATAGAAAGGGCTAGAGGGCTGCAAAAGGCAGCAAAATCCGGTTAAGAGCATGGCAAGTGCTCTGCAAACAAATGTGGATATTGAAATTACTTAAAATAACATAACGTAAAGATAAAAAATAATAATGTTGACACATGGAGTAGGAGGTTGAGGAGGCGGTGGATGTGGTGGTGGATGTGGAAGAGGTGGTAGAGGAGGAGGAGGTAGCCAACACAGTTTTTTTGTTTTGTGCTTTTATTTTATTTTATCATTATTATTATTTTATTTTTTTGTTTAAATTTGGGTAGACCCCAAAACATTGGGAAATATAAAAAATAAAACAAAAAGAAAATGCTCTGGAGTACAACAATGGCTGGGTGAGGCCGGTATACATGTCTATTCTGCACAAGGTACGGACAAGTCCTAAGGGATCTCTGCCTGGTTCATTTTAATGAACGTGAGTTTGTCCACATTAGCTGTGGACAGGCGGCTGCGCTTGTCTGTGATAACCCCCTTCGGTCGTGCTATACAAACGTTTAGACAATACACTGGCTGCAGAGCAGGCCAGCACCTCCAGGGTGTAAAGGGCAAGCTCAGGATATGTGCCCAATTTAGAGACCCAAAAGTTGAAAGGGGCAGAACCATCAGTTAGTATGTGTAGGCGTGTGCACACATACTGCTCCACCATGTTGCTGAAATGCTGCTTCCTGCTAAGACGTTCCATATCAACTGGTAGTGCTGGTTGTTGGGGCGTGCTGACAAAACGTTTCCACATTTCGGCCATGCTAACCCTGCCTTCTGAGCACCCGCTGTCAGGTGAGAATGCCATCGGCAGCGCGTCGACGAGCGTGTGCTTGTATTCGCGCATCTTCCGATCAGTATCAGATGTTTTTTAGTAAATTTACGGTAGTTCTCTGTCCGCTATGTAGAGTAGGGGTATATCACAGCCAAAAATTGTTTAATGTCACCCAACAATGTAACAGATGAATTAGTGAAATATATTTCTCTGTCCACTATGTAGAGCAGGGGTATATCACAGCCAAAAATTGGTGAAAGTTACACAACAATGTAAAAGACCAAAATTAGTGAAATGTATTTCCCTGTCCACTATGTAGAGCCGGGGTATATCACAGCCAAAAATTGGTGAATGTCACCAACAATATAACAGACAAATTAGTGAAATGTATTTCCCTGTCCACTATGTAGAGCAGGGGTATATTACAGCCAAAAATTGGTGAATGTCACACAACAATGTAAAAGACAAGTTAGTGAAATGTATTTCCCTGTCCACTATGTTGAGCCGGGGTATATCACAGCCAAAAATTGGTGAATGTCACCCAACAATATAATGAATATAATATAGACAAATTAGTGAAATGATTTAAAATAACATAAAATACATAAAAATTAAAAATAATAATCTTGATCTAGGAGGTGGAGGTCCATATGGAGTAGGTGGGTGAGGAGGCGGTGGATGTGGCGGTGTGGGTGGGAGCGGCGATGGAGGAGGAGGAGGTAGCCAACCCTGGTAATTTTATTTTTTATTTTTGTTGTTGTTTAAATTAGGGTACACCCCAAAACATTGGGAAATATAAAAAAATAAAACAATAAGAAAGTGCGCTGGTGTATAACAATGGCTTGGTGACGCTGCTATACATGTCTATTCTGCACAAGGTATGGACAAGTCCTGTGAGATCCATGCCTGGTTCATTTTAATGAACGTGAGCTTGTCCACATTGTCTGTGGACAGGCGGCTGCGCTTGTCTGTGATAATGTCCCCTGCCGCGCTAAACACATGTTCAGACAATACACTGGCTGCAGGCGCATGCTGACAAAGCTTTTCCACATTTCAGCCATGCTAACCCTGCCTTCTGAGGTGCTGGTGGTGCCCCAGCTGCGTTGGTGACCTCTTCCTCCTCCTCTGCCTTCGCCTTGTGCTTCCACCGTGCCCCCACTCTCAGGTGGGAAGGCCATCATCAGCACGTCTACCAGCATGCGCTGGTACTTGCGCATCTTACGATCACGCTCCAGTGACGAAATTAAGGATGGTACATTGTTCTTATAACGGGGATCCAGCAGCGTGGCCACCCAGTAATCAGCACAAGTTAGAATGTGGCAAACTCGCCGGTCATTGCCGAGACTTTGCAGCATGTAATCACTCATGTGTGCCAGGCTGCCCAGAAGCAACGACAAGCTGTACTCTGTGGGAGGTGTATCATCTGTGTCCTCTCTATCCCCCCAGCCATGCACCAGTGATGGCCATGAGCTGGTTTGGGTGCCACCCTGCTGTGAACATGGTTCCTTCTCCTCCATCTTCTCCCGATGTCATCCTCCAGAACTGTGCCCTGACTGGACAATTGTGTACCTGGCGTATGTTGGTGCAGGATCCCAACCTTGGAGCCACTTGTGAATGACTGGCCTGAAACCCTTGGAAATCCTTTTTCCTCCTCCTCCTGTACCACATCCTCTTCCATCATTACCTGAAGTGTTTTTTCAAGGAGGCATCGAAGTGGGATAGTTAGGCTGATAACGGCATCATCGGCACTGGCCATGTTGGTGGAGTACTCGAAACAGCGCAACAAGACACACAGGTCTCGCATGGAGGCCCACTCATTGGTGGTGAAGTGGTGATGTTCCGCAGAGCGACTCACCCATGCGTGCTGCAGCTGAAACTCCAATATTGCCTGCTGCTGCTTGCACAGTCTGGCCAGCATGTGCAAGGTGGAGTTCCACCTTGTGGACACGTCGCACATGAGGCAGTTAGCGGGAAGGCCGAAGTTACGCTACAGCGCTGACAGGCGAGCAGCAGCAGGGTGAGAACGCCGTAAGCGCGCACAGACGGCCCGCATTTTCTGCAGCAGCTCTGACATATTGGAGTAATTTTTCAGGAATTTCTGCACCACCAAATTCAGCACATGCGCCAGGCAAGGGATGTACGTCAAACCGGCTAGTCCTAGAGCTGCTACAAGATTTCACCCATTATCGCACACCACCAGGCCGGGCTTGAGGCTCACTGGAACCAACCACTCATCAGTCTGTTGTTCCATGCCCGTCCACAGCTCCTGCGCGGTGTGGAGTTTGTCCCCTAAACAGATAAGTTTTAGAACTGCCTGCTGTCGTTTACCCCTGGCTGTTCTGAAGTTGGTGGTGAAGGTGTTACGCTGACCGGATGAGGAGGTGGTAGAGGATGAGGAAGCAGAGTAGGAGGAGGAAGCAACTGAAGCGCCCTGCATTCATTGGTGGTGGAAAGACATGCACCAAACTGCTATCCACCTCAGGCCCAGCCACCACTGCATTAACCCAGTGTGCTGTTAGGGAGATATAACGTCCCTGTCCGTGCTTACTGGTCCATGTATCCTTAGTTATATGGATCTTGCCACAGATGGCATTGCACAGTGCACACCTGATTTTGTCCCCCACTTGGTTGTGCAGCGAAGGGATGGCTAACCTGGAAATGTAGTGATGGCTGGGCACGACGTACTGTGGGACAGCCACTGCCATAAGGTTTTTAAAACTCTCCATCTCCACCAGATGGAATGACAGCATTACAAAGGCCAGTTATTTGGAAATGCTGTCATTCAGGGCTAGGGATCGCGAGTGGGTAGGGGGGTACTTCCTCATTCACTCCAGTGTTTGGGAGATGGAGAGCTGAAAGCTTCCATGGGACATTGTGGAGATGATTGGTGACCAAGGTGGTGGCGTTGCTGGCACATCCTCTGTTTGCAGGGTGGAAGGTGCCACTGTCACTCCAGAGGTGGATGAAGATTCTGAGACTGCAGCAGAAGAGGAAGCAGGAGGAGCCAGAGACCTTTCTTGGTTTTTGAGGTCTCTACTCCACTGCAGCTTAAATGCATAGTCATGCAGGTTGTGCTCAGGTTGAGAACGTTTATGCCTCGCTTCAGGCTCTGATTGCACAGTGTGCAAACCACTCATGTCTTGTCGTCAGCACATTGTCTGAAGAACTGCCACGCGAGGGTACTCCTTGGAGCTGGCTTTGGTGTGCTCAGTCCCTTGGTGCGGTTGGCAGTAGCAGGCGTACTGTCTAGGGGACCGCTGCTCCACTTTTGCACCCTGATCCTTCTTTTGCTTTGCTGGTGGCTCTGTGCGACCACCGCCTCTTCCTCCGAACTACACCGGTTCACTCGCATGACCTTGATTCTATGTGGGGTCGAGGACCTCATCGTCCTCCACATCATATCCAACCCAGTCTTCACCCCTGCCCTCCTTGTTGGTCTGCACACTGTAGAAAGCCACACCAGTTGGCACCTGTGTTTTGTCATCATCCAAGACGTGCTGTGGTGGTCCTCCCATGTACTCATCCTGAAACATAAGTGGTTGGGCATCGGTGCACTCAGTCTCTTCCACTTCTGGGGCATGGCTATGTGGATGGCCCTGGGAAACCCTGCTAGAGTTATCAAAAAGCAGAAGAGACTGCTGCATGACTTGGGGCTCAGACTGCTTGGCTGATTTGCAAGAGGGTGAGGTAAAAGACTGATGGCCATTGGCTGCAGGTGCCAACTTTGATCTTTCAGCAAGGGACTGGGTGGGAGACAATGTGAAAAAAAACTGGAGGCACTTTCAGCCACCCAATCTACTATCTGTACTTGTTCTGGCTTTACCATTCGTAGAGCGGCATTCTGGCCTACCAAATAACGCCAAAGGTTCTGTAGCCTACTCGCACCTGAGGAAGGTGTTTCACTTGTGCGTGTAGCTGGCACAGATCGACCACATTCTCTCCCTGCAACAGGAGCTCCACCAACACCAGCATCACCACAACCAGGGCCACGTCACTTATTTGACACTCTCCTCATTCATTGCGTTCACCCACCAAACTAACAGATGGTTTATGTTAGGCGACAATGTAACTGCCAATAGTCAATAATTAAGTTCACTGACAGTAAGGATGTGCCGTTGTCATAAAGGGAAAATATTTCTTGAGGTCACACAATAGTGTGACAGGCGAATTTAATACGATTACTTTACGGTCACAAAAAATGTGAATTTGTCAACCAACAATATAACAGCAGTATTTATTCAAAGAAAAACATAACAGCAGTATTTAACGGTTGTATTAGACTGTGAGAAATGCAGCGCAGGCCGCAAATGTACTATCTAGCACAAAAAGGGTGTTTTTTTTCGAACCACAATATAACAGCAGTATTTAATGGTTTTATTGGACTGTCAGAAATGCAGCGCAGGCCGCAAATGTACAATCTAGCACAAAAAGGGTGTTTTTTTCAAACCACAATATAATAGCAGTATTTAACGGTTGCATTGGACTGTCCGAAATGCAGCGCAGGCCGCAAATGTACGATGTAGCGCAAAAATTGTGTTTTTTTTCAAACAAAAATATAACAGCATTATTTAACAGTTGTATTGGACTGTCAGAAATGCAGAGAAGGCCGCAAAGGTACTTTCTGGAGAAAAAAAAATAAGATTTTTTCACCCACAAATGAAAGAGATGGATTTAAATGATTTTCTTTCACTATCACAAATGCAGTGCAGGGCGCAAATGTACTTTTTAGCCAAAAAAAATCCTATTTCCTATTTCCTGGTTGAGTCCGTTTGGGGCCAAACTATTGCATTTAAAAATCCATTTGCTCTCAGTTCTGGACATGGCTTTGATGTAATCGCCTCCCTTCTCGTCTTGTTTGACTTTTTCTATGCCCCCAAAAATAGATCCTAAGAATTTGCCCTGGTGAAATTCTGTATAATGACGTGACAGTGGATGATTTTCAGATTTTTTATTGATATTATTAATGTGTTCCCTTAGTCTGACTCTCAGTTCTCTTTTAGTTCGCCCCACATACATTTTACCGCACGGGCACTTAATATAGTAGATGACTCCTTTGGTGTGACAGGTAATATAGTCCTTTATTGTGTATTTGCCTTGTGGGGTATCTATCTAAAATGTGGGTTTGACCTGGTGCCTCAGGATCTTACAGTTAGTACACAGTCTACAGGGATAAAAACTCTTTTTGGCACATGTTTTCAGGATCCATTTGTCTTTCTTAACAGAGGGGGCCACCAAATTGGCCAGGTTTGGAGCTTTTTAAAAAATAAATGTAGGGTTATTGGGGATCTTATTCCCAATGATCTTGTCATATTTCAAAATATCCCAGTATTTGTATATGATTCTTTTAAAATTATTAACCCCTACACTATATGTTGTGATGATGGGGATTTTGATATCCTCAGAATCTTCAAGGTCATTATTGTCTCCTTTTTTCCTGGATTTGTTATCCTCTAATAAGGTGTTCCATTCCAAATCTTCAACTTTTCTAATAATGGGAGTAAGTGTTTCTAGTTTATAACCTTTTTCTGTAAATTTAGCATTTAGCATTTCAGCCTCTTCTTGGTAGTTGACCTTAGTAGTACAGTTTCGTGCTCTTATATATTGGCTGTAGGGGATGTTATTTAGCCATATAGGTAAGTGACAACTGTCCAGGGGAATAAATCCATTGGTGTTTGTGGGTTTGTGGTATGTTTTGGTATGCAATTTGCCATTCTCAATAAAAATATTCAGGTCAAGGAAGTTGATCTGGGTTTCATCATAAGATGGGGTGAATTCTAGATAAAAATCATTTTTATTTAAATCCGTTAAAAAACTGTCAAGGGATGTGGTGTCCCCCTGCCAGATAAAAACAATATCATCAATAAACCGCTTCCAGAGGACCAGACCCGCACCGAGCCTGCCATGAGGGAAGATGGTAAGCTCCTCCCATCTGCCCATGTATAAATTTGCGAAACTCAGTGCGAATCTGGTCCCCATCGCGGTCCTCCACGTCCGAAGGTAAAAGTCAGGTCCATATTTAAAATAATTATGGTCTAAAATAAACATGATACAATCGCCTATAAAATTTATTTGGTCACCTGACATAGTACTGTCTTTTAAAAAAAAAAAATTCCACGGCTTCACGCCCCTTTGTTTTTTCAATCACTGTGTACAGGGCGGTGACATCAAGAGTGCCCAAGATAAAATCAGCCTGCCATTGGATACCCTCTAATATTTGTAAGATATGCTTGGTATCTTTCAGGTATGCAGGTAATTTTAATTTACTGAATTGATTACACTCACATATGCAGTATAGGGGTACTTTACAGAAAAAAAATATATGAATGTCACCCCCTAGGTCCCTGAACTCACAGACAGATTACCTATATTATTTTCCCTTCCTCTGGCACATGTGCAGTGCAGATGCACTTACAAAATGGGTATATGTTGCCCACTGAACTAAAAGAACAAGATTAAATTATTGTCCCTGGCACATATGCTGTGCTGTTGCACTGAACTTGCACAAAATGGCCACCGACGCCCACCTAACTAACAGACGGATAAAACTTATTTTTCTGCGTCACTGGGCTCAGGGCAGGGTACAAAAATGTTGCATTGCACCCACAAAAGAAAAAAAAATCGCTGTAGATCGCAGAGTTAACAACAAGTTCTGATATCAGATATATTTTTTTCTATTTTCTCACTCACAGCAGCAGCATCCTATCTCTACACTAGTAAGACCTGAGTGATGTGCGGCGCTACATGACTCCAGCTTATATAGAGGCTGGGTCACATGCTGCACTGGCCAATCACAGCCATGCCATTAGTAAGCATGGCTGTGATGGCTTCTAAGGGCACACGAGTTAAACACTTGTTTATTGGCTGCCCTGCAACCTTTCAAAACGCGCCATTAAATCGCCAAACTCAGACCTGAACTTTTACTGAAATGTTCTGGTTCGGGTCCGGGGTCAAAAAATCTGAAAGTTCGATACGAAGCCCGAACTTTACAGTTTGGGTTTGCTCAACCCTATTTGTAACTAATTACTTTGTCAAGAACTGCATTTATTTGTATGTAGCGGGTGCAATAATGGGGAACAGCAATTGCATCGCCACATCATTGAACCCCTTAGGTGCCTCGATCATCACTGATCACGGGACCTGATGTAAAAAGGGAGGCCTATTAGGGGTTAAAAAAATTAAATATTACTCCCCTCATCTATTTGAGTGCAAAGAGACCACCGCGGCCATCTTGATTGAAGATCCTGCACAAAATCTCTAGCAGGCGTGGTGATGTAATACAAGATGGAAATTCTACTTTGCGGCTAATTTAATTTTCCCTGAAATTCGGATCGAAGTCCACTTCTGATTCGCTCAATAGTAGCGTTTATATAATATACGACCTCTTGACAATGAGTCTGATGCACACTAAGTCTATGTATAACTGAACAGTTATTAAAGGCGCAGCAGATGAACTAGATAAAAGTGCCTATATATTAGACCACCTGTTGACAATGAGTCTGATGCACAGTAAGTCTATGTGTATTAGAACAGATTAAGAATGAATTGCGCAGCAGATGAACAAGATGCACATGGTGATTACACTGTTCCTGTAATGCCCCTATCCAATATTCTCCAATTAAAAGATTGCTAAAACACTTCCCCTAGCACTTGCCACATCTCTCTCTATGCTCAGTTCACAGTAAAATGGCGACACCCTCTTGGGATGGGCTTTTATAGGGCTGCAACATCACAAGGGGATGCTGACGATTGGGTGGCTGTATGGTATTATGGGTCATATCTTTCACTTTGTAACACATGTAGCCAATGATTTAGAAAAAAAATGTCTCCCACAGCGCCTCTCCAGTAGTAACGTCCCTTACAGTGCCCCTCCAGTAGTAATATGCCCTTCCTAAAGTAATGTCCCCCACACCCCCCCCTCCTGTATTAATGTCCCCACAGTGCCCCCTAGCACTTTCTAGGCCTGAAGCCTAAGAGGGTGATAGGTGGCGGGGCAGAGAACTGTCATCTCTTGTGCCCCGCCACAGTATTCAAAAGGCTAAAAAGTCTTGTCACCATTTGTAAATTCTAATTTGCACTGGTGACCATTTTGGTCACCATCTTGAGCACTGCATGAGTATTTGGTATGCACAGACATCAGCTATGGAGCACAGCCAAGTCTGCTTACACCTATGGCTATACACATATGGATGTATATACAGACAAAAAAAAGTAAGTAAAAATTTAGCTGTGGTTATAGGAGAATAATTGCACCATTTTACAGGAACTCTGCTGGAGTGCTGTGAATTTCACTTGAGATACATCAATTAACATGACTACTTGGCCATGCTACATGTCGAGATGGTACAACCCATTTAACTACACCTAGATCTGCATTTTGAGCTTTAAAGTGTGTTAGGTTTTCATTTGTGCTTAGTGGGAACACTTAAAAAAGGGATGGGGGGGGGGGGGGGCTATGTCACAAGGTCTGAACCGGAAACAAAACTAGTACAATTTTTATTAAAATTATGTAGCTTTCTTTAACGTACTTCCTAATTTTGCCTACTGTACCATCTTCTGATATTACATAAACTCTGTTTTTAACACTAAATATAAGTCCAAATAAAAGATATTATAGTGCAAATTCATACAGTTGAAAAAATGTCACACACATTCTTGGTGTTCTCTTAGTTACCATGTGCCTTCCATGTGCATTAAAGCTTTAAGCTGAACTGATCTTTCTGCAGTTAAAAGGGGCAAATAAATTGCTGAACTTTACTGGAATTCCAATATGTGTTGCCAAGTGTGACTGTACATTTTAAGCAACAATTTGCAGAGCTCCATTCAGCCATAGATTATTTGTAACCTGTTCAGTGCTGAGAGGTGAGACAATACTTAACACCAAAATATCACAGCTGACCCTTTTAGTACTGAAAGGATTTGCCTGTTGGCCTTATACTCTTGACCCTGGCTGGTTGACATCTTTTTCTACTCCCTTATAGGAAGTATATATGGCAAAACAGCCACGAGACACATGAGAGATAGTAAAAGACACATTATTTTAATGTTGTCATAATAGGAGCCGGATATCATCTGCCTCAATGTGCAAAATGTTTTACGGCTGCCTGCATTAAGCATTTTGATAAAACAAACTGCTCTCCTGCTTGTAGTTTCTCTTTCCTTGCTATAATACAGCCAATTGTCATTACTAAGTAGACATTTACAAAGACTTTTAAACAAAAAACCCTGATACTGTACATTTAATCTATAATTCTCAATACCTCCAAAAAATTTCAGAGACCTGACATTTATGAACATGATGATAGAAGAAAATAGGCAAAAGAGGGAAATAGGGATTTATACAGAGAGTTAAACCAGTGAACTGAGCAAAATCTCAGTGGGTCCAGCGTTAGGTAGCTTGTGGCCAACCATACCTTTCCCCTGTAACTGTTAATTCAGTTGCATATTTATTCCTAGAGAATTCTTGTACGGTCACTCAGAAGTGAGAAAGCTCGTTGGAAGAACGAGTGAAACGTTTTCAAGAAATCTACAGTAAGTCCGGTTGTCTTGATTTAATCTTTATCATGACCTGGATAAATGAGAACCATCACAGACACTTTTCCTGTAAAGTTTGCTGCAGAGGAAATGTATGTCATAAATGTCTCATGTTCAAATAATTGCCAACCAATAATGATGAGCAAATTTTTTGACATTTGTTTCTGGTCACATCACAAATCGGTCATCAAGTTCAACACGAATCAAATTCAACCTGAAACAAAAATGCTCCAGTTGCCCTGCGAAGTTGTGTATAACACTCTGAGGTCTCCTAGGACTGTAGCCAACCTCTTTCAAGCTCTTTAAAAGCAAGATAACATATAACATAGTAACATACCTTGTTAGGCTGAAAAAACACATCCTTACAGTTCAGCCAGTTATCCTGCATGTGTGGATCCCAAGGAAGGCAAAAAATCCCTGTGAGGTTGAGGCAAACTTTCCTTATTTAAGGGGGAAAAAATTCCTTCCGACTCCAGTTAGGCAGTCACAATACTCACTGGATCAACTACTCTTCTCCAGAAATCTAATAACTATAACCTATGATATTATTACTCTCCAGAAATACATCCAGGCCCCTCTTGAACTCTATTAGTGAGATCACCATCACCACCTCCTCTGGCAGAAATTTCCATAGTCTCACTGCTCTTGCCATAAAGAATACTTCTCTATGTTTGTGTACAAACCTTCTTTCCTCTAGACGCAGAGGATGTCCCCTCGTCAAAGTCCTGGGTTTAAATAGATGGGAGAGAACTCTGTACTACCCCCTGATATATTTATACATGGTGGTTATTAGATGTCCCCTCAGTCTTTTTTTCTTGACTAAATAACCCTAATTGTATTAATATTTCAGGGTACTGTAGTTGCCCCATTCCAGTTATTACTTTAGTTGCCCTCCTCTGAACCCTCTCCAGCTCTGCTATGTCTGTCTTGTTTACAGGAGCCCAGAACTGTACATAATACTCCATGTGTTGTCTGACTAGTGATTTGTAAAGTGGCAGGACTATGTACTCATCACGGGCATCTATGCCCCTTTTGATGCAACCCATTATCTTATTGGCCTTGGCAGCAGCTGTCTGACACTGTTTTTTACAGCTTAGTTTGCTGTTCACTAAAATTCCTCAGTCCTTTTCCATGTCAGTGTTACCCAGTGTTTTACCATTTAGTATGTACTGGTGACTAGTGTTGAGCGCGAATATTCAAATTTACGAATTTTAATCACGACTATCGACACGGAGAATTCGCAAATATTTCGAATATAGTGCTATATATTTGTTTTTTGAATATTCATAATTTTTTCCATCTAAACACATGATTCCCCCCTACTTCTTGCTTGTAGGCCAATGAGTCATTGGCCTACAAGTAACTTAAGCAGGGAGGAATCATGACTTCAGATGAAAAAAATTACGAATAGTCTAAAAAATTAATATATAGCACTATTGCTATATATTCATTTTTTTAAATATATTCTTCAATGACGACTATTCTAAAATACAAATATATAGCAATATTGCTATATATTAGTTTTTTAGAATATTCATCTGTTTTTTCCATCTGAAGTGAACACGACTATTCGCTGTTGTGAGATTGTAAAAACTCAGCTCCATTGGTACATTCTAACCACAAGGTGTTCCCATGGTGATGGATATTTTCCCATGGATATTTTACTGTGCAAGCCTTGCGCAAGATCATTAATAAATATATTGAAGAGAATAGGGCACAATACTGACCCCTTAGGTACCCCACTAGTGACGATGACCCAATCTGAGTGTGTACTGTTAATAACTGTTAATCTGTTTTCTGTACCTGAGACAGTTACTTACCCATATATAGACATTTTCTCCAAGTCCAAGCCTTTGCATTTTATATACTATCTAGAGATGAGCGAATTTTTAAAAAATTTGATTTGCAGGTTCGCCCATTTATTATTTTTTTTTATTTGTTTCGATACGAATATATTTGCAATGAATCGCATTAAAAAACTATTTCCTGGCTGCAGAGAGCCTTTATAGTGGTGTAGAACACTGTGCCTTGCAGTAACACGCATCGGGAGTCTGCTGGGGTAGTGAAACAATACTGTGAGTCAGTATAACATGCAGATGACAGGCGTCGCTCTTAGAATCACTGCACACTTCACTTATTTGGGCAGTCACAGGGCCAAAACTGACCAAATAACTCAAGTCTGAGCCTTACAGGTCGATGTAGCGACAAGAAGCGCACTCCTTTTACACTGTCATCAGCTGATTCCACATAGATGTCTACAGAACCTGTTCTATTAAACGCTTATACAAGAAGAGCCACCCGACAGAGTGGAGAGGGTATCAGCAGTAAGTTTGTGTTGACATCACTGATTAATTTGCCCTTCCTCTCATCCGTCAGAACAATACCCCCCAATGAAAGGACAATGGAATTTGGTTCATACAGAAAAAAGTCTATAATCATCCATCAATTTTCCCCAAAAAGCCTGTTTCACATAAAAAAAATTCACCACTACGTAATTCGGTCCATACTGCAAAAAGGGCTTTACCACAAATAACTGATCCGCTTAATGGCAAATAGGCCCTTATTTTTTCCCACTTTTACACTATACAAGGCTTTTCAACATATAAGTGCAACGCTGAACGGCGAATATACACAGTCTTTCCAAAAAGAAAAGTTGCCATCTGGATTTAACTAAGTAAAAAGTTATGAGCCTCCTATTGGATAATTACTGCATGGGCGATTATTTTTTAGCTGGCAATAAGTTATTTAACCCCAACTGGTCGTGGAAAAGATGTTAGTCTGTTTGAGAAGGGTCAAATCATTGGCATGCATCAAGCAGAGAAAACATCTAAGGAGAGTGCATAAACTACTAAAATTGGGTTAAGAACTGTCCAACGCATTATTAAAAACTGGAAGGATAGTGGTGACCCATCGTATTCAAGAAATGTGGCAGGAAAAAAATCCTGAATGATCATGATCGGCGATCACTTAAACGTTTGGTGAAATCAATCGAAGAAAAAACACACTAGAACTCAGGACTATGTTTAATAGTGAAAGCATGAGCATGTCCACACGCACAATGCAAAGGGAACTCAAGTAGGACCCTGTGGATAGAGGATATCTTTCTGTAACCGGAATACCCCTTTAAGGGTCCATTCACACGTCCGCAAATTGCGTATCCGCAAAACACGGACACCAGCAATGTGTGTTCCGCATTTTGCAGACCGCACATCGCCGACACTCTTATAGAAAATGACTTTTCTTGTCCGCAATTGCGGACAAGAATAGGACATGTTCTATTTTTATGTGGAATGGAAATGCAGATCCGGAAATGGACCCTAATACTTCTTTAATCCGTTAAGCCTGTTTCATAACAAGGAAATGTATTCACAATTTGCAATAGTAACAGATTTTGCCACATACCGACATTAAAGGGACTCTTTTAGCTCCAAAACACTAGAGTAAGCAGTGTATGGTGTAAGTGGTGCTGAGTCCAATTATTTAATTTTTATCTTCATACTCATTTGCATTCAAACACTGTGCTCCAATGCATTTAGAGTACTCATGTTTGAGTCATCTACATTATAGGCATAGGCCCAAGAGTCCTCTCACTGGATTTTACTGCTGGTTTGTTGATGCACAGTGTTGCAATGCAAGTGTGTATGAAGATAAAAATTCCATAACCAGTATCGCTTACACTATTCACCATTTACTCTAGTTTGGGGAGTGTTTCAGAGCTGGCAAGTGTAGGCAATGCTAGTTGCCGTATTTGTATGAGTGGAGGCTCCCTGTCAGCCTATTTATAGTCGGGGGGGGGGGGGGGGAGCACTCCCTCTCCACGACAGCTAGTTCAGTGTTGTAGCCTTCTCGCATGCGCATCTTTGACTTCCGGTATCCCGGCGGCGCTCTGAACGGCAGCTTTGGCATCTCACCTCCATCCTCAGCAGCAATCAGCTGAGCGACACACGTTCATCGCGTAGGTTTGTTCAGGGGTAAGTCCGGTGCACTTGCACCAGCAGAGCGCGGCGCAGATCATAGGTCCTCTCAGGTGAGGCTGCTGGAGCATCCTCACTTGAATGAGGTACGTGGTGCAGGGACAGAGGTGCACTGGTCTCTGCGAGCGGCATTGTTCTAGGCAGCAGAACGCATAGGGGCTTCAGTTAATCACTGCACATTAGTTTAATATGGGAGCCAACGCTGCCAAGCTCCCTCATAGTTGTCTCTGCTACTTTTATCGATTCGTTTTAAATGTCCTTAAACTGACAGTCTACAGAGGTAATATCATTTCATACACGTATTACCTTCATAATACGGTCAATACGGCACGTTCTGAATTAAGTCTCATCATGTCATAATTAGGTCCAGTTTACGGTCTCCGGTTAAGTCGGACTAATTTCATAGACCTTGTTCGGCCTTCATTTTCATCAAGGTAATGGGTACTCCTAGGTAACTATACGTAATACTCTCTAAGACGCTTACACATCTGAATGTTATCATTTATTTTTCAGCAGCAACATATTATTTCAACAATTGACTAGGTAGGTGATAATATATATATATATATACAGGGAGTGCAGAATTATTAGGCAAATGAGTATTTTGACCACATCATCCTCTTTATGCATGTTGTCTTACTCCAAGCTGAATAGGCTCGAAAGCCTACTACCAATTAAGCATATTAGGTGATGTGCATCTCTGTAATGAGAAGGGGTGTGGTCTAATGACATCAACACCCTATATCAGGTGTGCATAATTATTAGGCAACTTCCTTTCCTTTGGCAAAATGGGTCAAAAGAAGGACTTGACAGGCTCAGAAAAGTCAAAAATAGTGAGATATCTTGCAGAGGGATGCAGCACTCTTAAAATTGCAAAGCTTCTGAAGCGTGATCATCGAACAATCAAGCGTTTCATTCAAAATAGTCAACAGGGTCGCAAGAAGCGTGTGGAAAAACCAAGGCTCAAAATAACTGCCCATGAACTGAGAAAAGTCAAGCGTGCAGCTGCCAAGATGCCACTTGCCACCAGTTTGGCCATATTTCAGAGCTGCAACATCACTGGAGTGCCCAAAAGCACAAGGCGTGCAATACTCAGAGACATGGCCAAGGTAAGAAAGGCTGAAAGACGACCACCGCTGAACAAGACACACAAGCTGAAACGTCAAGACTGGGCCAAGAAATATCTCAAGACTGATTTTTCTAAGGTTTTATGGACTGATGAAATGAGAGTGAGTCTTGATGGGCCAGATGGATAGGCCCGTGGCTGGATTGGTAAAGGGCAGAGAGCTCCAGTCCGACTCAGACGCCAGCAAGGTGGAGGTGGAGTACTGGTTTGGGCTGGTATCATCAAAGATGAGCTTGTGGGGCCTTTTCGGGTTGAGGATGGAGTCAAGCTCAACTCCCAGTCCTACTGCCAGTTTCTGGAAGACACCTTCTTCAAGCAGTGGTACAGGAAGAAGTCTGCATCCTTCAAGAAAAACATGATTTTCATGCAGGACAATGCTCCATCACACGCGTCCAAGTACTCCACAGCGTGGCTGGCAAGAAAGGGTATAAAAGAAGAAAATATAATGACATGGCCTCTTTGTTCACCTGACCTGAACCCCATTGAGAACCTGTGGTCCATCATCAAATGTGAGATTTACAAGGAGGGAAAACAGTACACCTCTCTGAACAGTGTCTGGGAGGCTGTGGTTGCTGCTGCACGCAATGTTGATGGTGAACAGATCAAAACACTGACAGAATCCATGGATGGCAGGCTTTTGAGTGTCCTTGCAAAGAAAGGTGGCTATATTGGTCACTGATTTGTTTTTGTTTTGTTTTTGAATGTCAGAAATGTATATTTGTGAATGTTGAGATGTTATATTGGTTTCACTGGTAAAAATAAATAATTGAAATGGGTATATATTTGTTTTTTGTTAAGTTGCCTAATAATTATGCACAGTAATAGTCACCTGCACACACAGATATCCCCCTAAAATAGCTAAAACTAAAAACAAACTAAAAACTACTTCCAAAAATATTCAGCTTTGATATTAATGAGTTTTTTGGGTTCATTGAGAACATGGTTGTTGTTCAATAATAAAAATTAATCCTCAAAAATACAACTTGCCTAATAATTCTGTACTCCCTGTGTATATATATATATATATATATATATATATGAGGGGGAAAAAAAAAAGAGGAAAGAAATTTGTCTGCAGTAGGAACCATGTGGCAGCCTAAACTTAACTCTTCACACATTATCTCTAGTTAAAAAAAAACAAAAAAAACTGAATTGTCTTAGTCCTGCCACGACCCACAGGCTAGTTAAGACCCTTCATGTTTTAGTCTTTTCTCCAGGCTTCTTGTCTTCAGGCATGTCATAAGTCAGACTCGCTACAAGTTCTGCCATCACTTTAGGCACCCTACTAAGTTTTGTCACGTCTTCAGACTCGCTACAAGTTCTGTCACAACCTCAGGCTCTCTACTAAGTCTGTCACGTCTTCAGACTCGTTATAAGTCCTGTCACGACCTCAGGCACCTTACAAAGTCTGTCACATCCTCAGACTCGCTATAAGTTCTGTCACGACCTCAGGCACCTTACTAAGTCTGTCACGTCCTCAGACTCGCTATAAGTCCTGTCACAACCCCAGGCACCTTACCAAGTCTGTCACATCCTCAGACTCGCTATAAGTCCTGTCACGACCTCAGGCACCTTACAAAGTCTGTCACATCCTCAGACTCGCTATAAGTCCTGTCACGACCTCAGGCACCTTACTAAGTCTGTCACGTCCTCAGACTTGCTATAAGTCCTGTCACAACCTCAGACACCTTACCAAGTCTGTCACGTCCTCAGACTCACTATAAGTCCTGTCACGACCTCAGGCACCTTACTAAGTCTGTTACGTCCTCAGACTCCCTATAAGTCCTGTCACAACTTCAGGCACCGTTCTTAGTTTGTCATGTCATTCAGACCCATTCAACTCCTAAAAAACAAAGGGGGGGGGGGGGAATATATACTATCTGGTTTCAGATACGGGTGGTAGCACCTCTAGGTCTTATTCTGTCATTAGTGGGGGTAAATAGGTTTTTAACTTAAGATTCTGGGGCTGGACGCATCGTTCCTACGGGCAACAGGTGGGCATCAGGTGGCACAGGGGGATAGGTCACACAGGTAGACACACTAAGCTAACCTTTGGTGGTTAGTTTTCACATGTAGTCAGATTAGGTCCATTCTAGGGCTTGTGCACGGTGCAATCACTTGGGTGCAGGTCACCAGTTGCAGTAATAACATATTGTATAATTTTAGATGGACATGTCACAGGATATGGATGACCAGGGATCTGCATCATCAATTGTGAGCGCGGATCTACGATCAGAGAGGGATGGTACCCCATTCATGAGATCTTGGACTGTGCCAAAAATAACCGCTGAACTCCTTCGGAGAGGAATTGCATTCCCGGCTTCAGCTAGGAAGGCCAAATTATTCCGCCTTCTCCAGTCAGAACCTGGCCCCAGTCAAGAAGCGTTATCCATGTCCACAATCCAAACCTCACTTTCGCAGCTGCATGCCACTTTAAATAATATGGCCTCATCCATGTCCGGCTTCCAGACCTGATTAGAGGCCATTGAAAATAGGGCTTCCACTTCTAGTGCTATAATGCAGACACCATTAATTCCATCTGTTTCTGAATCCACGTCCACAGCATTACCGGCCAGTTTCCCTGACATTGCTCCATCACATTTTATTCCCGCCAACATTAGGCAAGACATCTTAGACGGTCAGGATGTGAATCTGGCGTCTTTACTCATAGCTTCTTATGAGGTCCCAGGGATGCTGTCCATAAATTATCCCAAGGGGGCATAACTACCAAGGCGGATCTCCAGAGTCTTTTAGGCATGCTCAATTTTGCAATGAGGATTATCCCACAAGGTAGAGCTTTATTTTCTAGACTCCTTCTCTTGCTTCCTTCAGCGGCAGACCAGGATAGCCCTATTAGGTTAGGTCAGCAAGCCATGGCAGACCTGATCATGTAGGATCAGTTTCTAACACATTGGAACGGCATATCTTTATTTATACCTCCAGTCTCTTGCAAATCACCTGTTATGCATACAGACGCTGCAGCAGCATTTGGGTTCGTGGCCATATACAGAAATCATTGGCTGGCTAGTACATGGTCTCCTGAAGTAACCACCATCCCAGGCTTTTCATGGTCCTCTCCATTGTTCGAAATAGACCCAGAATTGGCAGCCACGCAAGCTTGGGGCACCCAATGGAAAAATAAGACTGTGTTAATCTTAACGTATAATGCAGCTCTGGTAGATTTACTTAATAAAGGTAGATCAGCTTCTCCTGAGATTATGTCTTTCGTGAGATGTTTCATTTGGATAGCATTACAAAACCATTTTCATTTTGAATGCGCACACATTCCCGGCAGAACAAATATGGCCGCAGACGCATTATCTAGGCTCAATTTTCAGTTTTTCTTTTAGATCTTGCCAGGAGCAGACACCACGCCAACACCACCTCACAGGTCGTTAGTCATGGATTAAGGGTACATCTGGAAATCGCTAGGTCCCTGATTAACTAATCGCTTTTCAAAAACACGTTAAGAACTTACGAGACAGCATGGGCACTTTTTACTAGGTTTCAATTAACATTCCCACAGTCGGACCAAGACCATATCTCATACCTACTAGCATTTGTCGCATTTTGCCACTCAGACCTAAAATTATCCCATGGTACAATTAAGTTATATTTAGCCGGCATCCAACACCGATGGCATATCCTTTATCCTGACAGGTCTTCTCTATTCCTAGCACACCCAATCAAGGCCATTTTAAAAGGTATGCAGAAGACTATGGTTTCGCCAAGGGTAACTAGGAAGCCATTTTCAGGTGACATGTTTAAATCTCTCTCCGACATGTCACTCAAGAATCCATTCGGCCGTAGGATGAGCTTGTTGATTAGGACTGCTCTTTATCTGTACTTCTACGGATTCCTCAGGCCGGAAGAGTTCACGTGTCCAGCTTCCTCCAAATCTTTTATGCAAAAACAACATATCAAATGTCATGGCTCCTATTACTGTTTAACTCTTTTTCATACTAAAACCTCACAGCCAGGGGAAACAGTGCAGGTTAAATATTTTCCATCAGGCAACAGATGGTGTCCGGTTGCGGTAATTAATGCGTGGTTGGATGCTATTAAATCGGCTTCTGCCGATACTCCTTTGTTAGCTCACAAATCCGAGCCCTTCAACTTACATACGTTCTTGAAATACATACGTGTACTCCTACCCAAATCGGCTCCAACCCGCTCAGTATTTCCGGTCACTCCTTCAGAATAGGGGCAGCTTCTTCAGCCTCCCAGAATAACATCCCGGTGCATATCATTAAGAAGCTGGGTCGATGGAAATCCTTCTGTTACACACGTTACATTCCTAATCCTCGTAAAGAAATGTCTGTGGCCTTTCAGAAATTATTATTGTAATTTATTATTAAATATGGCATCTTTTCATTTGCCATCGTACTCTTGTCTTTTTGGCCCCTTTAGGCTACCTTTCAAACAGCAGTTTCGCCACACCTCTACTGCTTTTAGTTAGGTACTCGTACATTCTGATAGTTGACCCGAATACAAGTGTAGGCAATGCTAGTTGCCGTATTTGTATGAGGGGAGGCTCCCTGTCAGCGTATTTATAGTCAGGGGGGGGGCGCTCCCTCTCCACGACGGATAGTTTGGTGTTGTACCCTCCCTCCCACACATTAGAATCTTTTCCACCATCACAGGGCAGCCCCCTTTAGGCTACCTTTAAAACAGCAGTTTCGCCACACCTCTACTGCTTTTAGTTAGGTACTCGTACATTGTGATAGTCGACCCGAATACAAATTACCTTTAAGGAGCAGCTACAATAACCTTGGTGCTTGAATATAAAGGAATTAAATAGGTGTTTTTTTTTTTTTTCAGTTTCCTGTCCCTCACTAATTTTTTTAAGCGTCTGTCAGAAACTTACCTGTCCGGGTTTCAGCCAAGCGAACCTTAGCCTCGGTATGACCGCATTGGGAGAGACACATTGCTGAGCCACACCCTTTGGTGACGCAACAGGATTCATAGCAACAGGAGGCAATGCTCTGTTTCTCCCTGCAGCGGGCGTGTGCTGGGGAAGATTAGCAGTGGGCTGATTGTTCAGCTGATCTATTACTGTGTGCTAGTGTTTCTGACTAATGGAGCATTGAGTCATGGTTTTGATCCAGGAACTCGGCGCTCTATTTAAACCTCTTCCTGGCCATATATCCCTCACTAGCTGTGTTTCTGGTTCCTTGTTCCTGTGCTTATTTGGATTGCTTGTTCCTCTGACACCAGCTTGTCTTCTGATCACACTCAATCTCTTATTTGGAACAGCATAGCTTATCTGGTTCTGTTTTCTATCTTGTCACCCGGTTCCTCAAGTCTTCCACTGAACTGAAAGAGCTAGTTAAAAAGGTTCAAGAAACGTTGCATGCACGTCACCAACTCTTACCATGCAAAACACGGCCTTCTTTAACTGCAAAGGCAAAATGCTTTCCCCAACATCACCTGATGCAATGTTTCCACACATTGGAACTCCATGATCCATAGGCAATCCCGTTAGCTCATGCATGACACATGCTGTTTGCTCAGGCCATTTGAGGAGGCCGCTTTATATATCGGTTGGCAGAACTACAGGATGAATGATGTAATTCTACTCCTTTAGGTCCTGGAAAGGATGCCTACATCTCACAGCTACCTGAGCCCTGAGAAGCATTACCTGGGAGAGGAGGAGGACATAAACACCCTGGAATTTTAAACAACTAGGTGGCTTATCTAGCCCAAGTGACAGGAGAACAGCAGGGGAGGCAGGAGGAGCATGAGGAGCTGGAGGGCGGCGATGAAGAGAACGGGGTGACCCAAACAGACCATGGCAGCATGCAGTAGAGGTGGATGCACTCCGAGTCTTTTGCACAAATGGCCAGATGCATGCTTTCTTATATGCTTACTGACAGCTGCATTGTCAGGATTTGAGAGATGACTACTGGCTACCAACATGGCGCCCGGCATCGGACTCACTTTCAGCTTCTGTGCATGCGCCCGGCACCCATAGCTTTCTATCGGGCATGCGCCGGATCTCGGAAGGTCGGGGACAGCAGAAGCTGCCCAACGAAGTTAATATTGATGAGCTGGGCGGCGCTTCAAAACGGCGGTCGGAGCGCTGGGCGCAAGTGGAGCTGAAACCCCGCCCCTTGGGCAGAAAGAAAAGCGATTACTTCAGGTTATAAAACATGAGTTTACTGTATTCATAATGTGGACAGGGGTTATACTTATATGTTTTTAATGCACATTAGAAGACCTGTGCATGCATATATATATAGCTTATTATGGTTATTGGGCCTGTCAGTGTCCCTAACTACACTTGTAACAGTGTCAAACAATCATTTTAAGCTGTTCCATGTGAAACAATGAACACAAGCATATGCTACATTCTGTATGGAGTCCAATGTGTTTTCTTCATACCTTCAGGCTTATGCAGTATATGTGTAGAAAACTATATAAAAAGAAAGTAGAACCTAAACAGTTGTTATGAAATTCCAACCAATCTTGATAAATTCGACTCTGCCATTAAGTGACAGTATAGGTGAAACATTTCACTTTTAAACTTTTTTTGTCCATTAGTTTTTTGACAGGAGTACACTGGTTCAGCCTTAATGAGATTCTAGTGTAAAAAACTTCAGGGCCAAATAAAAGAAACAAATCAAAAGAACTGGATGATTGCCATTTAATGTGAGAGAATGAAAGTGCAAACAATCATTGTATGACATCTAGCTGTGCAAGTCACTGCAGAATGACAGCTAGAACAATTCAAAGTTGCTGATCTAAAGATGGAAGCGCATCAAAATTGTTTGAAGCATGGAGAAGACAAAAATATAAAGCAGCCTGAAGATAAGTGCATATTTTTATTTTTACATTCAACCTGTTATTGTCATTGAGTTTCAACAGGTCTCTGGGTCCCCATTTTTCTGCATTATGGCCATTTAGATGATTGTAGAATCTGTTTTAAAGCTGCCACTGTAAAACATATTTTATTTCAATAAAAATATCCAAATGATATACCTTTGACCTTGATTTCTGAAATCAACCAATTCTCTATTTTTTTATTATAACTAGTGTTGGTCGAGCACCAAAGTGCTCGGGTGCTCGAGTAGAACACTTTGGGATGCTCTGGTACTCGGCAGAGCACCCAAGCACAATGGAAGTCAAGAGGAGAACCCGAGCATTAAACCAGGCACCCCCTGTTCTGAAGAGGGGAGGGTGTCTGGTTCATAGCAAAAGGTCAGAAATTGATAGAAACACCACTGAAATGGTTCAGGAACAGCATGGGGAGGATGTCTAGATGCATGTTGGACTTGCAGGTCGCTGCTGGGAACGATGTTGTCTGAATAGTACGCCACTTTTGCAGATTGACAATAATACGCACCAAACCGAAGAAAAAAATCGATTTTAGAGGAAAAATTGTTAGGAAACATTCTTTCCTGTATATTTACTTGTTTATAAAGTGCAAGTGCTGGCAAAAATTACAAGGAAGAGGTACTCCAATACAATCTGTATATCACATAAATGAGGGTCTCATTCACATTGTGGTACAATTGTTCAGGAAGTGGGACTCCTGTACAGCATTGCCAGACCGGCAGCAGCTGTAAATGAGCACACACGCGGCAGACCTTCACCAGTAGCTCAGGCAAATTGGGGTAGGTTTTGAGAAACCACTGAACCACTAAGCTTGCCGAGCTCCAAAGCCGCCACCAAGTTGCAGCCATTATCAGATACAACTATGCCTGGTTCTAGGTTGAGTGGCGAGAGCCACAGCTCAGTCTGTTCCTGTATACCCTGCCACAGCTCTGCAGCGGTGTGCTGTTTGTCACCTAAGCAAATACGTTTCAGCACGGCCTGTCGCTGCTTCCCCATTGCAGTGCAACAGTGCTTACAGCTACTGACTGATGGCTGACTGGTGCTGCATGATGAGAATTCAGAGGTCGAAGTGGAGGAGGAGGTGGAGGAGGAGAAGGGGGGGTTGATACTAATTTAGGTGGTGCCAGAAATCCTGATGGTAGTAGGGCCGGCAATCCTTGGCGTCGGTAGCACCTGTGTCCTCCCAGGGCATGACTCGCTCCCGGCCTCCACAACATTCACCCAGTGTGCCATCATGGAAATGTAGCGTCCATAGCCACAAGCACTTGTCCATGTGTCAGCAGCAACCTGCAAGTCCAAGATGCATCCAGACATCCTCCCCATGCTGTTCCCGAACCATTTCGGTGGTGTTTCCATAAATTTATGACATTTTCCTATGAACCAGACACCCTCCCCTCTTCAGAGCAGGGGTACCTGGTTTAATGGTCAGGTTCTCCCATTGACTTCTATTTTACTCGGGTGATCGGTCGAGCACCCGAACATCCCAATGTGTTTGGCCCGAGCACCCGAGCACTACGGTGCTTTATTAAAACTAATAGAACCCTGTCTTTCTGTTGTAACAACTAAAGTTGTACCTTTGTTTATTTTTGATTTTTCTGATGTATTCTCTTAAAGTGGAAACCAGGAGTTACCTCCACATCGGGAGTATGATTGCCCCATCAACCTTGTTCCCGGAGCTAGGTTGCCCAAGTCTTGGTTGTATAATCTTTCTGAACCTGAAAGAGCAGCCATTTGAGAATATATCACCAAGAGTTTGGCTAAAGGTCATATTCGATCATTCAAATCCTTAGTGGCCACAGAGTTCCTCTTTGTTAAGAAAAAGAACGGAGCTCTTAGGCCATGTTTGGACTTCCGTGAGCTTAATCGCATTACTGTCCGTGATCTTTATCCCATTCCTTTGATCCTGAATTTATTCAATCAGATTGTTGGTGCCAAGGTGTTCTCTAAGTTAAATTTGAGGGAACACCAACACCGAAGCGTGTTTCGCCTCGCTTTCTTTAGGGGATTATCCTACCATCCAACCCACTCATTATTTATACCCTATCTGATTAATTTACTCCTCCTATCCATGATTAAAATGGTAAAAACCTGTGAAAGGGACAAGGAAGTCTAATTTTCTGCAGCTAATGCCGAGTGCATTTCGCTGGGCGCAAATTCCCGCGAGATGCGATTCACCATCACATGACCCATTTGCGATCATATGATAAATTTGCGATCACATGGCCCTTTGGCGATCACATGATAGATTTGAGATCACATGACCTATTTGGTCATGTGAAATATCGCCATCACATGACACTGAACGCCATATTACTAAAGGGCCAATTGCCCATACTTTTATTAAAAGGTGGGATTTAATACTCCAGCTAGAAGGGGTTGTCGGGCAGGATACCTATCGAATGAAGGAAAGACCAGCCTCATATTTTATGGACAATATAAAGCACCCAAAAGTAAATAAGATACCAGTGTATGGGCATTTTTATACAAACCGGATATTTATACAAACCGGATTCCCAAAAAGTTGGGACAATAAATTGTGAATAAAAACTGAATGCAATGATGTGGAGATGGCAAATGGCAATATTTTATTTGTAATAGAACGTAGATGACAGATCAAACGTTTAATCCGAGTAAATGTATCATTTTAAAGGAAAAATATGTTGATTCAAATTTTCACGGTGTCAACAAATCCCAAAAAAGTTGGGACAAGTAGCAATAAGAGACTGGAAAAAGTAAATTTGAGCATAACGAAGAGCTGGAATACCAATTAACACTAATTAGGTCAATTGGCAACATGATTGGGTATAAAAAGAGCTTCTCAGAGTGGCAGTTTCTCTCAGAAGCCAAGATGGGTAGAGGATCACCAATTCCCACAATGTTGCGCAGAAAGATAGTGGAGCAATATCAGAAAGGTGTTACCCAGCGAAAAATTGCAAAGACTTTGCATCTATCATCATCAACTGTGCATAACATCATCCGAAGATTCAGAGAATCTTGAACAATCTCTGTGCGTAAGGGTTAAGGCCGTAAAACCATACTGGATGCCCGTGATCTCTGGGCCCTTAAACGACACTGCACCACAAACAGGAATGCTACTGTAAAGGAAATCACAAAATGGGCTCAGGAATACTTCTAGAAACCATTGTCAGTGAACACAATCCACCGTGCCATCCGCCGTTGCCAGATGAAACTCTACAGTGCAAAGAAGAAGCCATTTCTAAGCAAGATCCACAAGCTCAGGCGTTTTCACTGGGCCAGGGATCATTTAAAATGGAGTGTGGCAAAATGGAAGACTGTTCTGTGGTCAGACGAGTCACGATTCGAAGTTCTTTTTGGAAATCTGGGATGCCATGTCATCCGGACCAAAGAGGACAAGGACAACCCAAGTTGTTATCAACGCTTAGTTCAGAAGCCTGCATCTCTGATGGTATGGGGTTGCATGAGTGCGTGTGGCATGGGCAGCTTGCATGTCTGGAAAGGCACCATCAATGCAGAAAAATATATTCAGGTTCTAGAACAACATATGCTCCCATCCAGAAGTCATCTCTTTCAGGGAAGACCCTGCATTTTTCAACAAGATAATGCCAGACCACATTCTGCATCAATCACAACATCATGGCTGCGTAGGAGAAGGATCCGGGTACTAAAAATGGCCAGTCTGCAGTCCAGATCTTTCACCTATAGAGAACATTTGGTGCATCATAAAGAGGAAGGTGCAACAAAGAAGGCCCAAGACGATTGAACAGTTAGAGGCCCGTATTAGACAAGAATGGGAGAGCATTCCTATTTCTAAACTTGAGAAACTGGTCTCCTCGGTCCCCAGATGTCTGTTGAGTGTTGTAAGAAGAAGGGGAGATGCCACACAGTGGCGAAAAAGGCCTTGTCCCAACTTTTTGGGGATTTGTTGACACCATGAAATTCTGATTCAACATATTTTCCCTTAAAATTGTACATTTTCTCAGTTTAAACTTTTGTTCCGTGATTTATGTTGGCACCTCCACATCATTGCATTCAGTTTTTATTCACGATTTGTATAGTGTCCCTACTTTTTTGGAATCCGGTTTGTACATAGAAACATAGAATGTGTCGGCAGATAAGAACCATTTGGCCCATCTAGTCTGCCCAATATACTAAATACTATGGATAGCCCCTGGCCCTATCTTATATGAAGGATGGCCTTATGCCTATCCCATGCATGCTTAAACTCCTCTACTGTATTTGAAGCTACCACTTCTGCAGGAAGGCTATTCCATGTATCCACTACTCTCTCAGTAAAGTAATACTTCCTGATATTACTTTTAAACCTCTGCCCCTCTAATTTAAAACTATGTCCTCTTGTAGCAGTTTTTCTTCTTTTAAATATTCTCTCCTCTTTTACCTTGTTGATTCCCTTTATGTATTTAAAAGTTTCTATCATATCCCCTCTGTCTCGTCTTTCTTCCAAGCTATACATGTTAAGGTCCTTTAATCTTTCCTGGTAAGTTTTATCCTGCAATCCATGTACCAGTTTAGTAGCTCTTCTCTGAACTCTCTCCAAAGTATCAATATCCTTCTGGAGATATGGTCTCCAGTACTGAGCACAATACTCCAAATGAGGTCTCACTAGTGCTCTGTAGAGCGGCATGAGCACCTCCCTCTTTCTACTGGTAATTCCTCTCCCTATACACCCAAGCATTCTGCTAGCATTTCCTGTTGCTCTATGACATTGTCTGCCTACCTTTAAGTCTTCTGAAATAATGATTCCTAAATCTCTTTCCTCAGATACTGAGGTTAGGACTGTATCACTGATTTTATATTCTGCTCTTGGGTTTTTACGTCCTAGGTGCATTATCTTGCACTTATCAACATTAAATTTTAATAAATATAGTGAACAGGGCACTCAAGACACCGTGACTATGTGGTTCGAACGTTTGTAAACTTTATTAATTGATATTAAATTGTATGAATACAATAAATGATAAAATACAAAAAAGTAGCCACCTATACAGCAAAATTCAATTGATATACAGTACTAGATAATGACAATAATATAAGCTGTAATAAAAATCGACTTGATGAAAATCAACTTAATAAATCGATGCCTAAAACATCAAGAAGGACAAGATGATCGATAGTTTTTATTACAGTCAATAAATCGATCCAGTGGTTATATATAATTTGAGAAATATAACTGAGTATTGAAGGATTGTGACCGAGACCAAATATCCCACACTTAGTTGCAGCGAGGTCCTGCCGAAACAGGGTGGGTAGCGGCGTCCTGCTACTGGATTTCTTGCAAGTAAAAATTGTTACCTTATAATCGACCGAGGTTATTCATCCAGACCTTCGATTAACTTCGTTCTCCGAATATGCCTCGATAAGTGCGGCACTTATATGATCGGGAGATTGAAGATAGCTCTGTGAGTCGATCCAGACCTTCGATTAACTTAGTTCTCCGAATATGCCGGGTTTAGTGCGGCACTTGTATGATCGGGAGATTTGAAGATAGCTCTGTGAGTCGATTTAGCGTCACTGCTTAGGCCTGTGGATTCGGCCCTTTGATAGAAAGTCCGCAGTGGATTCGAGACTTTCGTCGATAAGAAGGTCCACCTCCGATCTTTTTTAAATAGTCGATTCTAGGTACTTAGGTCCTTCAGTTTACAAATGAGAGGGTGTAGCACCAGACGCGTTTCGGTGTCCAACGTTTGCCCCTTCCTCAGTAGTATCCACTGAGGAAGGGGCAAACATTGGACCCCGAAACGCGTCTGGTGCTACACCCCCTCATTTGTAAACTGAAAGACCTAAGTACCTAAGCAGTGACGCTAAGCAGTGAAGCTAAATCGACTCACAGAGCTATGTTCAAATCTCCCGATCATACAAGTGCCGCACTAATCGCAGCATATTCGGAGAACAAAGTTAATCGAAGGTCTGGATCGACTCACAGAGCTATCTTCAATCTCCCGATCATATAAGTGCCGCACTTATCGAGGCATATTCGGAGAACAAAGTTAATCGAAGGTCTGGATGAATAACCTCGGTCGATTATAAGGTAACAATTTTTACTTGCAAGAAATCCAGTAGCAGGACGTCGCTACCCACCCTGTTTCGGCAGGACCTCGCTGCAACTAAGTGTGGGATATTTGGTCTCGGTCACAATCCTTCAATACTCAGTTATATTTCTCAAATTATATATAACCACTGGATCGATTTATTGACTGTAATAAGAACTATCGATCATCTTGTCCTTCTTGATGTTTTAGGCATCGATTTAATAAGTCGATTTTCATCAAGTCGATTTTTATTACATCTTATATTATTGTCATTATTTAGTACTGTATATCAATTGAATTTTGCTGTTTAGGTGGCTACTCTTTTGTATTTTATCATTTATTGTATTCATACAATTTAATATCAATTAATGAAGTTTAAAAATGTTCAAACCACATGGTCACGGTGTCTTGAGTGCCCTGTTCACTATATTTATTATTATTCCTTTTACTGAGTGAGTGGTCTCAATATACAGGAGCACCAACTGGTGTCCAGTTTCCCTAGTGCGACATCTTACTTATTTAACATTAAATTTTAGTTGCCAGATTTTTGACCATTCCTCTAGTTTTCCTAAGTCCTTTTCCATTTGGTGTATCCCTCCAGGAACATCAACCCTGTTACAAATCTTTGTGTCATCAGCAAAAAGACACACCTTACCATTGAGGCCTTCTGCAATTTCGCTGATAAAGATATTAATCACCACCCCAAATAAGCAGGGTGGTGTGATATATCTGTTGTGGCAAAAACTATAATTGAGGGGTGTGATATACCTGCTTCCACAAAATACTGATTAAGTGGTTCGATATACCTGCTTGTACCAAATATTGATTGAGCGGTGCAATATACCTGCTTCCACAAAATACTGATTGAGGGGTTTTATATACCTTCCTCCACCAAATATTGATTGAGGCCTGCGATATACCTGCTTCCACATAATACTGATCAAAGGGATTGAAATACATGCTTCCAAAAAAACTGATTTAGGGGATTTATACACCTGCTTTAAACAAATATTGTGTCCATCACTAAATATTGATTGAGGCCTACGATATACCTGCTTCCACAAAATACTTATTATGGGGTTCGATATACTTGTTTCCACCAAATATTGATTGAGGCCTGCAATATTCCTGATTCCACAAAACACTCATGAAGGGGATTGATATACCTAATTCCACCAAATATTGATTAAGGCCTAAGAGATACCTGCTTCCACAAAATAATGATTAAGGGGCTACAATATAACTGCTTCCACAAAATACTTATTACGGAGATTTATATACCTGTTTCCACCAAATATTGATTGAGGGATGCGATATAACTGCCTCCACAAAATACTGATTAAGGGGATTTATATACCTGTTTCCACCAAATATTGATTGAGGCCTGCGAAATACCTGCTTCCACAAAATACTGATTAAGGGGTTTTATATACCATTTTCCACCAAATATTGATTGAGGCCTGCAATATTTGTCCTGCAATATTCCTGATTCCACAAAACACTCATGAAGGGGATTGATATAACTAATTCCACCAAATATTGATAAAGGTCTGAGAGATACCTGCTTCCACAAAATATTGATTGAAGGATGCGATATAACTGCCTCCACAAAATACTGATTAAGGGGTTTCATATACCTGTTTCCTCAAAATATTGATTGAGGCCTGCAATATACCTGTTTGCACAAAATACTGATTAAGGGGATTGATATACCTATTTCCACCAAATATAGATTGAGGCCTGCCATATACTTGCTTTTAAAAAATACTGATTAAGGGGTTTGATATACCTGTTTCCACAAAATATTGATTGAGGCCTGCGATTTACCTGCTTTCACAAAATACTGATTAAGGAGATATATATACCTGCTTCAATAAAATACTGATTGAGGCCTAGGAGATACCTGCTTCTTCAAAATACTGATAAAGGGGTTTGATATACCTGCTTCTACCAAATATTGATTGAGGGGTGCAATATATCTGCTTCCACAAAATACTGATTAAGGGGTTTTATATACCTTCTTCCACCAAATATTGATTGAGGCCTGCGATATACCTGCTTCTACATAATACTGATTAAGGGGATTTATATAGCTGTTTCCACCAAATATTGATTGAGGCCTATGATATACCTGCTTCTACAAAATACTGAGTAAGGGGTTAGATATACCTGTTTCCACCAACTATTGATTGAGGCCTGCAATATGCCTGCTTTCACAAAATACTGATTAAGGGGATTGATATACCTGCCTCCACCAAATATTTATTGAGGCCTGCGTAATACCTGCTTCTGCAAAATATTGATTAATGGGTTTGATATACCTGTTTCCATGAAATATTGATTGAGAAATGAAAATGACAGGCAGAGGAAGAGGCAGGCCGTTCCGCAGTGGTGGTAGGGGTCGGGCAGGAGCACCAGGCCAGATCCTAAGTGGAAAGTTGGAGAAGATGCATGTGATTACTTCAAAGGAAGCACCAGATTTGGTTGAGTGGCTATTTCAGCCTTTCGCTTCTACACCCTCCTTGTCCTCTGTATCTGTACCCTCCTCACTCTCTGCTGTGTGCACCCCATAAGACACCAGCACCACCACCATAGCCACTCCACTCGAGTCAGAGGAATTATTTTACCATCTATTCCCAGATCAAGATCTGGGAATAGATGGTAAAATAATTCCTCTGACTCGAGTGGAGTGGCTATGGTGGTGGTGCTAGTGTCTTTTTGGGTGCACACATCAGAGAGTGAGGGTGAGAGTGAGGCCAGCCAGCCGATGCACAGACATTTTTGACATCGGATGAGGAAAAGAAGGTAGCATCGGCCGCCACCCAGTGGTCTGACGACAGTACCCAAATCAACCCAAAGAGGGAGGTCCCCACTGTTGCTGCCTTCTCCAAGATCTCAAATATCAGTGGTAGGTGAAGGTGACAATGATGACTTGCAGCAGAGAGGAAGTAGAAGGAGGAGAAGCAGACAGAACTCGCAGTGCCAGAAGGCAAAAAGCAGACTGCAAATGTATCTGGAGCAAGCCATCCACCATGAACGGTTGATGATGCCGGATAACCTTCTTTCCTAACGGCTGACTGCTGTCTTTTCGAAACTGCTAGCCCGCCAAGTACTGCCATATTAACTGGTGTACTCGGAGGCCTTTAGAAAATTTGAGGCCATTGGCACATCGCAATGGAGGGGAAATATTTCTCCCAGAAGGGCATCCCAGAGCTATATGGCCATGTTCTGTGGCAATTGACTATATTTCTGGCACACAGTGTCGGTGCCAAGATACATCTGACCACAGACACATGGTCTAGCAAACATGGGCTAACTTTTACATTCCACTGTAAGTACCTTCTGACGGCCGTCAAGCATGTAACCCGTGGCACCCACGTGGATTTGGTGTTACTGCCACGAATTGCATGCAGGCCTGCCTCTTCTTCTCCTCTTCCTACTCCATCTTCTGTCTCCTCCTCGGCTGACTGCTCCTTTTCCACTGCTACCGCTTCTTCCGCTGCCCCCCCCCCCCCTATCTCACCAGAACCTATTAGACGTGCCAGTCAAGACGTTGCCATGCTGTGCTGCGGCTGTTGTGCTTTGAAGCCAAGAGCCACACCGGTCCTGCACTGCTTTCAGCTATGTGGTCACAGGCCGATAAGTGGCTAGCCACACTCAATTTGACAGTTGGTAAAGTGGTGTGCAACAATGGTGCCAATCTGCTGAGCACGATGAAAAAGGGCAAAATGACACAAGTGCCATGCATGGCACACATCCTGAACTTAGTCGTGCAGTGATTCATTGCCAAATATCCTGGGGTCCAGGACATCTTGCGGCAGGCCAGGAAAATCTCTGGCTATTTTAGAAGATCTTACTCGAGCATGGCTCGCCTTGCTGATTTTCAGCAGCAACACCAACTGCCCGTCAGACGTCTGATTTGTGACAGCCCGACTCACTGTAACTCCACCTTGTTTATGCTTAATAGGCTGCTCCAGCAGCAATGTGCCATTAACGACAACCTGTAAGAACTCTGCAGAAGGACAGGTTCTGGGGAGCTTGGTTTCTTTTCAAAGCTCCAGTGGCTGCTCATGCGCGATGCATGCAGACTTCTGAGGCCATTTTATGAGATCAGCAAGCTGGTCAGTCGCAGCCAGGGCACCATCAGTAACATCGTACTTACACCTTCTTTCTGGCGTGTGCATTGCCTTGTGTCATTGAACTGTCGAGGAGCATGAGTTGGAAGATGAGGAAGTCTCAATGCTGAATTAATTCTAAGGGGGGCTTCGCCATCTGAGACTAGTTAGCAAGAGTCTGAAGAGGATTCAGAGAAGGATGTTGGCTGGGGGGAGGAGGAGCAAGAAGAGCAGGCTTTGAGGGGGGCGTTACATTTTTCGGGGATCCCTGGTGTTGTCCCTGGCTGGGGGGAGGAGACCGAGGACAACATTCTCCTGAACAATGAGCAAGAACCAGGGCGCTCCACCACTTCCAATTTAGTGCAAATGGGGGCCTTCATGCTCCAGTGTTTGAAGAGGAACCACTGTATAAAAAGCATAAAAGGCAAGGACCAGTACTGGGTGGAAACGTAGTTAGACACCCGGTACAAACACAAAATAGCGGACATGTAACCAGCATCACAGAGGGCTGGCAGAATGCAGCATTTCTAGGCCTTGCTGTGAGAGATGCTGCATTCTTCCGTTGCAGACGCTGGCAGAGTAATTTCCACCCACAGCAAAACAAGTGCAGGTACCAATCCTACCGTGCCTACCAAAAGAGGGCGGTTTGAAGTTGTGTTGGTCACTTCGGATATGAGACCATTCTTTTAGCCAACCGATCGACAGATCCATCCTCAGGAAATGCCTAGACCGACAGGTGTCTGACTACATCGGGTTAACAGCCGATGTGGACGCTCTGAGAAGCGAGGAACCCCTGGACTACTGGATGTCCAGGCTTGACCTGTGGCCAGAGCTGGCACAATTTGCTGTAGAACTGTTGGATTGCCCCCCCCCCCCCCCGAGTGTCCTGTCGTCCTGTCCGAAAGGACGTTAAGCACAGCAGGGGAGATCATGACCTATAAGTGCACTCACCTAGTTCATGACAGTTTGGACTACCTCACATTTCAAAAAATGAATGAGGCATGGATCCCCAAGGAATTCAACACCTGTGACAACCACACGTGTAATTGAATTTCCTCATGCCAGCCAATTATATCCGCCACCACCCGGAACAAAGAATGGTTCTTGTCTTATGTATATACAGCGGCATAAAATACCTTTTCTGTCAGGTGAATGCCTAATTTTTGGGGCCTGTACTGGCCTACAGTAAAATTTATATCCAGTGACCGCCTAACGAACCTCTAGCTACATCATCACAAGTTTTTTTTCTGTCAGGTGAATGCCTAATTTTTGGGGCCTATAATGGCCTACAGTAAAATTTGTATCCATTGACCACCTAATGTACCTCCAGCCACATCATCACAAGTTCTTTTCTGTCAGGTGAGAGCCTAATTTTTAGGACCTATACTGGCCTACAATAAAATTTGTATTCAGTGACTGCCTAATATACCTCTAGCCTCATCATAGCAAGTTCTTTTCTGTCAGGTTAATGCCTAATTTTTGGGGTCTGTACTGGCCTACAGTAAAATTTGTATCCAGTGACTGCCTAAGGTACCTCTAGCTATATTATCACAAGTTCTTTTTCTGTCAGGTGAATGCCTAATTTTTGGGACCTGTACTGGCTTAAAGTAAAATTTGTATTCAGTGACCGCCCAATGTACCTCCAGCCACATCATCACAAGTTATTTTCTGTCAGGTGAATACCTAATTTTTGGTTTTACCAAAACTACAAATATGTGACAGCGTCGTGATCCCTCTCCGGGTCCAATAATTATTGTCGTTTAAGGCGAGAAATTCATTAAAAAAGGGGTTGTCCCATAGCGGGGTAAATTCTTGGGCCTGAGTAATCTGCAGAATAGACTTGGTCTTAATCCATACTTTCTGTAGCATTGAGCTTATTGGGCACGTGCCTAAAAGTTCAGTTTCTAGTATGCTAAAAATATTCGATATAGGGTGCATCTGTTGTTTGGTGAGATAGGATAGCAACATACCATCTCCCACATTAATGCACCATTGCAGTTGGGAGGCAAGATAGTATCCTTGAAAATATGGTAGACCAAGCCCACCCTCACTTTCAGCCAAAGACAGGTATCGTAGCTTAATGCAGACCCTTTTCCTGCCCCATATTAGATTGTTAATCAGTCTGTTGATCCAGTTGAAGAAGCCTTCCTCGATCCATATGGGGCAGGGGCTGATCACATACAGTATCCAGGATAATTTTAATCAGGGCAATTATTATTATTTTTTTTTTTAAATCATACTTTATTTAGCAAAGCAGCAAAGTACAGATTAGGAGTGATGGAGGGAAGACAAGCCTCCACACTTCCCACATAGTAAAAATAACACATTACAACACAGTATAAACTGCAGGTCAAGCATTGCAATGTATATAAATCAGAAAATGCATCCAAGGTACAGATCATATAGAAAGTACACAGGAGATTACCCTGAAAAGTGGGCATCAATTATCACCAATACGAAGGGTCTCTGTGTATCGCTTTCTTCCCCATCCGAGACAGGCCATGATAAAGGAAATCAAAAAGGGCACCACTGTGATCTCTAAGTGTCTTATACAAGACAAAGATTAACTGATTGGAACAGACTGATAGCCTCTAAAGGAAATCCACTTATCCCAAGACCTCAAAAACTTGTGGTGCGATCTCATTTCCCACAAGGACAATTCCTCTAATCTATATATCTGATCCATCTTCTGCAACCATTGTTCCATTGAGGGAACCTCGGGGGAGAGCCACTTTAGGGGGATCAGTAGTTTAGCAGCATTCATAAGGTGTTTGAACAATGGCAAATTTGGGGGAGGAGGATCTCTTGGAAAGAGGTTTAGGAGAGCCGCTTCGGGAGAAGCAATAATATTAGAACCACAAATTTCATTACTGGTTTGGAAACATTTTTCCCACCATACGGACATTAATGGACACGACCACCAGATGTGAAAAAAGGTGCCTCTCTGAGTCAGGCATCTCCAGCAGGTATCAGATGCTGATGCCGAATACAGACAAGTTTTGTCCGGGGTTTTATACCACCTTGTGATTATTTTGTAATTGTTTTCCTGGATTTTGACACATCTCGAGGCCTTATGAGAGGAATTGAAAATAGTAGCGGTATCAACCGTCGATAAGCTTTTACCTAAATCTTTCTCCCATAGCCTAATAAAAGCCGGTGTTGAGGCAAAGGGAGGAGTTCTCAACCTCCTATACCACTGCAAGATCATCTTTTGGGGCGGGGAAATTTGAGTAATCAGGTGTTCACACCAGGTATTGGGCCTTAATAAGGTATGCAGATGGGCATTCTGGGACATGTAGGCCTGTATGAAATGAAGGCCTACAAAGCCTGAACCAGGGACCCTTAGAAGATCTTTCAGATCTTTCAAGGAAATTTGTTGGCTGTCCCTGTATAAGTCCACCAATTTCACTGTTGACCTTTTAGTTTCAGCGGGAAGGCTGTCTCTTAGGGCTTTGGGGGCCAAGTGGCATATATCCGCTACAGTTAAGATAGGTGATGGGAGTGGTGAGTTTAAAGGGGTGTTTTGTAGGGAGTACCAGGCCTGAAGGGTGGCTTTCATGGTGGGGGAAAAATCGGGGTGCAAAGGTATCTGGGTCATACGACCCAAAAGGGTTGCCTTGAAAGGAGCTCCCAGCAATGATTCTTCCATCGAAACCCAGGATTTGTGTCCAGGTGCCACTAGCCAGGCTATTGCTCTAGTAAGTAAGATGGCCCGACCATACAACTCCGGGTCAGGTAGCGATATACCTCCTCTCTCTCTCGGGTAGGACAGCAATTTATAAGACAATCTAGCTTTTTTTTTTATTCCATATGAAAGACCTGAACATAGATTTGAGTTTGGAGTAATAGGAAGAGGGAACATGGATGGGCAGTGTCTGTTGGAGGTAGGTGAGTTTAGGAAGAATGAGCGAGAGTAATATATTTTTCCTTCCGAACCACGAAAGCGTAGGGACATCCAGGGAATTTATATCTTCCGTCAGCTTGTTCTGGAGAGGGATATAATTCAAGCTAAAGAGATGGCCAGGGTCTGTACAGATTTGAATCCCTAAATAGGTTATGTAGGGAGAGGGCCAATTAAAAGGCGAGCCAGCTTCTAAGTGAGACTTGACTGAATTTTTGATGCCCGTGGAGATTATCAGTGACTTATTGTGGTTAACCTTGAAATTCGAAAGTGATCCATAAGTTTCCAGATGGCCATATATCTTGGGAAGAGCCACTTGGGGGTTACTGATCACTAAAAGAATATCATCCGCAAAAGCGGCGACTTTATGTTGTTGGTCCCCCAGATAAATTCCCTGGATGTCCCCGTCCATCCGAATGGTCTGAAGAAAAGGTTTGAGGGCGAGGACAAATAATAAAGGGGAGAGGGGGCAGCCCTGGCGAGTGCCATTACGTATTACAAAGGGAGCAGACAATGTGTCATTCACTCTAACTGAGGCAGAAGCCTGTGAATACATAGCTTCTATGGCATAGATGAACGAGGGAGGGATGTTTCGGATACGCAGCGCTGAGTACATAAAGGACCATTTTACTCTGTCAAATGCCTTCTCAGCGTCTGTGCTAAGAAGGACTAAGGGAAGGTTTTTCCTTTTGACATAATGGATAATGTTAAGAATTTGTGCCGTATTGTCTTTCCCCTCTCTATGTTTCACGAAGCCCACTTGGTCTCTATGAATGAGTGAGGGGAGCAATTTTGCCAGTCTGTTTGCTAACATTTTAGCTAGAATCTTTAAATCTATATTGAGAAGGGAAATAGGCCTATAATTGGGACACAGGGAGTGGTCCTTACCCTCTTTAGGAATTAGCGTAATGTGGGCTCTGGTCATGTCAGCAGAAAGGGGAATCCCCCGTAGGGAATCATTATAGATTGGCAGGAGGTGAGGGATCAATACCTCCTGGAAGGACAAATAATAAGGAGTTGAGAGTCCGTCCGGACCGGGGCATTTTCCTCTGGGGGAATTTTTTATCGCGTCTAAAATTTCATCATGGGAGAAAGGGGATGCTAACTGAATCTTATCCTGTTCCGAGATCTTGGGGAGTGCCAGACTCTCAATGTATGAATCGAAGGGTGCCAGAGGATCTGTACTACCCGAGAGAGAGCGCGAGGATTCGAGGTTGTAAAGAGATTGGTAGTAATCCCTAAACATTGAGGCGATTTTGTTTGGTTCAAAGGTAAATCCACCTTCTGGAGTTTTCAGCTTGTGTATATAGTTATTTGACTTTCTACTCTTGAGTCTAGACATCATGTAGCGGGAGGCTTTGTTCCCATGAGCGAACATCTTATATTGGGAATGTAGAAAGAGCTTAGCTGATGCCATATTTAAAAGATTTCTGAGGGAGGCTCTGCATACCGACAATTCTTGTAAGTGGGCTTCCAGCAGAGATCTTTTATGAGCGCTTTCTAAAGACGCAATTTTGGTGTGTAAAGAATCTACCATTTTTTGCCTCTCCTTCTTAAGGTGTGACCCCAGACTGATACAATGGCCCCTAATGAACGCTTTATGGGCGTCCCAAATAATTTGTGAGGAAACCCCAGGGGTACAGTTAATGTTAAAATATTCTTCTAGAAGTTGCTGTAGTTTGGATCTGGTATCTTGATCACTTATGAGCATCTCATTGAATCGCCAATGGCTGGTGGGTTTATGGGTAAGAGGGGGTTTTACTTGGAGGTATATTGGGGCATGATCGGAGAGGATAATGGACCCTATAGTCGCCTCGGAACAGAGCTGAAGATGTTCCCTGGAAATAAACAAATAGTCCAGGCGGTGATAGGACTTATGCATTGGTGAGAAAAAGGTATAGTCCTTGGAGTCTGGATGAATAGTTCGCCAGGCATCAATTAAGTGTGCTTTTGATAGTGTCCGAATGAGGGAGCGGATACCTTTTTGGGATTGAACAGATTTATGCGAGGAGGAATCTATCAGCAGATTCAGGACAAGATTTAAGTCCCCTCCCATTACCGTAACACCGTCTCTAAATGACTCTGATTTTGCTAATACAGATTTAATCCAAGGAATCTGTCGGGTATTTGGAGCATATAGATTTATGAAAGTATATAAATGCTGCCCTATCTTCCCTTTGACCATTATGAAACGGCCCTCTGGGTCACACAGCTGGTCCTCCAGAATGAAAGGTACTTTGCCCTGGAACCCAATGCTCACTCCTTTGGAATTGGATGTAGGAGAGCCACAGTGAAACCAATTGGAGAAATAAGAATAAGACAAATTTGGGAAGTTCTGGGACTTGAAGTGGGTCTCCTGTAGGAAAACAATATTAGCTTTATCCTTTCTCAAAATTCCAAAAATCTGGCTTCTTTTTGAAGGCGAGTTGCAGCCTTTTACATTATAGGAGGCAATTTTAAAAGCCATCATGGGAACAAGGAGAAAGGACAAAAATGCTGAAGCATGCGTGTCTGTATATTAGTCAAAATGAAAATGGAAGTACAATACTTAATAGTGGGATGACCCAGCCATGTAAAAGGATGGAGACCAAATGATGGAGTGACCTGTCTCGGATGGATAGTGCTCCACACAATGAAAGACCTGCGGAAACATATAAACTCTATAAGTAAAACAAACAAAGAAAAATTGGAATCTACATAATGGTCCCGAGGGACACCAGTGAGGGGGGGAAATGGCATTCGCCTAATTTGGACCCGGCAATAAAGGTCGAACATTACCATTCAGCCAGTCAAGAAGTCGACTAAAAGTCGGGATGATGGGCCTGCGCAAAACCACGGTCGCTGCGATAGCCTAAGACCTGCCTTGCGACCTAGTATCACCTGAGTATACCATAAGCAAAATCGCTTGATGCGCATAAACCGGTGATACCAGAAATATTGAGGTCTCAATACGACTAAATCATGCGAATAATGAACCTAACCGGATTATGTTAGAGCGCGAAACGATAACTAAATCCCTTCATGGCTGGCATAGGACACTACGTGCAGCACAACTAGGCATTTAACATTAAACAGCTAGATAGCCAGTTATTAGATACACATCAAGTCGGATACACCTTGTCCTGGCTAATAAAACTTGAGAAAAATCATGAACTGCGATATACTAATAGAAGGTATTCAATCGTATATGTTATCACGAGAGAAGACTACGTAATGACGATTAAACGCCTATCGTTGAGCTGGGGTAACCAATCATTAAAATAGTATAGAGGTGCTGAGCGCATACAGTGATCTATTGAGTGAGGCTGCGCAATAAAACATCCCTGGAAAAAATGGGAAGGACGAGCTTGCGCATATAACAGTCTACTAATCAGTCCTTAATCCGTCCTAAAACATAAATCCCCAATTAGCTCCGAAGTATACCAACAGCAAAACGCCCGTTGCGTACACGCCGGAGGCACCAGGAACACTTGCAATCAGCATCTAATCGCAACCTGTATGCAGAGAAAATAATCTGGCTGTAATAATGCGCACGCTGACAAATAATTACCGACAAGGCTAACAGAAGGCTCCTCGTAAATCTCAACGAAACAGTTAACAGCATTCAGCTAGATATATCATTTACTAGACGGACATCGTTTTAAACACGTAATGTCTCGTCCAGTAAACCTAATGAAAACCACGGTGTGGTATACAATCTATGGTCACATCTAATCGGATCTTGCGAACAAATAAAATGTACTTCAGAGCAATTTTAGAGCTACATTAGAGTATAACAGACTGCAGGTATAAATGGTCAGAGAGGCGGTAGAAAGGATAACATTGGGGAAAGCTGGAAGTATGACAGAGACAAATTACAGGGGGCCAGGGTAAGTGAGGAAGGTAAGGGGATAAATTGGTTGATACTCATCCGATGCGAATAGAACTGTTAAGCCGCGAAAAGACACAAATTCAGAAGGCGTCGGTCGCAATACACCTAGGGGTAAGAGGATGACTTTTCTTTTTCTCTTTCTGTCTTTGTGCTTTGGGTGTCCCTTTCATCTCGAACGCTGTCACCTTAGGCAGTTTAGGAAGAGCAGAAATGTCTTGGATAGCGTCCCAATCTTCAATGTCCAGGGGATTGATATCTAGTAAATCAAATGTTGGGCCTAGGTCCACGTGCGACTTGATGGTGATCCTCCTGCCTTGATGCGCAAAAGACAGACCGAACGGGAACTGCCAACGGTATAAGATCTTGTTGTTCCTAAGCCAATCTGTGAGGGGCTTGAGAGATCTTCCTTTCTGTAGGGTCATCTGAGCAAGGTCTTGAAAGATATTTATCGGCACCCCATTGTACTTAGCTCCACCTGGCAGACGTGCCTTGTTTATTATGGCTTCTTTATCTTGGAAGTGGAGGAACCGGCAAATTATGTCCCTGGGGGGTTCATTGCCTTGTGGTTTCGGGCGCAGTGCTCTGTGGGCTCTCTCGATTATAATAGAAGAGGAACGCTCTTGGCCCAATAATTATTTGCATATCTCCTTCACTATGGCGGAGGAATCTTGTGCGGATTCTGTCTCTGGAACTCCTCTGAATCTGAGGTTATTCCTTCTCCCACGATTCTCCTGGTCTTCCAGGGCGTTGAACATTACATTTAGGTGAGCTTGGCATTTTTGAAGGTTAAGGGCCGTTGCCGTTTGAAAGTCCAGGATTGCGGCCTGATTGTTCTCTAAGGCCTCCACTCTGCCGCCAATATGTCTGACGTCTTGCCTCATGGAGGAGAGTTCGCTGACCAGCGGTTCCATAGCCCTTTGGAGAGCAGAGTCCAGGTATTTTCTGGAAATAGGGAGATGCTTGCGATGCTTTGAATCTTCCATATCGCTGGTGTCAGCATGTATCTCGGCCTCGCTCTCCTCCGTCTCTCTGCTGGGCTCCGGCGCCATTTTAGTCTCCCTCGCGGCACAGATCGCTGCAGCTTTTTTGATGAATTTATCCATGTTGCCACAGTTTGACTGGTGCTTGGGAGGAAGGGATGAGTCCCCTGTTCGTTGCTGGCCAATCTTGCCCATCTTTTAGGTTAATAAACTGACTTTAGCTGCTAATAAGCCGGGTCTGAGTAGCAGAGCTCAGGCGCACACGTCCATTCAGGTCTGGCGCTAGCTCCGCCCCCCTTAATCAGGGCAATTCTGTTGATCTGCGAGAGGGGGAGTTTCTGCCAAACCCTAACCCTCTCTTTTACTTTATTTATCAGAGGAATGATATTTAATTTATCATAATCCCTTACTGAACTACCAATCTTTATCCCCAAATATTCGAAATGGTCCGATGGAGATATTACTTTCATCTTTAGGGCGTTTTGTGGGGGCACGCGATTCAGAGGAAAGAGGATGGATTGAGACCAGTTTATCTCCGGCGACCCGGCTGAACTCATCTATAATTTGAATAACCCTTTGGGACATTTCTCCAACCGTCATTTAAATAGAGCAATACATTGTCCGCATATAGACTGATCTTGTCCTCCGCCCCCCTCCTCCGAATCCCACAATTCCCTCATCTGCTCTGATCCTACAGGCCAAGGGTTCCATAAAAATTGCAAAGAGCAGTGGAGAGAGTGGGCAGCCCTGTCGAGTACCTCGTTGCAAGTAGATAGAGGGGGAAATCGCTCCATTAATATTGATTCTGGCCCTTGGGCCATTGTATAGCATTTTCACCCATTCAATAAAGTTTGCCCCCAAATTAATTTTATGCATAGTCTGCCAGAGAAAGGACCACTCCACCCTGTCAAAGGCCTTGGCGGCATCCAGGGACAAGATGGAGCGGTCCTCTCCCCCCCCCCCTATCTGCACATTCAAAAAGACCCGCCGTATATATCTGAATTTGCCGCCCAGGAATAAATCCCGTCTGATCTGTGTGTACTAGCTCTGAGATTAAAAAAAGGTAATCTGTATGCGAAAACTTTAGCAACTATCTTGTAATCTGTGTTAAGTAATGATTTAGGTCGATAGGCCTCTACTTTATTTTCATCCTGCCCTTTCTTCAAAATAAGTGTAATAATAGCCTCCATTAAAGACGGCGGTAACTTCCCAATGATGCGAGATTCATTCAGTACCTCCAGCAACCCAGGAAGTAGGATCCCCGCATGGCTCTTATAGATGCCAAATGGAAGCCCATCCGACCCGGGGGCCAAAGACCCCTGAATGCCCAAAATGACCTCCTGTAACTCCCCTAGAAGAATAAGGGAGTTCAGGTGAGTCACGTCTGCTTTAGACAGTACTGGGACCTTAATATGGTCCAGAAAATCATCTATGGGTGTTTCTGTGTCACCTGCCTCAGAGCGATATAAATGGTTAAAGTATTTTACGAATTCCCCCTAAATTTCTACTGCTTTATCTAGTTTATGACCATAACTTGTTTGAATTTGTCTAATCTTTGGGTGGGCTTTTTGGTTAGATACTATGGAGACTAACAGTTTTCCTGGGGTTCCTGCCTCACAAAACTGAACGTATCCTTGAAACAACAGTTTATTCTGTGCCTTTTTCGTCATATAGTTTATGTAGTGATCGTTTGCCAATTTGAGCTTATCCCGCATATTTGCATAATTATTTATGCTGATCCTACCTTCTAAGTATCTTACATTTTCTTCCAGTCTTTTTTCCTCTTTAAAAAACTCTGTTCTTTTAGATTTAATTATGCCATAGTATAGCCCGCGGAGGTATGCCCTCATTGCCTCCCACACAAAGTGGATATGTGTTGTACCAATATTTTCTCGCCAAAATTGGGCCAACTCCTTATTTATTTTCTCTTGACCTTTAATAATAGATAACCAATCTGGGATCAGTCTGAAAGGTCTAACAGTAACAGGTTTCCCCCCCCCCCATCTTAATAGCTAAAAATATGGGCGAATGGTCTGAGATTCTGTGGATCTCATATTTCATTTTTGAAATTAGGGGAATCATCTCGCTATCGGCCAGGGCGATGTCAATTCTGGACATGGCGCTGTATGTCTTATTAAAACATGAAAAGGCCTGTTTATTACCATACAACGCCTGCCAGATATCCATTAGTCCTGTTTCTCTGCCTTTAATAATTTATTGTATATACCTTGGTTTTAATTCTACAAGAGGTCTAAAATTCACAATAGTTATTCTCTAAAAAGCAGATTATATGATATGCTTACCTGCAGATAATTTTATGCTGGTACCCACAAACATCTCACATCAAGATTTAACTCAAAGGAATGATTTTAGATCCATGAAAAGTAAAACAAAGCAAATATAGCTATGTTGTAAATACTCTACAATAACATAACCTTTGTGACAAAAAGCATATGGTAGTTAATTTGTAGGAAAATAAAGAAAAAAATTGTCAAGAAGGTTTTATGGGACAAAGACACATATGTAATTAACATGCTTTTGATTTTTTTAAAACCATTTTTGAACCATTCTTGAAATACTGTACATTAGTTAAATCATTGATCTTTCAAATTTCAAAGCACTATCATGATCTAAATTTAAAAAATAATAAAATGTATATATTTAAAGTAAAAATGAACCTGGTACAAATTTTAAGCATATAGTCAGAAAACATAATCTGTATTAATATATTCTGTATATATATTAATAAAACTAAAGAAAACTGGAAATGGGTATTTCCAAGGTCCTCTCTCTTTACTCATATAAGTGGCATTCTACACACCATTCATTTTACAGAGCAGAGCAAACAGGCCTAAGTTTACCAATTCCCATAATCAATGGCAAAATAATGGCTGTCAAGAAGACCTTTGAGCACCCCATAACAGCATTTCCTTCAACACTGTGTTTTATCACTACATGACATGCAGTATATTTACAGCACTTGAAAATCTGGCAGTATGCCATTCTGAGTGTTTTTTTTTTCAGGTTGGCATGCTTAGTTATACGGGTATGTTATCTCACATAAACCTAATGAATGTTTTTTTTGTTCTTTGTTTTTCTAGCGAACTGTAGGGTGGTAGGTCAAAAATTGTGTAAACTGTGTTGTTTATACAATTATTTTCTTTATTGGCTGGCATATCATATGTGTAGTCATACCAGCTGCATGAGAGCCCAATAGATAGGTAGTCGACAGACATTTTTCAGAAAAATACTTGTTCCTTGTACCCTATATATTAGACTACTTTTAAAGAACTAAGGTGAATCATTTCACTGCTATCAATTATGGTGGTTGAAAGGTGCTCTATGATGAGATGTAGGAAGAAGTGGGGATCCATATAATGATCTTGCACCGGGACCCACTAATAGAGATGGCCTTGCAGTTTGCCCGGCGGTCGTTTTGTAACATAATAACATAGTAACATAGTACATAAGGCCGAAAAAAGACACTTGTCCATCCAGTTTGGCCTGTCATCCTGCAAATTGATCCAGAGGAAGGCAAAAAAAAAACTGTGAGGTAGAAGCCAATTTTCCTCACTTTAGGGGAATAAAAAAATCCTTCCCGACTCCAATCAGGCAATCAGAATAACTCCCTGGATCAACGACCCCTCTCTAGTAGCTATAGCCTGTAATATTATTACACTCCAGAAATACAGGATGGGCCATTTATATGGATACACCTTAATAAAATGGGAATGGTTGGTGATATTAACTTCCTGTTTGTGGCACATTAGTATATGTGAAGGGGGAAACTTTTCAAGATGGGTGGTGACCATGGTGGCCATTTTGAAGTCGGCCATTTCGAATCCAACTTTTGTTTTTTCAATAGGAAGAGGTTCATGTGACACATAAAAATTATTGGGAATTTCACAAGAAAAACAATGGTGTGCTTGGTTTTAATGTAACTTTATTCTTTCATGAGTTATTTACAAGTTTATGACCACTTATAAAATGTGTTCAACGTGCTGCCCGTTGTGTTGGATTGTCAATGCAACCCTCTTCTCCCACTCTTCACACACTAATAGCAACACCGCAGGAGAAATGCTAGCACAGGCTTCCAGTATCCATAGTTTCAGGTGCTGCACATCTTGTATCTTCACAGCATATTAAGGAACCCAAACCCCTTTTTCCTACACCAGTTCTTGAGCCACTTGTTAATCTCTCTAATCTCCCGCTGCCTTTCTTGTGTGGCCCGTGGTACAGGTAGTATTTCAGAAAATACTACCTTTGCGGTCATTGCCCTAAGCTTTTGACCTAAATCCCTGAAATCATTTTTAAGGACTCTCCACCTACCCCTAACTTTGTCATTGGTTTCCGATATGGACCATGACCGCTGGATCTTCTCCAGCCCCTCCCAGTAATCTGTCAACCCGATCCGCGATGTTTCGAACTCTAGCGCCAGGAAGACAGCATACTGTTCGGTGATCACGGTCTTTGTGACAGATTTCCCTATCTGTTCCCCTAATAATTGAGTCTCTTACTACCAGCACCTGTCTGGCCTGCCCTGCTCTCCTGGTCCCCTGCTTACCGGAGCTGATATTCCCCTGACTGGCAGAGGAAGTGTCCGGCTGTGGCAGTGCCGTCCCTGGACTGACATCCCCCTCATCTGCCAAACGTGCAAACTTGTTGGGGTGTGTCAGATCAGGGCTAGCCTCCCTGGCACTCTTCCCTCTACCCCGCTTTCTAACTGTTACCCAGCTAGCTACCTCACTTTCCTCAGCCTCCTCTCTGTCACCCTCCCCCTCATCTACCCCAAAGAGTGCTTGCTCGGTGAGAAGCAAACTCTTTTGCAAATTGTCAATGCCTCTCAATTTGCAACTTGCCCGTTTAGAGACTCGATTTGCGATTCCAAACGGTTAATTTGCTCACATCTTGAACGAAGATATACACCCTTGAACGGCTGTTTCAATGAACGGCTGTTTCAATGCAGTCTCAGGAAACGACTGTTTCCTGAGACTGCATACATCATGCAAGATGTGCACTGGACTGCGTTGTCAATTGTGCAACACATACTAAATGGGGGTTACACCACAAAAACAAAAAATACAATATAATGTGATACTAAGAAACTGGCTAATTGCAGTCCCCCACTGAAGTCCCTGAATCTAAAGTCACTTAATCTTAAGTCACACACTTAATCAACCACACTTAATCAACCACGTGTCGCGGTCAAACTCGCGTTATATATCTCCTTAAATAAATATAAATGCAGCTAACTACACCAGCCTGGTTTGTTTTCCTTCTGAATTCAAAAAAGGTGAACTTTGCTTGTTCGCGATTTGCTGAACATGCAAACATATGGCAATGTTCGCATGCGCCATATAATTTTGCATTGCATCAAACTTTGACCCATGACACATCCATCAGGTGGGACAGGACAGCCAATTGAGACGTTTCAGCACATGGACACACCTCCACATTATAACAGTAACCGATCTGGCAGCCATTTTACATTCTGTGTTTTGCCAGTGTAGGGAGAGTTTGCTTTGTGGAGCAAGGACAAACTGTTAGGGACACCAAACGCTAGCTAATAGGGCCATAAAAGTTGTTTTAAGGACTGGTATAGGTGTGCTATCGATAGGTGTGATATACTGAGGGGTGTGATATACTTATAATATACTTTCTAACATAGAAAGTAAATGATAGAGCATTTGTATTGTGCAGCAGATGTGTGCAGTTCTGCTGCGATACTGCAGCTATATAGAGAGACAAACGCTATTGGAACAACTAATTAAAAACTGGTGTGCTATAACTGTTGCCCCAAAAAAACTGATTGAGGGCTGTGAAATACCTAAAATATACTTTCTAACATAGAAAGTATATTATAGCGCATTTGTATTGTGCAGCAGTTGTATGCGGTTCTGCTGCCATACGGGAGTTATAAAGAGGAAAAAGAGTTATTGGAACAATTGTTTGCAACGGGTTTGATATACCTGTTGCTTAAAAAAAAACTGTGTGAGGGTTGCGATATAGCTGCTTCCACAAAATACTGATTAAGGAGTTTAATATACCTGCTTCCACAAAAGACTGATTGAGAGGTGAGATATACCTGCTTCCACCAAAAATTTATTCAGGGGTTTGATCTACCTGTTTCCACAAAATACTGATTGAGGGGTGGGATATACCTACTTCTACAAAATACTGATTAAGGGGTTCTATATACCTATTTCCACAAAATACTGATTGAGGCCTGAGATACACTGGCTGCCACAAAATACTGATTGAGGGGTGCGATATACCTGCTTCTTCAAAATACTTATTAAGGAGTTGGATATACCAGCTTCCACAAAATACTGATTGAGAGGTGCAATATACCTGCTTCCACCAAATATTGATTCAGGTGTTCTATATACCTGTTTCCACAAATTATTGATTGAGGGGTGTGATATACCAGCTTCCATAAAATACTGATTAAGGGGTTCTATATACCTGCTTCCACAAAATACTGATTGTAGGGAGCGATATACCTGCTTCCACCAAATATTGATTGAGGCCTGCGATACACCGGCTTCCACAAAATAGTGGTTGAGGGGTGCGATATACCTTGCTTCTGCAAAATACTGATAAGCTGTTCTATATACTTGCTTTCACAAAATATTGATTGAGGGGCGCTATATGCCTGCTTCCAAAAAATACTCATTGAGGGGTGCAATATACTTGCTTTCACAAAATATTGATTAAGGGGTTTGATATACCTGCTTCCACAAAATACAGATTGAGGAGTGCGATTTACCTGCTTCCACAAAATACTGATTGAGGGGAATGATATAATTGCTTCCACTAAATATTGTTTCAGGTATTCTATGTACCTGTTTCCACAAAATACTGATTGAGGCGTGGGACATACCTGCTTCTACAAAATACTGATTAAGGGGTTCTATATACCTGCTTCCCCAAAATAATAATTAAGAGGTTTGATATACCAGCTTCCACAAAATATAAAATGAGGGGTGGGATATACCTACTTCCACCAAATATTGAGGCCTACGATACACCGGCTTTTGCAAAATGCTGATTGAGGGGTGCGATATACCTGATTTCACAAAATTCTGATTGAGGGGGGCGATATACCTGCTTTTACAAAATACTGATTAAGGGGTGCAATATACCTGCTTTCACAAAATTCTGATTGAGCGGTGCGATATACCAGCTTCCCCAAAAAATTCTGATTAGGGAGTTTGATATACCTGCTTCCACAAAATACTGATTGAAGGGTGCGATATACCTGCTTCTTCAAAATACTGATTAAGAAGTTCTATATACCTGCTTCCACCAAATATGTTTTGAGGCCTGCTATACACCGGCTTCCACAAAATATTGATTGAGGAATGTGATATACCTGCTTCCACAAAATACTGATTAAGGGAATTGATATACCTGCTTCCACAAAAATTAGATTAAGGGGTGCAATATACCTGCTTCCCCAAAATAGTGATTGAGGGGTTCTATATACCTGCTACTACAAAATACAGATTGAGTGGTGCAATTTACCTGCATCCATAAAATACTGATTAAGGGGTTTGATATACCTGCTTCCACAGAATACTGATTGAGGGATGTGATATATCTTCTTTCATGAAATATTGATTAAGTTGTTCTATATACCTGTTTCCATAATAGACTGATCGAGGGTTGGTATATACCTGCTTATACAAAATACTGATTAAGGGGTACTATATACCTGCTTCCACTAAATACTGATTGAGGCCTGCTATACACCGGCTTCCACAAAATACTGATTGAGGGGTGCGATATACCTACTTCTACAAAATACTGATTAAGGGGTTCTATATCTCTGTTTCCACAAAATACTGATTGAGGGGTGCGATATACCTGCTTCCACAAAATATTGATCGAGGCCTGCGATACACCGACTTCCACAAAATACTGATTGCGGGGTGCGATATACTTGCTTCTACAAAATACAGATTAAGGGTTTTATATACCTGCCTCCACAAAATACTGATTGACGGGTGCGATATACCTAATTCCACAAAATACTGATTCACAGGTGCGACATACCATTTTACACAAAATACAGATTGAGTGGTGCGATATACCTGCTTCAATAAAATACTAATTAAGGGGTTCTATAGACCTGCTTTCACAAAATATAGATTAAGGGGTGCAATATACGTGCTTTCACAAAATATTGATTCAGGTGTTCTATATACCTGTTGCCACAAACTACTTATTGAGGGGTGGTATATACCTGCTTATACTAAATACTGATTATGGGGTTCTATATACCAGCTTCCACAAAATACTAATTGAGGGGTGCGATATACCTGCTTCCACAAAATATTGATTGAGGCCTGCTATAATCCGGCTTCCACAAAATGCTTATTGAGGGGTGTGATATACCTACTTCTACAAAATACTGATTAAGGGATTCTATATCCCTGCTTCCACAAAATACTGATTTAGGGGTGTGATATACCTACTTCCACAAAATATTGATTACATGGATTGATATACCTGCTTCCACTAAATACAGATTGAGGGGTGCGATATACCTGCTTCCACAAAATTCTGATTGAGGGGTTTGATATACCTGCTTCCACAAAATATAAGTTGAGGGGTGCAATATACCTGCTTCCAATAAATATTGTTTCAGGTGTTCTATATACCTGTTTCCACAAAATACTGATTGAGGGATGTGATATACCTGCTTCTACAAAATACTGATTAACCACCTCCGGACCGCCTAACGCAGATGTGCGGTCCGGAGGTGGCAGCGCTGCGCAGAGTCACGCATATACGCGTCATCTCGCGAGACGCGAGATGACGCGAGTATGCGCCCGCGCGTGCGCAGTTCGCGCCGGCATTTCGTTCAGGACCATTTCGTCAGCAACCTGCCAACCAATGATCGTGGCTGGCAGGTTGCTGATTTTTTAAAAATCCAATCAAAGTGCCAGATAGCAGATCATATTTGTAAATATGATCTGTTATATGGCTGCCTGCTCCTCTGCTGGTTCTTTTCGTCGGTTGGATCCAGCAGAGCAGGCTTCACAGTGAGTACACCAACAGTACACACTTAGCCCCAGATCACCCCCCTGAACCCCAATTAACCCTTTGATCACCCCTGTCAATCACAAGTGAAAAGAAATAAGTGATCAGTGCAAACTGTCACTTTTTTTTTTCACTGGTATTGACCGTTAGGTTTCAGCATAGTTTAGGCCCCGTGGTTAGGTAGTTTAGGGATCGGTTAGCGCCCAGCCCACCGCACCGCAGTCCGTTATTCGCTGATTAGCGTATCGCTAATCAGCATTTGTACTTTTATAGTATCTGGAAGTGATCAAAACTGATCACGGTCAGATCTATAATAGTACTAGTGTCACTTTAGTTCTCCCTCCACCCAAAACGCAGTGTTTGCCCGATCAGGCCTGATCGCTCGCCCACACGAGCGTTCGCCCACACCCGCCCCACCGCAGTGACATTCAATTTACACGCACTGCGGCGATAAAAAAATCAGTTTTGATATTTTTTTTATCAACCGCAGCGGCCTCCGGTACTTCGCTAGGCTCCCCTTTGTAAGACAGGCTTGCTTTTTTTTTCTTGGGTAGTCTCAGGGAATACCCCTAAATTTAGTTGCCCACATGTCTAACAGGGGGTATTCTTCTGAAGAGGCCTACAGGCTTCTGACCCAGTCGGATGAGGAGTGGGAACCCTCATCTGATGAATCCAGCGGGTCAGAATACGAACCTGTAGAAAGCAGTGGCTCTCTGACCCAAAGTTCGGACGAGGAGGCTGAGGTCCCTGATAGCACCAGGCGTACCCGGCCCCGTGTCGCTAGACCACAGGTTGCGCAGGATCCGCTTCAAGAGCAGCAGAGTGGGGCTGGTGCTGTCGGATTACGTGGTGAGGCATACACCAGCAGCCCAGCCCTTCCTGGACCTAGTACCAGCACTGCCGTACAACCTGGTGAAGTAGCGAGCACCAGAAGGGCAGTTGAAGCTGGTACGGTGGCACGTGCAGTAGTGACCCCGTCGCAGCCACCGCAAAGACGTGCCCGTAGAGCCCCTAGAATCCCAGAGGTACTGGCAAACCCTGATTGGCAGTCCCCAACTTCAGCCGCACCTGTAGTTTTCCCTTTCACCGCCCAGTCTGGAGTTCGGGTTGAGACAGCTCAGATCGGTTCGGCCCTGGGATTTTTTGAGCTGTTCTTGACTGCGGAGCTTTTAGACTTAGTTGTGGCAGAAACAAATCGGTATGCCACACAATTTATAACCGCTAACCCGGGAAGCTATTATGCCCAGCCTTTCCGGTGGAAACCAGTCCAAGTTTCCGAAATTAAAACTTTTCTGGGCCTCCTCCTCAACATGGGCCTGACAAAAAAGCATGAATTGCGGTCATATTGGTCCACGAACCCGATTCATCACATGCCCATGTTCTCTGCTGCTATGTCCAGGACACGATTTGAGGTCATCCTGCGTTTCCTGCACTTTAGTGACAACACCGCCTCCCGTCCCAGGGGCCACCCTGCTTTTGACCGGCTCCACAAAATTCGGCCCCTCATAGACCATTTCAACCTGAAATTTGCAGATATTTATACCCCAGAGCAAAACATCTGCATAGACGAGTCCCTAATACATTTTACCGGGCGCCTTGGCTTCAAACAATACATCCCAAGCAAGCGCGCCCGGTATGGGGTCAAATTGTATAAGCTCTGTGAAAGGGCCACAGGCTATACCCACAAATTTCGTGTCTATGAGGGAAAAGATCAGACCCTGGAGCCGGTCGGTTGCCCTGACTACCTGGGGAGCAGTGGGAAGACAGTTTGGGACTTGGTGTCACCCTTATTCGGCAAGGGGTACCATCTTTATGTGGACAATTTTTACACAAGTGTGGCCCTCTTTAGGCATTTGTTTCTAGAACGGATTGGCGCCTGTGGTACCGCGCGAACTAGTCGCGCGGGCTTCCCCCAACGGCTCGTTAGCACCCGTCTTGCAAGGGGGCAGAGGGCCGCACTGTGTAACGAAGAACTGCTCGCGGTGAAATGGAGAGACAAGCGTGACGTTTACATGCTCTCCTCCATTCACGCAGACACGACAATACAAATTGAGCGAGCAACCCGTGTCATTGAAAAGCCCCTCTCAGTCCACGACTATAACCTCCACATGGGAGGGGTGGACTTCAATGACCAGATGTTGTCTCCGTATTTAGTTTCCCGCAGAACCAGACGCTGGTATAAGAAGGTGTCTGTATATTTAATTCAATTGGCTCTGTACAATAGTTTTGTTCTCTACAGTAAGGCTGGGAGAACTGGATCCTTCCTCAAATTTCAGGAAGAGATCATCGAGAACCTCCTGTACCCAGGAGGTTCCGTGGCCCCATCCACCAGTGTAGTTAGCCGTCTACACGAGCGACATTTCCCCAATGTCGTTCCTGGTACCTCAACCCAACCGTCACCCCGAAAAAGATGTCGTGTCTGTAGCAGGAGTGGAATAAGGCGTGACACCCGCTATTTCTGTCCTGACTGTCCTGACCACCCTGCCCTATGCTTTGGAGAGTGTTTCCGGAAGTACCACTCACAGGTACACTATTAGCATAGGGATCATCTCACCAGGATAGGCACACAGGGCTATTAGGGCCCATTCACTCACTGCTGCTGCAAACGTCTCCTTTCACATGGGACAAAGTGCATAACGCACTTCGCCACATCTTTGGGCGATTTGCGCTTTGCACATTGACCCATGGGGAAGGAGAGGTTTGTTCTATAAAGGTAAAAAAAAAAAAAAAAAAAAAACACACCAGTAAGCAAACACGTTAATGTTCAGTTCAAAAAGTTAAAGTTACATGTTCTGTTGCAAAGTTAATAAAATTATTGCGTTGCGGCCTGGTTTTTTCTTTTTTTTTTTTTTGTCTTTTTACCTTCCAGGTGGACCAACCGATCGACCAGCTGCAGCACCGATGTGCATTCTGACAGAAGCATTGCGCTGCTGTCAGATTACACGCAAGTCGGTGTATGCGGCGCTGCAAGACAGGATTTTCTCCTCTGCAGTGACAGATACGTTTGCCAAGGCATACGAGCTGAGGAGGAGGCGGCGTTCCTATGCTTTGGCAAACACTTTGTATATATATATATAAAAAAAAAAATAAAAAAAATCCCGGCAATGATTTATTCATCCACATCGATTGATGCGAATGGAGAAATCTGGTTTGCCAGGACATACGAGCTAAGTGGGTATGGATGTAGGGCGGAGCTCTTATGTCCTGGCAGACGCCTTTCCCCTCCATTTTTTTTTTTTGGCAGAGATTTTTTCATCCACATTGATCGATGCGAATGAAGAAATCTGTGCCGTTCATTTTTTTCTTTCAGCCCAGAGGCTGAACGGAAAAAAAAATCTCATTACCTGTATGCTCAATATAAGGAGAATAGCAGAAACTCCTAATGCTGGCCATACATGTAATGATTGCGGAGACCCTCAAATGCCAGGGCAGTACAAACACCCCACAACTGACCCCATTTTGGAAAGAAGACACCCCAAGGTATTTGCTGAGGGGCATATTGAGTCCATGAAAGATTTAAATTTTTGTCCTAAGTTAGCGGAAAGTGAGACTTTGTGAGAAAAAATAAATAAATCAATTTCCGCTAACTTATGCAAAAAAAAAAAAATTCTATGAACTTGCCAGGCCCCTCATTGGATACCTTGGGGTGTCTTCTTTCCAAAGTGGGGTCACATGTGGGGTTTTTATACTGCCCTGGCTTTTTAGGGGCCCTAAAGCATGAGAAGAAGTCTGGGATCCAAATGTCTAAAAATGCCCTCCTAAAAGGAATTTGGGCCCCTTTGCGCATCTAGGCTGCAAAAAAGTGTCACACATCTGGTATCGCCGTACTCAGGAGAAGTTGGGCAATGTGTTTTGGGGTGTCATTTTACATATACCCATGCTGGGTGAGATAAACATCTTGATCAAATGCCAACTTTGTATAAAAAAATTGGAAAAGTTGTCTTTTGCCAGGATATTTCTCTCACCCAGCATGGGTATATGTAAAATGACACCCCAAAACACATTCCCCAACTTCTCCTGAGTACGGCGATACCAGATGTGTGACACTTTTTTGCAGACAAGGTGGGCAAAGGGGCACATATTCCAAAGTGCACCTTTCGGATTTCGCAGGCCATTTTTTACACATTTTGATTGCAAAGTACTTCTCACACATTTGGGCCCCTAAATTGCCAGGGCAGTATAACTACCCCACAAGTGACCCCATTTTGGAAAGAAGACTCCCCAAGGTATTCCGTGAGGGGCATGGCGAGTTCCTAGAATTTTTTATTTTTTGTCGCAAGTTAGTGGAATATGAGACTTTGTAAGGAAAAAAGAGAAAAAAAAAAATCATCATTTTCCGCTAACTTGTGACAAAAAAAAAAAATTCTAGGAACTCGCAGTGCCCCTCACGGAATACCTTGGGGTGTCTTCTTTCCAAAATGGGGTCACTTGTGGCGTAGTTATACTGCCCTGGCAATTTAGGGGCCCAAATGTGTGAGAAGTACCTTGCAATCAAAATGTGTAAAAAATGGCCTGCAAAATCCGAAAGGTGCACTTTGGAATATGTGCCCCTTTGCCCACCTTGGCAGCAAAAAAGTGCGACACATCTGGTATCCCCGTACTCAGGAGAAGTTGGGGAATGTGTTTCGGGGTGTCATTTTACATATACCCATGCTGGGTGAGAAAAATATCTTGGTCAAATGCCAACTTTGTATAAAAAAATGGGAAAAGTTGTCTTTTGCCAAGATATTTCTCTCACCCAGCATGGGTATATGTAAAATGACACCCCAAAACACATTCCCCAACTTCTCCTGAGTACGGCGATACCAGATGTGTGACACTTTTTTGATGCCAAGGTGGGCAAAGGGGCAAATATTCCAAAGTGCACCTTTCGGATTTCACCGGTCATTTTTTACAGATTTTGATTGCAAAGTACTTCTCACACATATGGGCCCCTAAATTGCCAGGGCAGTATAACTACGCCACAAGTGACCCCATTTTGGAAAGAAGACACCCCAAGGTATTCCGTGAGGGGCATGGCGAGTTCCTAGAATTTTTTATTTTTTGTCGCAAGTTAGTGGAATATGAGACTTTGTAAGGAAAAGAGAGAAAAAAAAAAATCATCATTTTCCGCTAACTTGTGACAAAAAATAAAAAATTCTAGGAACTCGCCATGCCGCTCACGGAATACCTTGGGGTGTCTTCTTTCCAAAATGGGGTCACTTGTGGCGTAGTTATACTGCCCTGGCAATTTAGGGGCCCAAATGTGTGAGAAGTACCTTGCAATCAAAATGTGTAAAAAATGGCCTGCGAAATCCGAAAGGTGCACTTTGGAATATGTGCCCCTTTGCCCACCTTGGCAGCAAAAAAGTGTGACCCAGCATGGGTATATGTAAAATGACACCCCAAAACACATTCCCCAACTTCTCCTGAGTACGGCGATACCAGATGTGTGACACTTTTTTGCTGCCAAGGTGGGCAAAGGGGCAAATATTCCAAAGTGCACCTTTCGGATTTCACCGGTCATTTTTTACACATTTTGATTGCAAAGTTCTTCTCACACATTTGGGCCCCTAAATTGCCAGGGCAGTATAACTACCCCACAAGTGACCCCATTTTGGAAATAAGACACCCCAAGGTATTCTGTGAGGGGCATGGTGAGTTCCTAGAATTTTTTATTTTTTGTCGCAAGTTAGTGGAATATGAGACTTTGTAAGAAAAAATAAAAAAAATAAAATCATCATCATTTTCCGCTAACTTGTGACAAAAAATAAAAAGTTCTATGAACTCACTATGCCCATCAGCGAATACCTTAGGGTGTCTACTTTCCGAAATGGGGTCATTTGTGGGGGTTTTCTACTGTTTGGGCATTGTAGAACCTCAGGAATCATGACAGGTGCTCAGAAAGTCAGAGCTGTTTCAAAAAGCGGAAATTCACATTTTTGTACCATAGTTTGTAAATGCTATAACTTTTACCCAAACCATTTTTTTTTTTTGCCCAAACATTTTTTTTTTATCAAAGACATGTAGAAGAATAAATTTGGCTAAAAATTTATATATGGATGTCGTTTTTTTTGCAAAATTTTACAGCTGAAAGTGAAAAATGTCATTTTTTTGCAAAAAAATCGTTACATTTTGATTAATAACAAAAAAAGTAAAAATGCCAGCAGCAATGAAATACCACCAAATGAAAGCTCTATTAGTGAGAAGAAAAGGAGGTAAAATTCATTATCAAAGACATGTAGAACAATAAATTTGGCGAAAAATTTATATATGGATGTCGTTTTTTTTTGCAAAATTTTACAGCTGAAAGTGAAAAATGTCATTTTTTTGCAAAAAAATCGTTACATTTTGATTAATAACAAAAAAAGTAAAAATGCCAGCAGCAATGAAATACCACCAAATGAAAGCTCTATTAGTGAGAAGAAAAGGAGGTAAAATTCATTTGTATGGTAAGTTGCATGACCGAGCGATAAACGGTGAAAGTAGTGTAGTGCCGAAGTGTAAAAAGTGCTCTGGTCATGAAGGGGGTTTCACCTAGCGGGGCTGAAGTGGTTAAGGGGTTCTATATACCCGATTCCACAAAATACTGAGTGAGGGGTGTGATATACCAGCTTTTACCAAATACTGATTGAGGCCTGCGATAATCCTGGTTCCACAAATACTGCTTTTCTCTAGGAACTTTGGCATAGGATCATTATGAAAATAAAAGGCATAGGAAGAGGCAGACCTATCCGGAGGGGTGGTAGGGGTCAGGCAGGTGCACCAGGCCGGTGCCGAAGTGGGAAGTTGGAGAAAGTGAGTGTGATTACGTCAAAGGACACACCACAGTTGGTTGAGTGGCTCACTCAGTCTTCCGCTCTTGCACCCTCCTCATCCTCTGTATCTGCACCCTCCTCACTCTCTGCTGTGTGCACCCCCAAAGACACCACCAACACCACCACCACCACCACCATAGCCCCTCGACTCGAGTCAGAGTAATTATTTTCCTATCCATTCTCAGACCTTACTGATGCACAGCCATTCTTGGCATTGGATGGGAAAGAGGAGGTAGCAATGACCGCCACCCAGTGGTCTGACCACAGTACCCAGATAATCCCAAGGAGGATGGTCCCTGTGGTTGCTGCCTACAACGAGAAGATGACGGTGGTGAAGGTGACAATGATGACTTGTCAATAAACATCACATGGGTGCCCACAAGAGAGGAAGAGGAGGGGAGTTCAGATGGAGAGACGGAGCAGCAGATAGGGAGGGGAAGGAGAAGAAGTAGGCAGAACTCGCAGTCCACAGGAAGCAAAAAGCAGACTGCAAATGTATCTGGAGCCAGCCATCCACCATAAACAGTCACATCTTGCGCTCCCAGGATGCCGGCACATGGCTCCGCAGTGTGGTCTTTTTTTTTTTTACGTGTCAGCTGTTGATAATAGTGTTGCTATCTGAAGCCTGTGCTGTCAACGCATAAGACACGGTAAGCCCAACACTCGCCTAGGGACGACTGTCTTAAGAAGGCAACTGACCTCCCATCACCGAGCCCAGTGGGAGCAACGCCGTCAGAACCCACAAAGTCACACTGCCAACACTCTGCGCCCTGCCTCTTCTCCTTCTCCTCTCTCCTCCCAATTCTTCCCCACTCCACCTTCCACTGTGGCAGAAGGCTTCCGTGGCCCAAATTTTTGAGCGTAAAAAGTTAATGACGCCGGATAACCCTCTTGCCCAACTGCTGACCGCTGGCTTGTCGAAACTGCTAGCCCATCAACTACTGCCATATAAACTCATTGACTCGAAGGCCTTTCTAAAATTGGTGGCCATTGGCCCACCGCACCGGAAGGTCCCGTGGCACCCGTGTGGATTTGTTGTTACCGCCACGGATTGCATGCAGGCCTGCCTATTCTTCTCCTCCTCCTACTCCATCCTCTTTCTCCTCCTCGGCTAGCTTCTTCTTTTTCACTGCTACTGCCTCTTACGCTGCACCCCCCAAGCTCCCCAGAACCTATCTAACGTGTTAGGTGAGATGTTGCCATGCTGTGCTGCGGCTGTTGTACCTGGAAGCCTAGAGCAACACTAGTCCTGCACTTCTTTCAGCTTTGTGGTCACATGCCGATCAGTGGCTAACCTTGCTTAATTTCACAGTTGCTAAAGTGGAGTGCGACAATGGTGCCAATCTGCTAATCGCGCTGAAACAGGGCAAAATCACGCACATGTTGTGCATGGCACACATCCTGAGCCTTAATCGTGCAGCGATTTGTTGCCAAATACCCCGGGGTCCAGGATGTCTTGTGGCAGGCCAAGAAAATCTCTGTCCATTTTAGAAGATCTTACACGGCCATGGCTCACCTTGCTGACGTTCAGCGGCAACACCACCTGCTTTTCAGACTTCTGATTTGTGGCATCCCAATGTGCTGGAGCTCCACCTTGTATATGCCTGATAGACTGCTCCAGCAGCAATGTGACAGGTTCTGGGGAGCTTGGTTTCTTTTTGCCAAGCCAGTGGCTGCTCACGACACATGCAGACTTCTGTGGCCATTTGATGAGATCCACAAACTGGTCAGTCGCATCCAGGGCACCATCAGTGACATCGTACCTTACGCCTTCTTTCTGAAGCATCCATTGCGTTGTTTTATTGATCAAGCCGTCGAGGAGCAGGAGCTGGAAGATGAGGAAGTCGCAAAGCTGAATGAATTCCCAGGGGGGCTACTCCATCTGAGACAAGTTAGGAGTCTGAAGAGGATTCAGAGGAGGATGGTGGCTAGGGGGAAGGAGAAGGAGGAGCAAGAAGAGCAGGCTTTGATGGGGACTTTAAACTTTTCATGGATCTCTGGTGTTGTCCGTGGCTGGGGGGAGGATACCGAGGACGACATTCTCCTGGGCGAAGAGCAGGAGCCAGGGTGCTCCACCACTTCAAATTTAGTGCAAATGGTGAGCCTTCATTCTCCAGTGTTTAAAGAGGGACCACCATATAAAAATCAGTACTGGATGGAAACGTACTTAGACCCCCGATACAAACATAAAATGGCAGGCATATTACCAGCATCGCAGTGGGCTGGTATAATGCAGCATTTACAGGCCTTGCTGTGAGAGATGTTGCATTCTGCTGTTGCAGGTGCTGGCAAAGCAATTTCCACCCACAGGTGCAGGCACCAATGCTACCGTGCCTGCAAAAAGGGGGTGGTTTTAAAATGTGTTGGTCATTTCGGATATGAGATTATTCTTGCAACCAACCCATCGAGAGCCGCCCTACGGATCTAGCCTCAGGGAATGCCTAGACCGACAGGTGTCCGACTACATCGGGTTAATGGCCAATGTGGATGCTTTGAAAAGCAAAGAACCCCTGGACTACTGGGTGTGAAGGCTTGACCTCTGGCCAGAGCTGGCACAATTTGCCATGGTAATCTTGGCTTGCCCCTCGTGACGTTCAGTGCAGCAGGGGGGATCGTGACCGATAAGCACACTCGCCTAGCTCATGACAGTGTGGACTACCTCACATTTCTAAAACTAAATGAGGAATGAATCTAGGAGGAATTCAACACCTGTGACGACCATGTGTAATGGAATTTCCTCATGCCATCTTACACATATCCGCCACCACCCAGAACAAAGAATGGTCCTTTTCTTATGTATATACAGCACCATAAAAGGCCTTTTCTGTCAGGTGAATGCCTAATTTTTTGGGTCTCTACTCCAGTGGCCTACACTAAAATTTTTATCCAGTGACTGTCTAATGTAACTCCAGACACATACGGTAATCACTAGTTCTTTTCTGTCAGGTGAATGCCTTATTTTGGGGGCCTGTACTGGCCTACATTAAAATTGTTATCCACTGACCTTCTAACATAACTCCAGCCACATAAACATTTGTTCTTTTCTGTTAGATGAATGCCTAATTTTTGGGGCCTATTCTCCACTGGCCTACAGAAAAATTGTTATTCAGTGACCGCCTAATATACCTCTAGCCACATAATCACTTGTTCTTTTCTGTCAGGTAAATGCCTAATTTTTGGGGACTGTACTGGCCTACAGTAAAATTGTTATCTACTGACCGTTTAATATACCTCCAGCCACATAATCACTTGTTATTTTCTGTCAGGTAAATGCATAATTTTTGGGGACTGTACTTAACTGGCCTACAGTAAAATTGTTATACAGTCAACGCATAATGTACCTCCAGCCACATAATCACTTGTTCTTTTCTGTCCGGTATTTGCCTAATGTTTGGAGACGATACTCCACTGGCCTGCAGTAAAATTGTTATCCATTGACCGCCTTATATACCTCCAGCCACATAATCACTTGTTCTTTTCTGTCCGGTAAATGCCAAATGTTTGGGGCCTGTACTCCACTGTCCTGCAGTAAAATTGCTATCCACTGACCTTCTAATATAACTCCATTCACATAATCACTTTTTCTTTTCTGTCAGGTGAATGCATCATTTTTAGGGTCTATTGTCCACTGGCCTACAGAAAAATTGTTATTCAGTGACCGTCTAATATACCTTCAGCCACATAATCACTTGTTCTTTTCTGTCAGGTAAATGCATAATTTTTGGAGACTTTACTCAACTGGCCTACAGTAAAATTGTTATCCACTGACCGCCTAATATACCTTGAGCCACATAATCACTTGTTCTTTTTTGTCAGGTAAATGCATAATTTTGGGGGACTTTACTCAACTGGCCTACAGTAAAATTGTTATCCACTGACCGTCTAATATACCTTGAGCCACATAATCACTTATTCTTTTCGGTCAGGAGAATGCATAGTTTTTGGGGCCTGTACTCAACTGGCCTACAGCAAAATTGTTATTCAGAGAATTCCTAATGTACCTTCAGCCACATAATCACTTGTTCTTTTCTGTCCGGTGAATGCCTAATGTTTGGGGCCTGTACTCCACTGTCCTGCAGTAAAATTGTTATCCCCTGACCGCCTATATACCTCCAGCCACATAATCTCTTGTTCTTTTCTGTCAGGTGAATGCATAATTATTGGGACCTGTACTGGCCTACAGTAAAATTGTTATCCACTGACCGCCTAATATACCTCCAGCCACATAATCTTTTGTTCTTTTCTGTCAGGTGAATGCATAATTTTTGGGACCTGTACTGGCCTACAGTAAAATTGTTATCCACTGACCGCCTAATATACCTCCAGCCACATAATCTCTTGCTCTTTTCTGTCAGGTGAATCCCAAATTTTTGGTGCCCGTACTCCCATGGCCTAAAATAAAAAAAATTCTAGGCTCCAGCAGGGAACATTTTTGAGAGTTTTCCTTTAAGACGCATAAAAATGGCCCCTGAATAAAATACATATTTTTTTGTGGGAATCTTTGCCATTAACCCCCCTCTGGTATGTCGCTGTCCATGTTGTGGGACTATTTGTACACTTCTAGTAAGTATTTGGTGGCTGAAAATATGACCTGAGCGTTTTTCAGGTTCGCCTGCAATTAAAGTGAATGGGGCCCATCGCAAACGTGTGGTTCACGAACATTTGATCGCGAACGCGCTTTCGTGAAACGTCCCGGCCGATGTTCGTCCATCACTACCCACTAATGTCTACAGTATTTCTACCTCTGCAACTCCCTATGTTAGAGATAAATTAAGCACTGCACATCAACAAAAATGTATCATGCATACCTATATAGTTGTAGCAAAGTCTGTGGGGAGCTTCTTGAAACAAGAGTATAAATTAATGCAGCAAAATAATAAAGATCCTAAATGAAAATCTGCTGCAGTCTGCAAGAGAACTGTATTTTGGCAGTTTTTTTATTTTATTTTTGAGCAACCTCCAAGCGTAAAACTCAATCAACAGATGTTGATAAATGTAAAATATAAGGTCAAAACCAGGCATCCTCAAACTTCAGCCCTCCAGCTGTTGCAAAACTCCCAGCATGCCCAAACAGCCTACAGGTATCAGCCTACAGCAGGGCATTGTGGGAGTTGTAGTTCTACAACAGCTGGAGGCCCACAGTTTGAGGATGCCTGGTCAAAACAAAATAATGAAAAGTTTCCATATAAACCAAGCCAGTAGAAACCTGTCCACACACACTTCAAACTGTAATGACTAGCATCTGTACCTATAATATATACTTTTCTGAAAGAGTGGATGCATTTTATTTTATGTAACACCAGTAACACCAGTAATGAAGACCTATCAACTATTTTCAGGTCATTATTGCAGCCACCAAATACATGCAAGAAGTGCACAAATGGTCCCACAACATAGACAGTTACATACCGGAGGGGAATCAATGGCAAAAAATCCCACAAAACATATTTATTTTAATCAGGGGCCATTTCTATGCGTCTTTAAGAGAAAATCTTAAAAATGTGGCCTGCTGGAGCCTAGAAAAATTGTATTTTAGGCCATGGGAGTACAGGCCCTAAAAATTTAGTTTTCACCTGACAGAAAACATCAAGTGAATATGTGGCTGGAGGTATATTAGACGGTTATTGGATATCAATTTTACTGCAAGCCAGTACAAATATATGTCAAATACATATGTTTAAAAGAACAACAAATAAAAAATTGGATTAAAAACATGGCTAATGAAATCCCCCCTCTTGAACAGACCCCAAATGATAATAGTTGAAATTCGATAACACGTCTGCACACCCAGTAGTCCAGGGGTTCTTCGCTTTTCAAAGCGTCCACATCGGCCATTAATCTGATGTAGTCGGACACCTGTCGGTCTAGGCGTTCGCTGAGGCTGGATCTGGATAGCGGCTGTCAATGGGTTGGCTGCAACCATATGAGCTCATATCCGAAGTGTCCAACACATCTTAAAACAGCCCTCTTCTTGCATGTGCTGTAGGATGGGTACTCGCAACTTTTTCTCTCTGGGTGGAAATTACTCTGCCAGCGCCCGCAACAGCAGAATGCAGCATCTCTCGCAGCAAGGCATGGAAATGCTGCATTCTGACAGCCCTCTGTGATGCTGGTAACATGTCCTTTATTCTTTTTATACCGTGGTCCCTCTTCAAACACTGGAGCATGAAGGCTCCATTCGCACTACATTGGAAGCAGTGGAGCGGCCTGGCTCCTGCTCATCGCTCAGGAGAATGTCCTCCTTGGACAACATCAGGGATCCCAGAAAAGTTTAAAACCTGCACTTCTTGCTCCTTCTCCTCCTCCCCTCAGGCAACATACTCCTCTGACTCCTCTTCAGACTACTGCTGACTTTTCTGAGATGGAGTAGCCCCCCCCCCCCCCCGGTTATTCATTCAGCATTGTGACTTCCTCATCTTCCTGCTCCTGCTCCTTGATGGCTTGATCAATGACACAACGCAATACACGCTCCAGAAAGAAGGCATAAGGTACAATGTCACTGATGGCACCCTGGCTGCGACCTCATCAAATGGCCACAGAAGTCTGCATTCCTCATGCAAGAGCAGCCACTGGCGAGGTGAAAGAAAAACAAGCTCCCAGAACCTGTTCTGCCGCAGAGTTCGTACAGGTATTCGTTAATATAAACCTATAAATGCTGCTATAAAAACAACCATAGAATGCCCAGTAGAAATATAAATACTTTATTAGATCATCAATGGATCACAAAAATTCATAAAATATGTTTTATACACAGATATGCTATGGAGAATAGTCAGCAAAACAGACTGGAAACAATAGTCCCCCCCGTCGGTGCCTCAAACACCCACCAAACAGATGAACAACATGTCAGTGTGATGTGCAGTGAGGTGATTCACCAGTAGAGAGTGTCAGTAAACATCCACTACAAGTGTCTGTGATATCCAACTCGCTGCACAACCCAGGGAGAGGTTATTGTGTGAATACAGCAGAAAATGATAATAATATACTGGAGCACAAGATTACAACACATCCATCAAATACATCTAGATGCAATCTGCCCATATATAGTGAGTTAAAGATATCAGGCTGTACAATCAAACTCCCACAAAAAAGTATCCACTGGGGACGTGAACATACCCACAGACATGATGGAGGGTGGAGGCACCGAACACAGGGCTGGAAGGAACCCCGACGCGCGTTTCGCCTCAGCTTCGTCAGGAGGTTAATGTGAATGTGGCCATGGCCCCCCCTTTTATACCCCTCATGCAGCTACACCTTCAATTAATATGTTTCAGCTGATACTTACTTATCGAGCGCTTGTGCCTGATGGTGCGCGCCGAGGACATCATGGAGACGCCGCATTCATCAGGAGGAGGGGTGGAACGCAAACGTGCGTTCCAGCCCGCCTCCCAAGGAAACATAGCCGCGTCACCACGTGACCCGGCGCGCAGCGCATCCTGGCCAAGCGCTATATCAGCCTCTACAGCGAGCCTACCAAAGCGGCTCAGAAAATACCAGAGCCCATCCGAACATATGGCGAACAATCTTAACCCTTAGTGGGATTTGCATGAGGTCTATAAAATTCGGGAATGCCTTAAGGCCGCTGAGTATGGATGGCTGATAATTGGGATACATACAGGGGGGAGGGGTGGGGGAAAGAAAAATAAAGGTGAAAAAGAGGTTGAGGAGAAAACAAATGGATAACAATAAATCAACAAAAAGTATATATAAAGAGAGGAAGATAAATACAGAGAATGCTGTAAACATGATTCCATAATTTCATCTTTTTGTACAAATATTCATAAATTTTACACCATGGTTAAATATATAAAATATAGCATGATTTCTTATGAATTATATCCCATGATTTTATGAAAATAGATGCACACAAATTTTACAAATTTATATATCACGAATAGCATAATTTTTTATAATGAATTAGGTCCCATGATTTTTAACAATAAATTTGCGTATCCATGGAGTCATGATTTAATAATAAATTTACATATCCATGACATCATGATTCTATATATAATTACAAAAATTTATAATAAGCAGCCTTTATGAACATGATTGTATTGAATAATATTTCATATGTGTTTCCTCTAAGACAAGATGTATATATATCAATTATGTATATGTACAGAAAGGAGCAATGTGTTTCAGAAGAACGAATACCAATGCTATGTTCTCACCAATATTATCAATAGTAACTACAAGTGACTCGTGCAACAATAATTATATAGATATGGGACCTCCCCAGTAAAGGTCCCGTCCTATCTAGCCCGTTCAAAATAAGGCTACATAGGTCCTGTGAGGTTATACTACCGCTTAAATACTTCCAAAGTGAGACCAATAATCCATTATGACTGGAGCAGCCTATCAAGCATATACAAGGTGGAGTTCCAGAGCATCGGGCAGTCACAAACAGACGTCTGACGGGCAAGTGGTGTCGCCAACGTTGGCCATGAAAGATCTTCTAAAATGGGCAGAGATTTTCCTGGCCTGTCGCAAGACGTCTTGGACCTGGGGGATTTGGCCTGTACTCCCATGCCTCTGACGAATCGCTGCACGACTAAGTTCAGGACGTGTGCAATGCACGGCACATGTGTCATTTTGCCCTGTTTCAGCACGCTCAGCAGATTGGCACCGTTGTAGCACACTTCTTTACCAACTGTCAAATTGAGCAGAGCTAGCCACTGTTCGGACTGTGACCGCAGAACAGAAAGCAGTGCAGGACCGATGTGGCTCTTGGCTTCCAGGCACAACAGCTGTAGCACAGCATGGCCAGCATGGCAACGTCTCATCTGGCACGTCAAATAGGTTCTGGGGAGCTTAGGGAGCCCAGCAGAAGAGGATGTAGCAGTGTAAAAGGAGGAGTCAGGTGCCACGGGTTACATGCTTGACGGCCGTCAGAAGGTTCACCCAGTGGGCAGTAAAAGTTATGTACCTTCCCTGCCTGTGTTTGCTAGACCACGTGTCTGTGGTCCGATGTATTTTAGCCCCAACACTGTGAGCCAGAGATACATTCACATGCTGCTGAACGCGGCCATATAGCGCTAGGATGCCCTTCTGGGAAAAATATTTCCTTCCGGGACCTTTTAATGCGGTGTGCCAATGGCCACCAATTTATATAGCAATAGTTGGAGGGCTAACAGTTCTGACAAGCTAGCGGTCAGCCATTGGGCAAGAGGATGATCCGGGCCTCATTTTTTATGCTCGAACATTTGGGCCATGTAAGCCTGCCTTGTGCCAGATAAACGCGACAGCGGCACGGTGGAAGGTGGAGTGGAGTACAAATGGGAGGAGAGAGGAGAAGGAGAGGCAGGATGTGGAACACAAGGAGTGTAATTTGTGGGTTCTGACAGCGTTGCTCCCACTGGCCTTGGTGATGGGAGGCCAGGTACCTTCTTAAGTCAGTCATCCCTAGATGAGTGTTGAGCTTACAGTGACTTATGCGTTGACAGCACAGGCTGCAGATGGCGACTCTATTATCAGCAGCTGACAAGTAAAAAAAAAGCCCACACTGCGGAGCCATGTGCCGGCGTCCTGAGAGCACAAGATGTGACAGTGCATGGTGGATGGCTGGCTCCAGATACATTTGCAGTCTGCTTTTTGCCTCCTGTGCACTGCGAGTTCTGCCTGCTTCTCCTCCTTTTCCTCCCTATCTGCTGCTCCATCTCTCCCTCTGAACTCCCCTCCTTTTCCTCTCTTGTGGGCACCCACGTGATATACATCGACACATCAGCATTGTCACCTTCACCACCACTGACATTATAGATCTCGGAGTAGGCAGCTACAGCAGGGGCCACCCTCCTTGGGCTGATCTGGGCACTGTCATCAGACCGCTGGGTGGCGGTCGTTGCTACCTCCTCTTCCTCATCCGATGCCAAGAATGGCTGTGCATCAGTAAGGTCTGGGAATTGATGGGAAAATAATTCCTCTGACTCGAGTGGAGGTGCTATGGTGGTGGTTGTGGTGGTGGTGTCTTTGGGGGTGCACACAGCAGAGAGTGAGGAGGGTGCAGATACAGAGGATAAGGAGGGTGCAGAAGCGGAAGTTTGAGTGAGCCACTCAACTAACTCTGGTGTGTCCTTTGATATAATCGCACGCACTGTCTCCAACTTCCCATTTAGGCTCCGGCCTGGGGCAACTGCCTGACCCCGACCACCCCTGCGGAATGGCCAGCCTCTTCCTCAGCCTGTCATTTTCAAAATGACCCTGTGACAAAGTACCTATAGAAGAGCAGCATTTGTGGAAGCAGGTATATAGAACCCCTTATTTCGTTTTTTTGGGGGGGCAACTGGTATATCACGTCAGTTGCAATCAGTTGTTCTAATGGCGTTTGTCCCTCTGTATAGCTGTGGTATCTTAGCAGAACCGCACACAAATGCTGCACAATACAAATGCACTATGTAGAAATTATATTTTTGGTATATCACACCCCTGCCTCAATCAGATTTATTGGTGGTCAACTGGTATATCATACCAGTTGCAATTAGTTGTTCCAATGGCATTTGTCCCTCTGTATAGCTGCAGTATCTCAGCAGAACCGCACAATACAAATGCTGCACAATACAAATGCACGATATATAGAAATTATATTATAGGTATATCGCACCCCTGCCTCATTCAGATTTTTTTGTGATCAACTGGTATATCACACCAGTCGCAATTAGTTGTTCCAATGTCATTTGTCCCTCTGTATAGCTACGGTATCTCAGCTGAACCACACACAAATGCTGCACAATACAAATGCACTATATAGAAATTATATTCTAGGTATATCACACCCCTGCCTCAATCAGATTTTTTGGGGGGCAACTGGTATAGCAGTTGCTGAAATGCTATATACTAAATTGATAGAAAAAGGCTATAAACAAGAATCACTCATCCCAATCACCAAAGCTGTAAAGGACTTAGATTGAAATACCTTACTGAAAGAAAAAATACCAGTGATAAAAGGGAATAAAAATGACCCTGAGGATCCCAATAAAATCAAAGTCCCCATTATCACGACATACAGTGTAGGGGTGAGTACTTTTAAAAGAATTATACACAAACACTGGGACATTTTAAAATATGATAAGACCATTGGGGATAAGATTCCGACTTACCCCACATTTATTTTTTTAAAAGCTCCAAACCTGGCCAACTTGGTGGCCCCCTCCATCAAAAAAAGACACAGTGGATACCAAAATATGTGCTAGGAAGGGTTTCTACCCCTGTAGACTATGTATTAATTGCAAAACCCTAAGGCATCAAGTTAAACCCACATTTCAAATAGATACCCCACAAGGCAAATATACAATAAGAAATTACATCACCTGTAATACCAAAGGAGTTATCTATTATATCAGGTGCCCGTGCGGCAAAATGTATGTGGGACGGACCAAAAGAGAACTCAAGGTAGGGGATATAATAATGAGGGAACATAATAATATTAAAAAAAAATCGGATAATCATCCACTACCACTACACAGAATTCCACCAGGGAAAATTCCTGGGATCTAACTTTGGGGGTATAGAAAGAGTGAAACAAGATAAGAGGGGAGGTGACTTTATCAAGATCATGTCCAGAACTGAGAGCAAATGGATTTTTAAATGCAACAGTCTGGCCCCAAATGGACTGAATCAAGAAATTGAACTGTTTGCATTCCAGTAATAAATAGTAAAATACTGTATTTATGGTGCTCTCTGAACACTCATGCAATCAAAGACACCGAACCCCCCACTCTTCAACATAAACCACTCCCAGGTGCTCTATTATTAAATAAATAATTGAACAATCGATAAATTATTGACAATAAGTCGCATCCATAGCGCTCACTATATTACAACACACTGGCACCTCCGTTGTGTTCGTACGTTGCCATGGGAACCGGATGAGCTATTTAAACCTCCGAAGTACAACCAGTAAACTAACCCTGACGAAGGAGCCCGAGTGGCCCCGAAACGCGTAGGCAGTTTTTTGACCTACCGAGGCCCTTGTACTCCCAAATGTGACGTCACCGAAAGCGGTTTCCCAGACAACAGACTTACAAGCTCCCTCGCTCCACGCGTGCTTCCGGCCGGGGCTGCGCTGCTGCTGGTAGGTGAGCGAGGAGGACGCCGTGATTTAAAGAGACAGTACCAACATAAGAAGTATACAGAACAGTGAGCGGTGCATCGGTTTATCAACCAGGGGACTACTTTGGATGGAAGATAAGGTACAGACCGCACTACTATTATTGCTCTCAACCCTTGCTCTCACCGTTTAATATCAAATTCATCTAGGAAATGCACTTATCCCTTTATCCTCTTGTTTGTCCTCACCACCTGATTATATACCGGGATTCTAATAATACAAACTTACTCTAGCCCAGCCGACCTTGTAAGTTAACCCCTCACTTGTCTAGGCTGACACTTACTGATTGTGCAAACTTATAGGATTAGCTGTTTGACTGTGTCCACCAGCGCTTATGTCTCACATCACCCACGGGTAAGGCCTCTTTCACACTTGCCTTGTCCGGATCCGGCGTGTACTCCATTTGCCGGAATTACACGCCGGATCCGGAAAAACGCAAGTGTACTGAAAGCATTTGAAGACGGATCCATCTTCAAAATGCTTTCAGTGTTACTATGGCACCCAGGACGCTATTAAAGTCCTGGTTGCCACAGTAGGAGCGGGGAGCGGGGGAGCAGTATACTTACAGTCCGTGCGGCTCCCGGGGCGCTCCAGAATGACGTCAGAGCGCCCCATGCGCATGGATGACGTGGAGCACCCCGGGAGCTGCACGGATGGTAAGTATGCTGCTCCCCCGCTCCCCACTACACTTTACCATGGCTGCCAGGACTTTAGCGTCCCGGCAGCCATGGTAACCATTGAGGAAAAGCTAAACGTCATATCCGGCAATGCGCTGAAACAACGTTTAGCTTAAGGCCGGATCCGGATCAATGCCTTTCAATGGGCATTAATTCCGGATCCGGCCTTGCGGCAAGTCTTCCGGATTTTTGGCCGGAGCAAAAAGCGCAGCATGCTGCGGTATTTTCTCCGGCCCAAAAAAACTGAAGACATCCTGATGCATCCTGAACGGATTTCACTCCATTCAAAATGCATTAGGAGATAAAACTGATCAGGATTCTTCCGGCATAGAGCCCCGATGACAGAACTCTATGCCGGAAGAAAAGAACGCAGGTGTGAAAGAGCCCTAATATACTATTGGTATAGCACACTAGTTGCAATTCATTGTTCCAATGGCATTTGTCCCTCTGTATAGCTACAGCATCTCAGCAGAACGGCACACAAATGCTGCACAATGCAAATTAACTACCTGATTTTTTGCCCTATAAGATGCTCCGGCCAATAAGACGCACCTAGGTTTTTGAGGAGGAAAATAAATAAATAAATATTTTTAACCAAAAGGTGTGCTTTTGAACTAATGTTGGTCTGTGCATGACACTACTATGGGGGATCTGTGGATGGCACTGTTAAGGGGGGATCTGTGGGTGGCACTGTTATGGGGGGATCTGTGGATGGCACTGTTATGGGGGGATCTCTGGATGGCACTGTAATGGGGGGATCTGGGGATGGCACTGTTATGGGGGTCATTTGTCCCTCGGTATAGCTACGGTATCTCAGCAGAACTGCACACAACTGCTGCACAATACAAATGCACTATAATATACTTTTTATGTTAGAAAGTATATTATAAGTATATTACACCCCTCAGTATGTCACACCTATCGATAGCACACCTATACCAGTCCTTAAAAGGACTTTTGTGGCCCTAGTAACTAGCATTTGGTGTCTGTAACAGTCTGTCCCTGCTCCACACAGCAACCTCTCCCTACTCTGGCAAAAGACTGAATGTAAAATGGTGGCCAGATCAGGTTTATTTATAGGGTAGGGGGTGTGTCCATGTGCTGAAACATCTCAATTGGCTCTCCTGTCCCACCTGATGGATGTGTCATGGGTCAAAGTTCTGCACAATGCAAAGAATATGGCGCCAGCGGATATTGCCGTATGTTTGCCCGCTTGGCGAATCGTGAACGAGCAAAGTTTGTCACAAAATGACTGCCGGGCAAACCGCAAGGCCATCTCTAGAATTCTTCACACGTGACACAGTTATATAGATAACACTGAGCAGAACAAAGAAATGTAGTTTTTCGTATTATGTAGCATAATTGAATTAAATGATGTCTGTCCTATAGGGAGCAAAAGGAAGTGTTTGCAAGAAACTTAGCTTTTGGACTGAGTAATGCTATGTTTGTTTATGAGTTTCCATTAAATGATACCATTACCTAATGGCTTCAGTGTTTCCCTTTAAAGAGAAAATGTTATACAGATCTTTGTAGCCATCCCTTTAACCTGGCCATGTTAGAGTTCATGCAAATTTGCTACTTATAAGTCAATGTTTGCTTTTTTTTTTTTTTTTTTTAACAAGCCTTGGAACATGCTGAAGGAAAATAGCACTTCCGATAGGTGGCCCTAGTGAGATGACTCTATGCCTCTTTGTATATTATTTTCCCATTGAAGCATTAACACTAAGTCTCTATACACAGTTGGTCTCCTTAATGAAATCCAGTACCTCCCCTGAACTTGCACTAGTGAGTTCTCTTCCTCTGGGAAATACAGTAGCTTTTTGTATATTTTGTGACTTATATATCGGTCCAAGACAAAGGGAAGGTCTCTTAAAACAAACAGACACATGGGAGAGAGCAGCTTCATCCCCTGGAGAAGGTCTAGAAACCCTACAAGGGCTAAGTACCTGTCTAGCCCCTACCTACCCCTCACATACCCCCTATATCCCCAAAAATAGTAACCCCTCCCCTGCCACCAGCACATCAATCCCTATCCCTGCAGGCCCTGTCCTACATTACCCCTTTTACCCCTGCTGCTGACCTCCTGCAGCATTAACCTCAGCCCTGTCTGCCTCTGCCCATATCCTTAACTCCTGCATTTCCTGTGTGCTGCCCCAGCATACCTTTGCTGGGCTGAATTAATCCTTGATATCCTGGTCCCCTGCAATAGCCCCAATACCCCTGACCCAGGTAACCCTGGGTTTACCCCTTTATGTCCATCATCCCCTGCACTGTGATTATCCCTATATTGCAGTGATTGTGTAGTTTACAGCCCCGCTTTAACCCTTGCATTGCTGGGCTGTATTTACCCTGTATTCCCTGAACCTGTACTCATGGCTACATACCCCTTTGTTCAAAGGGATAGTTTAGAGCCAGGTTGGGTGGGCTGCTAATGAATGTATGTAAATGTATGGTATTAGTTAGTTTGTGGGTGGAACTTGGGATTGAATAGTGTATTTAGTGCTGTATTTATGGTACTGTATTGTGTGTATTGTGTACTGTAGGTTGATAATAAAATATCTTGTATTATTTGTATTATACCTACTGTGTAACATGTGGTTATTAGCGGTAGCTAGCTCAGTTAGGCGCTTGCAGCTAGTTTAGCGGGTAGTGTGAAGCAAAGGAATAGTGTGTTATTATTATAAAGTTATAAATAGGCGGAGTCATTGGTAGACGACTCCTCCTATTTATGAATATTAATTATTGATATTTGCATAAATATTGGAAATTAATATTCCCCCTTTACACAGGACCTGCTCTCGCTACCTACATCCAAAGCCCACAAGATCAGCATTATTCCTATATTTTAACATAAGGGATAATGCACAAGCGTCAGCTCTGAATAACCTCTGGGTTGTATGAAGCTACACTATAATACAGTGCCCAAAAAAGTATAAAAGTATCTGATTTCAAATGAAGAGAAAAGTATCCTATGCTCCATCAGATTTTATATGGATGGAGATATTCTGTTGTAGAAGTAGGGAGAACATACAGAGCCTCTATGACAACACATGGAGGAGGGTTTGTAGATCCATATTAGGGAAATATATGATACACATATAGAGGCTCCAGGCATGTTGCTATGCCAAGCGTATGAGCTCTAATAGTAAGTTAGAGTGACTATATAAACATAAAAAAGTAACATTTAGATGCAATATCTCCCAGGGTATATCCTAAAGTCATGTTTCTGCAAGATCACTGAAATTTGAATAATCTCAGTTAGGAATAAACTGAAAAGTCAAATAATTAATTTTAATGAGTCATCATTTAAATTGATAACATATAAAGAATGAATGCAAATGAATGCACATTATTCATCAGATTCAAACTGCATCATCAGCAAAATAAGCCTTTCTAGTTACCACTGGAAACAATAATCTGTAATTGTTGCTTTCAGTCCTAATTTGGTATGTCCCTGGTTTTTCATCTCAATCTAATCTAAACCTATTTGAGCAAATAAAATGATATTTACCTCATCCTCTGTTACAAGCTTTCAAGATTACTGGCTTCAGGAAAAATCAATACAAAATAGCATCTTATCAGCAGGTTTGAGCGCAGAAAGAATTCTAACTTTTCTTCCTTTTTTTCTAGCTCCCTTCTCCCCTGGAGTTAAGACGCAGCTTAAACCAGATAAAAAGGACTTGAATAAAAATACTACTTGGTTGCACACAGAAGCACAATTAAGCACCTGGCTTTAAAGTGAACCACTGTCAATTTACTGTGTGTGTATATATATATATATATATATATATATATATATATATATTTTTTATTTATTTTTTTTCTTTTTACATGACAAAATTTATTACTATAAACACTGATATTAATGTTCCTTAAAACTTTTTTCTGAATTTATAAGAATACAGAAAAGTATCAATATGTGTTGTATTAATAGATGATGTCACCATAGCTCAAAAGAAGTTATTATTTTGCTTATCTTGCAGGTGCTGTGCAGCACAGTATTTCAGATGCTGCCAGGGGCTCCTGTGAAAACGAATGTAAAGAACAGTCCCCATAATTCCTTCCTTCCTTTATAGACAGTGTTTCTATACACAGCTTCTTGCATACTCTTCTAATACAGTCATGTTGCAAATTCTCACTTTTTTTTGTAATACTATGCAAATCATATCTGTCATTGATACCCTGCTCTGCTGTTCTGCTAACACTGCACATTTTCCTGTTTGCTGCCCAGTATGTAAAACACCTGCTAGCATGGAGAAAACACTCATGTGGTATGTGATGTTCTATACTGGGAGTGGAGAGGGGAGATAGCCAAGTGTTCAATGAATGGGATGCCACATAAGTAGAAGCATGGTGATGTGACTGTATCTGTTACTGATTTATGGAAGTATGGAGATATCTCACCTACAGACAGTGCATTAGTAAGTGACTACTCTTACTGCACAGAGTTTTAAAGAATGGAAAACCGTTTAATCATCTTGATGTAAGCAACACAAAGAATAGTAATAATCATTAAATAAAGGTAAAATCAGTGTCTTATAACTAGGAAATACATCTCATTTCACTTGCATTTTTACCTTAAAAGCTTAAAGGGGTTATCCGGGTTCAGAGCTGAACCTGGACATAACCTTAGTAAACATATTAGGTATCGCTGTGTCCGTAACAACCAGCTCTATAAAAATATCACATGACCTAACCCCTCGTCTAAACACTGTAAAAAAAAAAATGTTTAAAAAAAAGCCATTTTTGTCACCTTACATCACAAAAAGTGCAACACCAAGTGATCAAAAAGGCGTATGTCCCACAAAATAGTACCAATAAAACCGTCAACTCAACAAAAAGTGAGCCCCCTACATAAGAAAATCGCTAAAAAAAATTAAAAAAAACTATAGCTCTCAGAACATGGAGACACTAAAACAACATTTTTTTGGTTTCAAAAATGCTATTATTGTGTTAAAGTGAAAAAAGTATATATATATTAGGTATCGCCACGTCTGTAACAACCAGCTCTATAAAAATATCACATGACCTAACCTCTCGGGTGAACACCGTAAAAAAAAAAAAAAAGAACATTTTTGCCACCTTACATCACAAAAAGTGCAACAACAAGTGATCAAAAAGGTGTATGTCCCACAAAATAGTACCAATAAAACCATCACCTCATCCCTGAAAAAAATGAGCCCCTACATAAGAAAATTGCTAAAAAAGTAAAAAAAACTATACCTCTCAGAACATGGACACATTAAAACATATTTTTTTGTTAAAAAAATGCTATTATTGTGTAATGCTTAAATAAATAAGAAAAAGTATACATATTAGGTATCACCACATCCATAACGATCTGCTCTATAAAAATATCACTTGACCGAACCCCTCAGATGAACGCTGTAAAAATAAATAAATAAAAACTCAATAACAATTTTTTTATCTCCTTGCCCCATAAAGTGTTATAATGAACAATCAAAAAATCATATGTACCCAAAAATAGTACCAATAAAACTGGCACCTTATCCTCTAGTTTCCAAAATGGGGTTACTTCTTGGCAGTTTCTACTGTAAGGGTGCATCAGGGGGGCTTCAAATGGGACATGGCATCTAAAAACCATGTACCGCTCCTTTTCTTCTGCGCCCTGCCGTGTGCCCATACAGCAGTATATGACCACATGTGGGGTGTTTCTGTAAACCGCAGAATCAAGGTAATAAATATTGAGTTTTGTTTGGTTGTTACCCATCGATGTGTTAAAGAAAAAATTGGATTAAAATGGAAAATCTGCCAAAAATGTGAAATTTAAAAATGTGATCTCCATTTTCCTTTAATTCTTGTGAAACTGCCTAAAGGGTTAGCAAAGTTTGCAAAATTGGTTTTATGTAACTTGAGGGGTGTAGTTTCTTACAATGGGGTCATTTATGGGAGTATCCACTATGTAGGCCCCACAAAGTGCCTTCAGACCTGAACTGGTCCTTAAAAAGTGGGATTTGGCAATTTTCTTAAACATTTTAAGAATTCCTTCTAAACTTCTAAGCCTTCTAACGTCCTAAAAAAATGAAATTACATTTCCAAAATCATTCCAACATAAAGTAGACATATGGGGAATGTTAAGTAATAAATATTTTATGAGGTATCACTTTCTGTTTTAAAAGCAGAGAAATAGAAATTTTGAAAATTGCAAATTTTTTGTAAATTTGGTATTTTTTCATAAATAAAGGTCAAATATATTGACTCAAATTTATGACTAGCATGAAGTACAATGTGTCACGAGAAAACAATCTCTGAATGGCTTAGATAAGTAAAAGAGTTCCAAAATTATTACCACATAAAGTGAGATATGTCAGATTTGCAAAATTAGGCCTGGTCAGGAAGCGGGCAAATGAACCAGATGTGAAATGGTTAAAAATAGCAAAATAACGAGCCTACATAAAACATACTTATTTATGTGTAGAAGCTATCAACTATTATTACTAAGCGGTGGGGAGCTGAGACATTGGGATACCAGGTTAGGATAAATACTATCCCTGTTCTTACCCTCCCAAATCTGCTCAGCCCAGAGATGCACCTTGATGGTAGATGCACTCTGTTTGCACACCTAGGACTGGTCTGTCCTTACAACGACCCTATTGCGTAACGTAGATCCTAATGTCACAGATCCCAACGCATTTCCCCGGTGAGTGGAGGGTTCATCAGGGGACACTTTTCAAAGGGGTCAAAGCAAATGTACAACCACACTGAAAAAGCAAAAAAACTTTTTTTCAGCACAGTGATGAATGGGCTGCAGGAACTATAGGTGTACACAACCACTCTTAGGATGCAGAGTGTAACAATAGAGGATGATACAGCAGACTATAGGTACACATGACCACTCTTAACCACTCTTAAGATGTAGAGTATAACAATCGAGGGTGATACAGCAGACGTAGTCCATTAAAGCGCCCTTGTCGCAGACATAGTATCAGGTATACTAAAGTTCCGTCTAGTAAAACATTGCTGGTAGACATATAGAATATAAAGACACTCAATAGTGCAGGCCAGTTTAAAATAATAAATTACTTACACCATATCGACCAATATTGTCTCCATGCAATGATAAATTAGGTTTACATACCATTCTGCTGGATATAAGGGAGATGCTGATACAAACTCATAGTCTGTCGGTTGTATGACCAAAGAAAAAGATGGTTCCTGGGGCCAGATGGACCCCTTTTATGTCCAAGACCATGAGGGAACTCTGTAAGTTGCTTCACATAAAACAGTTACAGGTGTCTGTGTATTTTCCGCAAACGGATGGCCTGGTAGAGAGGTTTAATCAAACACAAAAAAATATGCTAAAAATACCGGTGTCTAAGGATGGGAGGGACGGGAACCTTCTTCTTCCCTATCTCATTTTCGCAGTGCGAGAAGTGCCCCAGGTCTCTACTGGGTTCTCGCCCTTCAAACTGCTATACGGCAGACACCCGTGCGGTCTGTTGGACGTCACCAAAGAGGATTGGGAACAACAACCCACACCGCACAAAAGTGTTGTTGAGTACATCACCCAGATGCAAGGACAGATGGAAACAGTGTTACTTCTGGTTTGGGAGCATATGGAGGCAGCACAGCGAGCCCAGAGTAGGGTCTATGATAGGCAGGCTCAGGTCCTGAACTTTAACCCGGCTGCTCACGTGTTGGTTCTGGTAACGACCGTAGACAGTAAGTTCCTAGCTAGGTGACAGGGGCCCTACGAGGTACTCAAAAAAATTGGAGAGGTATATTATAAGGTACACCAGACAGGGAGGCGAAAGCCAGAGCAGGTGTACCATGTGAATCTGCTCAAACCATGGAAAGATAGGGAAACCTGTATGGAAGACAGCCCACAACTAGGGTTCCTAGGGTAAGCGGTTTCGGCCCCTCTGTCTGAAGCAAGGGAAGCAGCTGCCACAGTGAAAATTGCTGACAGTTTCCCCTCTAAACAGGCTCAGGAAGCCAGGGAGTTCACTAGTCGGAACACAGATGTGTTCTTGGTCCATAATCCGGCATGACATTGTCACTGAGCCTCAGGCAAAAGTTTGGTTAAATTCATACCGGGTACCCAAGGCTCTGCGAAAAGCCATCGTGGAGGAAGTGCAGCTAACGCTCCAGCTAGGTGTCATTGAGGAATCAAAAAGTGAATGGGCCAGTCCGATAGTCTTAATACCCAAGCCGGACGGGACATTGCAGTTCTGTACTGAACGAGGTGTCCAAGTTTGACCCGGATCCCATGCCCCGAGTGGATGAGCTTATTGAGAAGTTAGGCCAAGCCAGGTGTCTGCCAGCAATGTTTTACTAGCCGGAACTTTAGTATACCTGACACTATGTCTGTTATAAGGGCGCTTTAACGGACCACGTCTGCTGTATCACCCTCTATTATTATACTCTGCATCTTAAGAGTGGTCATGTGTACCTATAGTCTGCTGTATCATCCTCTATTGTTACACTCTGCATCCTAAGAGTGGTTGTGTGCACCTTTAGTTCTTGCAGCCCATTCATCACTCTGCTGAAAACACATTTTTTGCTTTATCATTGTGATTGTACATTGGCTTTGACCCCTTTGAAAGTGCCCCCTGATGAACCCTCCGCTCACCGGAAGTGGGATACGCTTTAGGATCTGTGACATTGGGATCTGCGTTACGCCATATGGTCTTTGTAAGGACAGACCAGTCCTAGGTACGCGGACAGAGTGCATCTACCATCAAGGTGCATCTCTGGGCTGAGCAGATTGTGGAGGGTAAGAATGAAGATAGTATTTATCCTAACCTGGTATCCCAATGTCTCAGCTCCCCACCACTTAGTAATAATAGTTGATAGCGTCTACACATAAATAAGTATGTTTTATGTAGGCTCCTTATTTTGCCATCTTTAAATATATTTAATAAAAGTTATGTCTTAGGATATTGCCTTCAGTGATAGTTAATTATTTAGCAAGTGTCCTTCCCAATATTGATAATTTCAGTGAACTAAGATCATTCGTCCCAAAACAGATTCATAGTTTGTTGCATCCCTGTTTACATATGGTGATGAGCTATTGACAAACTGGCCAATTACCAGGAATGAATATTCATATGATTCCCCAAACCTATAATTTGCAAGATCCTTAGCCTGTATAAAAGGGCTCTATAAAGAGAGACTACCAGAGTATGACTCTGCCCTACTAAATGCAAAGAGCAGAGCTCTACAAGACCAAGTCCTCTACAATAAAATCAAGAACTGTACATATGTAAATGGCTCAGTTTAGACTTCCTGTTATTTTCAGTAGAATTCTGAAAGCTGTTTGGTGAGGACCACATCCCTGTCCATTTAGAAGATACACATTTATTTATTTATTTTAAATATGTTTTATTAATTTATAATGCAAAAATTCATATCCATATTACAATTATAATATTATAAAATCCTACAGTCCGTAAATTTGTGATTTGCAACATGATTAAGAATAATTTCATACAAGTATCCATGCTTATGGAGACAACAAGAATACAAATGGAGATCTCACTTGCTGGGGGAAAAGCGGGATACGTCCGTCATCCACAGCCTAATAAGGCAAAACAAACACACAAAACATCCCACTTGACATATTGTTGTCTATACAGGGGAAAAAGGTCAGGGGTCCGCAGCCCGGGCGGCCACCAGGGAGCGAGCGCGCGCCCCGCGCTCTCTCCCCCGATCATGGGTAAGAAATTGACAGGATTGACAGCCATATAACCATTCATCCGATGCTCACATTAACCGTACGTAGCGGGCCTACTGCAATCTTTGATCGCAAGCATTTCATAAAACAGTCTGCCCACAGTTTGCCCCACTTTAGATAGGATCCTCTTTGTTTATACAAAATCCTCTCATAACTTTTCACTTTCACTTTTCACTTTCTCAACCAAGCTTAACCAGTGGTTGCAGTCTGGAGCAGAAGAGCAAAACCATAATCTGGAAATGAGAAGCCTGGCCAAAAACATTACCTTGATCAATAGTTGGCGTTTTATAGGCTGGTAATTAACCTCTGATAAATCTCCCAGGACCCATATCCTGGGGGACAGAGGGACAACAATATTGAGTTTACGAGCCAAATTAATTTGGACCGATCTCCAATAGCTGCTCACCATTGGGCAGTCCCAAAACAAATGTAAATGATCTGCCTCGGAATCGCCACAGCGTGGGCAGTCAGAGGAGGCTCTAAGTCCTCTCCTATATAACCACATAGGTGTCACATATATTTTGTGCAAAATATTAAATTGTACAACAGTGTGATTAAAGTTGTGTGAAACGAATTTTAAACTTTCCCCTATATTCTCCCAATCTGGGGGACCCATCTCTAGAAGTACAGAAGACCAGGATCTTTGTCCTGGAGAAAGAACACCCAAAAAAAATTCTTTCATTAAGTGTCTATAACAATGTGATATTTTAATTCTTGTGACAGCTTTTTTACAGAGTAAATCATGTAAGAATTGCGGAGTATCTATAGTAAAAAGGTGACTATTCAAAGTACTAGAAAGTGCTGACCTCAATTGAAAGTATGCATACCAAGCCACCTCACCCAGGTTTGTTCTTTGCCTTAGCTCCGTCAGGGACAGGATTTGTCCGCAGCTGACCACCTGATATAAGTACTGGACATTCCTAGTCCTCCAATACTGGCAACAACCCAAATCCCTTAACTCCAAGAGCTTTGAGTTATGCCACAGTGGAGTACAAATAAGTGATGCCTTGATTCCACACCAGCTCCTTATAACTAACCACGTCTTTATAGCCATTCTGCAAAAAAGTGTATACCCAGTCTGTGGGTTTGATAAATAATCGGACTCCAGTACGGTAAAAAAATCCGAAAAACCTGAGTCTTTCACCACTCTGTTGCAGAAATGGCTACTTTCCCAATCATTAAAAAAGCAAATTTGAGAGGCCACAAAATAGCCCTTAAAATAAGGGAGGTTAAAGGGGTTGTCCAGGTTCAGAGCTGAACCTGGACAGCCCTCCATTTTCACCCCAGCAGCCCCCCTGACATGAGCATCGGAGCAGTTCATGCTCCGATGCTCTCCTTTGCCCTGCGCTAAATCGCGCAGGGCAAAGGCATTTTTCAGAGTTCCGGTGACGTACCGGGGCTCTCCATGGGGCTGACAGGAACCCCGGTGACGTCACCGGCACTGATGGGCGGGATTTGGCTCTGCCCTAGCCAGTAAAACGGCTAGGGCAGAGCTAAAGCCCGCCCCTCAGAGCCGGTGACGTCACCGAACACACTGCTGGGCGGAAGTTACCGCCCGGCAGTGTGTTATTAAAAACAAAAGAGCCTGTGCCCTGCGCGATCTAGCGCAGGGCACGGGAGCGCATCGGAGCATGAGATGCTCCGATGCTAGGCTCAGAGGGGCTGCCGGGGTGAAAATAAGGGTAAGTCCGGGTTCAGCTCTGAACCCGGACAACCCCTTTAAGACCTCCCTGATTATAGGGCATGGAAAAATAGAGTGCCTTCAGTCTCACGCGCTTCCTCCCCCATAGTAGATCATTAAGCATCCGCTCTATCAATCTAAAATACTTGTCCGTGATCCATACAGGCAAGTTGCGCAGGACATAAAGAACCTGGGGCAGCACTACCATTTTTATTAGAGAGATTCTATCCGCTCTTGCGGGCAGGATTTTTTGCCATATCTTAATTTTGGCCCTCAGCTTTTTCAGAAGGGGAATCAAATTGAGTTGTAAGTATTCCTGAGGTTTGGCAGAGACTGAAATCCCCAGGTATTTTATTGAATCGGAAATTGTTAGCTGGTTGTCCCAGTCGCCTCGCAGCTCATCTATAGGGAGGAGAACAGATACACATTTTTAATAATTCCTTTATCTTTATTCCAGGTATGCATTCTACTCTATATCCATTGCATATGAAGTGCACACTGCTGTTAAAATGGTTGTTCAGCATGTTGGATTTTTATCACAATAACAATTTTTTGTTAGCAACCTATTGCACCTGGTGAAAAAATAATACTAACCTGCTCCCCGCCAATCTATTCCAGCTACTTGGCTCCATTCAATTGTCCTTCTTTCCCATGTCACTGCTGGGTTATGCGGTGCATACATAGGTAAGTCAACACTGAGTTCAGTCATTGGCTGCAGTGGAGCCATCTGGGATTTTATAGGATAGGGACTGGAAAACCGATGATGGTAGCCAGTGGGCAGAAAAAGAGTGTCAGGTTGTTAAGTGAGTTTTTTTTTAACGGATTGCTAGAAAAAGTTATAAGTCCAAAAAGCTTGACAACTCCAGCAAATCAGTTGTATATGACATAGTATAAACAAGCAAGGTTGACATAATTGCTGCCATCAATATGCTCTGTAGTGCAGATGTCTCCATGCAGTTTTCTGGGCACTTGAAATAATACATTTTAATGTTTGTCGTTTATCAATATGCTCTGTAGTTATATGGAGCATTTTACATCACTGGCTGATGTGTTGTAAATTGAATAAGAAAATGATGGCTAAGGACAATATATATCCATTTCACAATCCAACTGTAGAATATGGGATGAGGCCATCACTAACAGACCTCTCATCCCTAAGCTAATATTGCAAATATGGCCCAAGGTCAATCATTTTACGTTTATGTGTTAGTCTGATATGCGATCATGTCAGCTCCCATACCATAGCTAAATTTATATAAAAGATATAGCTGTCTAGATGCTAAAAATTACATTTGAAACACAATCAGCTTAAGTGACATTGCCTATGAGGAGAAGGTGTCCTTAGAATCAGGTGCTATTGAAAAAAGGTACAATAATTATAGGCGTGAAAACTATTATATAAACAGATTTTACTTGTCATAGACCATATGGTTTTGTATCATAAAAATAAAAGCAGTTTATTGGTACATATGAAATTTCTAAGCTGAATAGAGCTTTTGATGGAATGAAAAAATAACAATATAAGAAACATGAATTTCACTTTGCTTTGTCTCATAAAGGTCTAATACAAGGTTTTAGCCCATTTTCTTTCAACTCTGCGCTTTCATCACAGATATCAAAAGTAGCAATTACATTTTGTGATAAACTACACTTTTCTGTTTGTTATTCATCCACATATCTATATACTGCACATTTACTTTGTGTGTATATTGTGACACAGTGAGAGGTTTGGTCTTGGAAAACATGTATTTTCTTCCCAGCATGTGCTTCTGGGCTGATTTAAAGCCAGGTGAGGTCAAATACCAGACCGGATTTTAAGCGCCGGTCCGGGTTTTGGCAGCACCTAATTGTCCTTAAATAGGCAGCCGGGCTCAGAAGCGAGGTCTCTGTGTTTGGAGCTGGTAGCCTTGTGTCTGGATGAAGGCTTGCTACGTGTTTGGCATGAAAACAGGTTGGTGCTGCTATGGTCAAGGTTGGTGCTGCTATATATATATATATATATATATATATATTTCTATAGGGTGAGGCAAAAGTATTTTAAGATGTATCATTTGTAGAAAATTGATTTACAATATATGTAAATATTCATTGGGTGGAGGGCAGCATTAATTGGTGGAGGATAAATGTTCGGCTGCCATATTAAAATCCGCCATATTGAATTCAGCTCAGGTTTTTCCATTGGGAAGAAGGTCATATGATACATGGTTGAAATTTATTCAGAAACACACCATAATTGTCAGTTTTGACCTTTATCTGTTAAGGAGGTAAGCGAAGTAAAAGTTGGTAAACTGTGTCTGACATGTAATTTATCCATTGTCATACATGTGAATAATCAAGCCATGATCTAAGGAACATCGAATAGAAATTGTCTTCATGTGGAAGGAGGAGAACATGTGACATTGCAGGAGACTTCAATGCACGTCAACCGGTTATGCACCCTAGTTCAAACTCGATTACCATGATCTGCCACAAGTGAAGAGGTTGCCACAAATGTCCTAGAATAATTTTCTAAAAGCCCGAAACACAGTACCAGACAGTTATCTCTGGAAGCCGGGATCTGTCAATGTTCCATATTACCGATTCTTCATGATCAAAAATGTCATCCATACAAAGTCCAGATGCTGCACTGCCTCAATAAAGACAACCCAGATAAACGGATAGAGTTAGCAGAATGGGCTTTAGGGCAAGCAGAAGTGGATACATTGTTCCGAAATAACATTCTTTTCAGTGACAAGGCACTGTTTTATGTTAATGGTGAGGTAAATTGCAACAATCTATGGTATTGGTCAGATGATAATCCATCATGAATAGTCCCATCATAAACAATGTGTTAGGAAAAGGTCATGGTTTGGTGTGATATTTAGGAGACTCATACAAGCTACAATATTTCCATCTGTCCTCAATGGGAACAATGAGTTCTCACTTTACTTTCAACAGGATGGCACACCTCCACACTCTGCTGTGGCTGTACACAGATGGCTTGATGTGCAATTCCTTGGGTACCGGATTGAGTGTAGAGGTCCAATACAGTGACCCCCAAGGTTGCCAGACTTAAAGGTGTTTGACCCTTCTAACACATTGGTAGAATATCGCTAGGGTATGCCACCAAAGTCAGATAGATGTAGGTCCCATAGGTGGCGCTCGGTTATATTCTGCACTTACGTATATATATATAAAACGGCTAACTTGATTGATATGGATATATAGAAATAGTATAGAAATAATATGCCAAGCTTCTACAAAATCAGGTGGAGTAATAATGTTGAGATCCTGTAGGCATATAATCCAAAATACACTATTTATTTGACTAAAAAGACAAACAATAAATAACATAAAATAATTTAAAATATAAATTACCTAAAAATATATAAATCAATATGAAAACATATATTATGTGTCAAACATATTAGGTTCCAGTCAATAAATAATGCTGCAGGCCCAGCAGCTATTAATTGTATAGATCCATAGTTATATAGGGTGGCCCACAAAAAAGTAGCCCGCCTCCAGCGATAGTATGACAAGATGAACAAGCAAGTGGGTTATTATTTTTTTTTTATTACCTACAAGTCACAAAAGATGCTGAAAGTGGTCCGACATGCATGTTTGGGAACGTCGGATTATGTTGATTGGTACTGCTTGTAGCTCTTCACCATTGATGCTGCAAGATCGAACAAGGTGGGGCAACATGCCACACCTCACAGAACACACTGGCATGGGTTCATGAACTGCTTACGGAGCAGCGAGGTCCCTTTATAGAACTTAAAACAACAGATCCAGTTAGGCCACAAACACAAGAATTGGGTGCAAAACGGATATAACCATTCAGCACAGGACATAAACAAATATCAAACATTATATCTAGAGATGAGCAATTTTTTCCAAAATTTGATTCGCCGGTTCGCCGAACTTTTCGGGAAAAATTTTGTTAGATCAGAATATATTTGCAGCGAATTACATTAAAAACGTCCATTTCCTGGCTTCCTAGAGCGTTTATAGTGGTGTAGAACACTGTGCCTTGTAGTAACATGCATAGGGAGTCTGCTTTGGTAGTGAAATAATACTGTGAGTCCGTATGACATGCAGATGACAGGCATCGCTCTTCGAATCACTGAACACTTCACTTATTAGTGCAGTCACGGGGCCAAATCTGACCAAATAACTAAAGTATGAACTCAGCCTTACAGGTCTATTTTAGAGCCAAGAAGAAGCGCACTCATTTTACACAGTACCCAGCTGATTCTTCATAGATGTCTACAGAACCTGTTCTATTAAACGCGTATACAAGTAGAGCCCCCCCGGACAGAGTGGAGAGGGTGTCAGCAGTAAGTTTGTGTTGACGTCACTGATTAATTTGCCCTTCCTCTGATCCATCAGAACAATAACCCACAAAAAATGTATCCTGTCTGTGGAGCATACGACCTTCACTTTGTCTTCTGTGTTTTGTACCCACTCCTACTTTTGGCTATCAAATCATAAGCCAAATATGATGGGACCATACAGGCCTAACAGCTGTTACTCAGAAAGGATCCGTTGTACATCTAATTTTTCCTTCCTTCTGACAGATAAGTAGAAAGGTCAAATAAATCATGTTCTCTTAATAACCACAGGCGAGTCTAGAGTACCCCTCGGTCACGAGGGGAACGAAAAGACAAAAGAAGGGGTATGGGGAGCGCACAATAGGGTAATACGTTCAATGAAAACTTAATTTTTAAAAACAAGTTTTAAGGTGCTCACCTTTTTGGGTTGTGCAATAATAGACACAACTCTATTGTAGATATATAAGTGAATGAGGGATTTTTCGGATCCGTGGATGCAGCCGCAGAAAAGGTGTCTTTGGGATCGGAGGCCCAATCCCCCAAAGGATGCTTGTAGAGAAGAAGGTTTCTGGTCAGGCGCAAGACACATAGGATCCAATCCGTCTTTTATCGGTGAAACTTTTTTTTATTTCATAAGAGATGTAAAACAACGCGTTTCGGGGCTCAAAATGTCCCCTTCATCAGGTTAGCAATAATGTGATTATTAAGGTGATTATTGCTAACCTGATGAAGGGGACATTTTGAGCCCCGAAACGCGTTGTTTTACATCTCTTATGAAATAAAAAAAAGTTTCACCGATAAAAGACGGATTGGATCCTATGTGTCTTGCGCCTGACCAGAAACCTTCTTCTCTACAAATAAATCATGTTGTCAGCCAGGCTGAAAGGCACAATAGTGACCCAGTCATGAAGTGAGCAGGGTGGGAACAGCATGAGAAGTCCACAGAGTGGACCTTTGACTTAGTGGTGAGGTGGAAACAGCATGAGAAGACCATAGAGTGGCTTAATGACAGAGTCTGGAGGTGGGGGCAACATCAGGAGGCCACAGAATGGCACGAGGACAAAATATTGTGCAGGTGGCAACAGCCCGAGGAGGCCACAGAGTTGCACGAAGACAAAGTGTGGAGGTGTCAGTACCGTGATGAAGCCAGGGTAGCATGATGACGAGAGATTGTGGAGGTGGCAGCAGTATGAGGAGGCCAGACAGTGACCCAATGACAGAGTAAGGAGATGGTGGCAGCAGCAGCATCAGGAGGAGGCCATCGAGTGGCACAATGACCAAGTCTGGAGGCGGCGCCAGCATCAGGAGGCCACAGAGTAGCACTACGACAAAAGATTTTGGAGATGGTAGCAGCATGAGGTGGCCACAGAGTGGCACGAGGACAGAGTCTGAAGGAGGCGGCAGCATCAGGAGGCCACAGAGTGGACCAAAGACAAAGTGTGGCGGTGTCAGCAGCATGAGGAGGCCAGAGTTTCAATACGACAATAGATTGTGGATATGGCAGCAGCATGAGGAAGCCATCAAGTGGCACACTGACAGAGTCTGGAGTTGGCAGCAGTATGAGAAGGGTACTTAGTGTCACAATGACCAAGTCTGGAGTTGGCAGCAGTGTGAGGAGGTCACTGAGTGGTCCAATGACAGAGTGTGTAGGTGGCGCAGCAGCAGCAGTATGAGGAGGCCACCGAGTGGCACAATGACACAGTCTGGAGTTGGCGGCAGCATGAGGAGACCACAGAGTGGCCCAATGACAGAGTGTGGAGGTGGTGGCAGCAGCATCAGGAGGAGGCCACAGAGTGGCCCAAGGACCGAGTCTGGAGGTGGCGACAGCAGCAGCATCAGTAGGATACCACATATGGTAATGCTGCATATGTTGATGTAGGGCTGTTGTGCCAACATTGGAACCCTCGCCCCACTTCACCTTCTGCCCACATATTCTACATATGGCCATGTTAACATCCTCTGGCGGCTTAACAAAAAACTGCCACACCGCCGAGTAGGTGATTTTCTCCCCAACAGTCTGCATTAGATGACTGCTACTGCCACTGCTTCCGTTATCCCCTGCACCACTACTTCCCAGGCAGGTAGGCTGCTTCGAAGCAGGTGGTCTACCACGGGCACGTTTGGCTCCTGACCTCCCACTGCTGCCACCCTGCTGACTCCCAGCCATGCTTTCAACACACATAACCACCAACGAGAACTGAGAATATATTTTTCTTTTTGTATTGAAATAGGCCACTAAACACCTTCAAGACATATAACTGCCGACGTGAATGGGGAATATATTTTTCTTTTTGCACTGAAATAGGCCACTAAATGCTTTCAACACATATAACTGCCGACTTAAACTGAGACTTTATATATTTATTTATTTTTACTGAAATGGGCCACTAAACGCTTTCAACATAAATAACCGCCGAACTGAACTGAAAATATATTTTTGTTTTTGTACTGAAATACAAAATAACACATATTACTGCTGCACTGACTGACTGCTACCGCCGCTGCTTCCGTGAACCCCTACACCACTACTTCCCAGGCAGGTAGGCTGCTGTGAAGGTTTGGCTCCTGACCTCCCACTGCTGCCACCCTGCTGACTCCCAGCCATGCTTTCAACACGCATAACCGCCGACGTGAACTGAGAATATATTTTTCTTTTTGTACTAAAAATAGGCCGCTAAACGCTTTCAACACATATAACCGCCGACATAAACTGAGAATATATTTTTATTTTTGTACTGAAATAGGCCACCAAAGTCTTTTACCACACATAAATGCAACAGTGAAGTGCGTACATTTTTGTCTTTTTGGTAATGAAATAGGACACTGAACGGTTTTACCACATATAACTGCAGAAGTGAAATGCATATATATTTTTTGTTTTGTACTGAAATAGACCACTAAAGTCTTTCAATGCAAATAAATTCAACAGTAAAGTGTGCATATTTATTTCCTTTTTGCACTGAAATAGGACACTGAACGCTTTCACCACAAATAACTGCAGAAGTGAAATGCGTATTTATTGTTCCTTTTTGCACTAAAATAGGCAACTAAACTCTTTTAACACAAATAGCTGCAGAGGTAAAATGTGTATATATTTTTCTTTTTCCACAGATATAAGCCACTAAAGGCTTTTCAACATAACACTTGCACCCCAATAACAAGAACAAATTGCCAGAGCTGTACAATGACTAATTAGATCACCAAATAATGTTTCCCTGCACTTGTAAATCACTTTTTGTTCACAATGAGGTTTTTCTAGCACTGTCCCTAGAGACTTCAGACGTCTCTCCCTGCACTAAGATGCTGTGAAATGATTCCTCCATATCCTTTCCCTGCACTTTTAAATAGTTTTTTCAGGCTTTTTCTTCACATTGAGGTTTTTCCTATTGCTGGCCCTAGCACCTTGTCATGTCTGTCTCTGTAGTCAGAACACTGGAAAATGTCTGACTCTAAGATGGCCGCCATATTTATAGGGCTGTGACATTAGAGGGATGGCTGTCTGCTGTTTGGCTGCATGCATGGCATTATTGGTAAGCCTGCCCTCCCAGAGTTCCTTGCCCCATGTCCTCACACGTGTAGCTGCCATTGTAGCCACCATTTTAGGAAAAATTGCGATCCATTACCAGGAAGCGTGAGGAAATTTGCATTCGTTGCAAATCAAATTTGTACTGAAATTCGGATCGATTTTCACTTCGTCTGATTCGATTTGCTCATCTCTAATTATAGCTAAACACTGGCATATGATAAAGGATGATCAAATTATTGGAACAGTTTTACCTCAGAAATCACTTTTTTTTTTTTCTAAAGCACCCAATCTATCCATTCAAATAGCTCCTACATTGAAGGCTCACCTACTCCTATTTCTCTTATCTCTTAGACAGGTATGCAGGGTTGTTTTCATTATGGAGCATGTAGAGGTTGTAGAATTACTGATTTTTTGCAAAACAACTATAATAAAGTCAACAGTTAACAAATCCCAACACATGATTAGAGAATGCCTCACATGTTCTAGTGTAGGAGTGAGTTACATCATAGAGTATGAAAGTAAGAAGCAATACATTGGAAGAACATCCAGAAGTTTAAAAGTAAGAATATCTGAACATATACAAAATATACAGTACAGACCAAAAGTTTGGACACACCTTCTCATTCAAAGAGTTTTCTTTATTTTCATGACTATGAAAATTGTAGATTCACACTGAAGGCATCAAAACTATGAATTAACACATATGGAATTATATACATAACAAAAAAGTGTGAAACAACTGAAAATATGTCATATTCTAGGTTCTTCAAAGTAGCCACCTTTTGCTTTGATTACTGCTTTGCACACTCTTGGCATTCTCTTGATGAGCTTCAAGAGGTAGTCACCTGAAATGGTTTTCACTTCACAGGTGTGCCCTGTCAGGTTTAATAAGTAAGATTTCTTGCCTTATAAATGGGGTTGGGACCATCAGTTGTGTTGTGGAGAAGTCAGGTGGATACACAGCTGATAGTCCTACTGAATAAACTGTTAGAATTTGTATTATGGCAAGAAAAAAGCAGCTAAGTAAAGAAAAACGAGTGGCCATCATTACTTTAAGAAATGAAGGTTAGTCAGTCCGAAAAATTGGGAAAACTTTGAAAGTGTCCCCAAGTGCAGTCACAAAAACCATCAAGCGCTACAAAGAAACTGGCTCACATGTGGACCGCCCCAGGAAAGGAAGACCAAGAGTCACCTCTGTTGCGGAGGATAAGTTCATCCGCGTCACCAGCCTCATAAATCGCAGGTTAACAGCAGCTCAGATTAGAGATAAATGCCACACAGAGTTCTAGCAGCAGACAAATCTCTAGAACAACTGTTAAGAGGAGACTGTGTGAATCAGGCCTTCATGGTAGAATATCTGCTAGGAAACCACTGCTAAGGACAGGCAACAAGCAGAAGAGACTTGTTTGGGCTAAAGAACACAAGGAATGGCCATTAGACAAGTGGAAATCTGTGCTTTGGTCTGATGAGTCCAAATTTGAGATCTTCGGTTCCAACCACCATGTCTTTGTGCGATGCAGAAAAGGTGAACGGATGGACTCTACGTGCCTGGTTACCACCATGAAGCATGGAGGAGGAGGAGGTGTGATGGTGTAGGGGTGCTTTTCTGGTGACACTGTTGGGGATTTATTCAAAATTGAAGGCATACTGAACCAGCATGGCTACCACAGCATCTTGCAGCGACATGCTATTCCATCCGGTTTGCGTTTAGTTGAACCATCATTTATTTTTTAACAGGACAATGACCCCAAACACACCTCCAGGCTGTGTAAGGGCTATTTGACCATGAAGGAGAGTGATGGGGTGCTGCACCAGATGACCTGGCCTCCACAGTCACCGGACCTGAACCCAATCGAGATGGTTTGGGGTGAGCTGGACCGCAGAGTGAAGGCCAAAGGGCCAACAAGTGCTAAGCATCTCTGGGAACTCCTTCAAGACTGTTGGAAGACCATTTCAGGTGACTACCTCTTGAAGCTCATCAAGAGAATGCCAAGAGTGTGCAAAGCAGTAATCAAAGCAAAAGGTGGCTACTTTGATGAACCTAGAATATGCCATATTTTCAGTTGTTTCACATTTTTTTGTTATGTATATAATTCATAGTTTTGATGCCTTCAGTGTAAATCTACAATTTTCATAGTCATGAAAATAAAGAAAACTCTTTAAATGAGAAGGTGTGTCCAAACTTTTGGTCTGTACTGTACATGGGAGTTATAAAAAGGGTACCTTATCAGCTCATTATAAGCAATTCCATCACAGTGACCCAAGCAAAATTAAATTGATATATGATATGTAATTTTGAAACTATAGAACCCAAAGGTTTAAATGCTGAGATGGAACTGTTTGGTTTTCTCTCGGTTCTTCATAGTTCAAATGGGTTTTTTGGTGGGCCCTATGTTCATCCATGTCTGGCTGATTTCCAAAACATGGATGCCTCTGCAACCCACTCGATCTTCAGCAACATATGGTCTCAAACAGCAGTTATGCCATAGCAAAATATATAGTTTATACTATAATTGTACATTTTCAGTATGCCTATTATGTTTAATCTCTCTATAGTTGCTTTGATATTTCACATAAGATGTAGTTAATATTATTGTTAATGGTCTAATATTTCATTATAAAGTACAAATACAATCCATTATGCCAATTCATACAGATGCCAGTCCAGGTATTAAGGAACTTTTACCTATAAAAATAAACAGCTGGTATTATTTTATCTAAACTTGTGGCTACTGAGGAGGGGGCCAGGAATACTGAAACACATATAGCCCAGCCCAAGAGTGGCTATTCTAACAAAACTTGTTTAATAAAGAATGGCAAGAAAAAGATAACCATCTTTAATGGATTTCAATGGCTTTTGTCACGAGATAACCAAGATAACGCTGTGCCATGTGTTATCAGAGTTGGCTAAATCTGTATGCTTGAAAAGATTGATGCAAGCTCCTGTGCATATCTGTTCATATTGGAGGTTAAATCAGAATTGCCTATTTTGCTAAGTGTGCAAGACAACCACAGACAAGCACCCATACAGGAATCACGTTGCACCACTTAAGCGGTGGAACTGCAAAGCGCAGCCAACGCGTGATCATCACAGCGCGTGCACACCATCTCTATTTGAGTTGAGCGATTCCACAGTACTGGAAGCCCTCAATCAAGCCGCATCTGGAGTGGTAAGTGGCTATGATATAGCTGACTTTGCTTAACATATACCTTGGCAAGACTCTCTATTTCTGCTAAAAAACGTTAGTATATTTGTGAAACCATTGCCGACACAATTGAACATTATTGCCCAGTCATCAATAAACAAAAAGCTGCTATGTATAAACTACTACACAACCAGCATTATTAATGGTCAGTATTCAGCCATTCTGGCTCAGCAACATTGCCAACAAAGCCATCTGCATTACTGTGGCGGATTACATTGTTGCCACCGATTTTCATTTAACCAATAATAGTTGAAACTTATTGGGCTACATTTTACATCCTACGAACTCGCTATCTCTGCCATTCTTGTTGTATATAATTATGGATCCATACTATTAATAGCCTCTAAGCCCGCAGCATTACTTGTGGACTGGAATCTATTTTGTTTTGCACATAATATATGTTTTTAGATTGATTTATATTTTTCATTCTATTCATATTTTCTATTATATTTAACCAGTAGAGGACCGCCGCACGCAGGACTGCGTCTTTGTGGCGGCCCTGTTATTCCTCCTGGACGCGCCGGGGCGTCATCTCGCGAGACGCGAGATTTCCTGTGAACGCGCGCACAAAGGCGCGTGCGTTCACAGGAAGTGCAGGTAAACTAGCTGATCTACAGCCTGCCAGCTGCGATCGTTCGCTGGCAGGCTGTAGATGCGATTTTTTTAACCTCTAAAAGGTATATTAGGCGCTGTTTTGATAACAGCATCTAATATACCTGCTACCTGGTCCTCTGGTGGTCCCTTTTGCTTGGATCGACCACCAGAGGACACAGGCAGCTCTGTAAAGTAGCACCAAACACCACTACACTACACCCCCCCTTGTCACTTATTAACCTCTTATTAACCCCCTGATCACCCCATATAGACTCCCTGATCGCCCCCCTGTCATTGATCACCCCCCTGTCATTGATTACCCCCCTTGAAGGCTCCATTCAGATGTCCGTATGTGTTTTGCGGATCCGCGGTGTCTGTGTTTTGCGGATCCACGGATCCACGTATCTGCAAAACACATACGGACGTCTAAATGGAGCCTTACAGGGGGGTGATCAATGACAGGGGGGTGATCACCCCATATAGACTCCCTGATCACCTCCCAGTCATTGATCATCCCCCTGTCATTGATCACGTCCCCTGTAAGGCTCCATTCAGACATTTTTTGGGCACAAGTTAGCGGAAATTGATTTTTTTTTTTGTTTTAGTTTTTTCTTACAAAGTCTTATATGCCACTAACTTGTGACAAAAAATAAAATCTCACATGAACTCACCATACCCCTCACGGAATCCAAATGCGTAAACATTTTTAGACATTTATATTCCAGACTTCTTCTCACGCTTTCGGGCCCCTAAAATCGCCGTACTACGGAGAAGTTGGGCAATGTGTTTTGGGGTGTCTTTTTACATATACCCATGCTGGGTGAGAGAAATATCTCTCTAAAAGACATACCCAGCATGGGTATGTGTAAAAAGACACCCAAAACACATTGCCCGACTTCTCCTGAGTACGGCGATACCACATGTGTGACACTTTTTTGCAGCCTAGGTGGGCAAAGGGCCCCACATTCCAAAGAGCACCTTTAGGATTTCACAGGGCATTTTTTACACATTTTGATTTCAAACTACTTCTCACGCATTAGGGCCTCTAAAATGCCAGGGCAGTAAAACTACCCCACAAGTGACCCCATTTTGGAAAGAAGACACCCCAAGGTATTTTGTGATGTGATAGTGAGTTCATGGAAGTTTTTATTTTTTGTCACAAGTTAGTGGAATATGAGACTTTGTAAGGAAAAATAAAATAAAAAAAATATTATCATTTTCCGCTAACTTGTGACAAAAAATAAAAAGTTCTATGAACTCACGATGCCCATCAGCGAATACCTTAGGGTGTCTACTCTCCAAAATGGGGTCATTTGTGCGGGTTTTCTACTGTCTAGGCATTGTAGAACCTCAGGAAACATGACAGGTGCTCAGAAAGTCAGAGCTGCTTCAAAAAGCGGAAATTCACATTTCTGTACCATAGTTTGTAAACGCTATAACTTTTACCAAAACCATTTTTTTTTACCCAAAGACATGTAGAACGATACATTTAGAGAAAAATTTATATAAAAATGTAGTTTTAAAAAAAAATTACAACTGAAAGTGAAAAATGTCATTTTTTGGCAAAAAATTCAGTAAATTTTGATTAATAACAAAAAAGTAAAAATGTCAGCAGCAATGAAATACCACCAAATGAAAGCTCTATTCGTGAGAAGAAAAGGAGGTCAAATTCATTTGGGTGGTAAGTTGCATGACCGAGCAATAAATGGTGAAAGTAGTGTAGTGCAGAATTGTAAAAAGTGGTCTGGTCATTAAGGGTGTTTAAGCTAGGGGAGCTGAGGTGGTTAATAGAAGTGAATTTCTCAAAATTTTGATTTAGCCTGTTTGCCAAACTTTCCGAAAACATTTGGTTTGATCCAAAATTTTTTGTGGCAAATTGTGTTAAAAAATGGCTATTTCCTGGCTGCAGAGAGTCTGTATAGTGGTGTTGAACACTGTGCCTTGCAGTAACATGCATAGGGAGTATGCTGTGGTAGTGAAACAATACTGTGAGTCAGTATGACATGTAGATGACAGGCGTTGCTCTTAGAATCACTACACACTTCACTTATTTGGGCTAAAACTGACCTAGCTAAAAGTGATGAGCGGCAGGGGTCATATTCGAATTTGCGATATTTCGTGAATATTATGTAGAATATTTGTTGAATATTCGCAAATTCGAATATTCGTTATATTCAACAATTTTTTTTACTCGAAAAATCGTAAAGGTAATGATTGTGTAATATGCAAATTTTCATAATTCAAATTTTCGTAATACGAAATTTTAATTGCAAATTTTTCAACTTACAACTATTAGACAAAGGAGATTATAGCACTATATTAGCTAAATTGCTCTATATTCGTTTTTTTTTTCGAATATTCGCTATATTGCTATAACTTCGTTTTTTCTAATATTCATAATATTCTAAAACAAGAATATATAGCAATATAGCAAATATAAAAAAAAAAAAAACGAATATAGAGCAATTTTGCTAATATAGTGCTATAATCTTTGTCTAATAGTTGTAATTTTTTTCTCATCTGAAGTCCAGATTGGAAAAAAATTACAACTATAAAAAAAAAGATTATAGCAATATATTAGCTAAATTTCTCTATATTAGTTTTTTTTTCCGAATATTCGCTATATTGCTATAACTTCGTTTTTTCTAATATTAGTAATATTCTAAAAAAAGAATATATAGCAATATAGCGAATATATATTCGATGCTATAATCTTATTTTTTTATAGTTGTCATTTTTTATAGTTCTCATCTGGACTTCAGATGAGAAAAAAAATTACAACTATTAGACAAAGAAGATTATAGCACTATATTAGCTAAATTGCTCTATATTCTTTTTTTAGAATATTCACTATATTGCTATATATTCTTGTTTTAGAATATTACGAATATTAGAAAAAACAAAGTTATAGCAATATAGCGAATATTCGAAAAAAATAAACGAATATAGAGCAATTTAGCTAATATAGTGCTATAATCTTCTTTGTCTAATAGTTGTAATAAATTTGTATTACGAAAATTTGCATTACGAAAATTCGCAAACAACACTACTCCTAAAGTCAAATATACTGCAGCCTTCTCATTGGCCCACAAGCTAGAAGCAGGGAGGGATCATGTGTACTGATTAAAAAAAAAATTGAATATTCAAAATTACGAATATATATCACTATATTCAATATATTTGCAAATTTTCGAAGTACCTATATTGGAGATAAAAATTCTAAATTCTAATATTCGTGATCAACACTAATGCAAAGGCCCAAGATCCTACTATAGCCTTTGCATTAAAGTGTGAAAAGAGCTCACTCCTTTTACACCAATTCACTGATTCCACATTGATTTCTACAGAACCTGTTCTGATAAACGCTTATAGAAACAGAGCCCCCCTGAGTGGAGTGGGTGTCAGCAGTAAGTTTGTGCTGATTATTTTGCCCTTCCTCTGATCCATCAGAACAATAACCCATAAAAAATGGATCCTGTCTGTGGAGCATCTGCCTTTACCAGGTCAGCATTTGGTCAGTAATACATCAGTATTGCTAAAACCCCAAAAAACAGGAGTAGATCCAAAACAGAGATGACACGTGAATGGAGTATTTGCATGTCTTCTGTGTTGTGTTCCCACTCCTTCTTTTGGCTACCAATACATAAGCCAATTCTGATGCAAAATAGGGACCATCCATGTCATGCAGACCTTACAGCTGTTACATAGACAGGATCCATCTGATTTTTCCTTCTTCTGACAGATCAGAAAAAGGGTCAAATAAATGATGATGTCAGCAAGGCCGAAGGGCATCAGGAGACCACAGGGTGACCCGTTGACAGAGTGGGGAGGTGGGTGGCAATACCAGTACCAGGTGAAGATGGTGGGTGAAAGAAGGAGCACTTGGCATGAGATGTGTGGCATCAGGCAGGTGGCAGCATCAGAATAGTAGCTGAGGCAGGAAGCCAGAAGAAACCGGTCTCTTTTGTCAAAGTGTTGGTGTGACACCATGGATGATCTAGTCTGATGCATCAGGCATTGGTAGGTGGAAATCCTGGCCGATCCATGCCTGATTCATCTTGGCAAAGGTCAGTCTCTCCACATTTTGAGTGGACAGGCGAGTTCTCCTTGTAGTAACTATGGCCCCCATCGCACTAAACACCCGCTCTGATGCCACACTACTGGCCGGGCAGGACAGCTTTTCTAGGGCAAACTAGGCCAGTTGTGGCCACAAATCCAGTTTGGCTACCAAGTAGTCCAGCGGATCTTCAATGTGGGGTGTCAGGGTGCTGTCCAAGTATGCCACCATCTGCTGGTTCAGGTCCTGCTCATCAGCAACTCTAGACTCAAGTTGCTGCTGATGGAGCTGGAACTGCTCCTACCCCCGCACACTGCAACGGCAGCTATGGCAGAGGAACATAAGCGCAGGGGGCCCCCCTGGTCATACCTGCAGGAGGATGGACGATGGCGCAGATAGGCAGCAGCCAACTGACTTCATAAGATGTCTCTATAGTAGTTCTGTTTTTCCTCCCTCTCAGAGGGTGTAAAAAAGGCCCCCATTTTGGAAAGGTAGCTAGGGTCCATATGTGCAAGTGACTCGGAGGGACTCCCTGCCTTCATTTCCACTGCATACTGCCACGGTGTGTCTGGGTCCTCTGCCTCGTCTTCCTCATAGCCCTGTAGCTCCTCTGGCGGCTCCTCCTCCTCCTCACCTGTATATAAAAACCACCAATTTCGCTACACACTGTTTGTGCTCCAATGTCCTCCTCCTCCAGTTCAACCCCCACAGGGCTTATCAGCATTTGTTCCAGGACATGAAGCAGTGGAATGACTGTGTTCATCCCGTAGTCCTAGCGACTGACAAATAGCGTGGCCTCCTCAAAGGGCCTGAGTAAACGGCAGGTGTCACGCATGAGCTAGCCACTGGCTGACATTGAATTTACACAGGGGAGTACTCCTGTCCGCTTGGATCATCAAGAAATCGTTTATGGCTTTTCTCTGTTCGTATAGTAGGTCCAGCGTATGGAGGGTGGAATTCCAACGTGTGGAAACGTTGCATATCAGCCTATGTTGGGGGATGCCGTTCTGTTGCTGCAGTTCAATGAGAGTGTGCTTTGTGGTGTACGAGTGGCTGAAGTGTATGCAAAGTTTTTTAGGATGTCTTGCAAGACTTCAGGAACCGCTTGACAAACAGATTGAACACGTGTGCCATGGCCCCGCCCTCCTTGTCGAAGCACCGACACAATGTTCTTCCCGTTGTCAGTTACCATGGTTCCGATTTTTAGTTGTCGCAGAGAAATCCAGGATTTGATTTCTTGATAAAGGACACGGAGAAGTTACTCCCCTGTGTGACTCAGTTCGCTCAGGGAAACGAGGTACAGAACAGCGTGACACCGCCGTGCCCTGCACATGTGGTCCACTAGAGGAGCACTGTGAATTTCCTCTGCAGTGGAGGCTAAGGACACGGGGAAGGATTAGGAGTCGGGAGCGGACATTGTTACAGGACCAACGGCGTGAGAATGTGGAGGCAGAAGCGGTGTCACCTGGCCATGTTGCTGGTGTGATTGTGCAGGAACCACATTCACCCAGTGGGCCGTAAGGGACCTGCATTGTCCCTGACCGTAGTTACAGCTCCACATGTCAGTGCTGCCGTGAACTTAAGCAGACACCAACAGGCTCGAAGCCTGGCCCACCTTCTGTTCTACATGTGTGTGCAGGGCAGGTACTGCCTTTTTGGAAAATAAATGATGGCTTGGGATCCACTTCGGCTCAGCACAAGCCAACAGTTCTCTGAAAGGTGCAGAGTCAACCACTTGGAAAGGGAGGTACTGCAGCACCAATAACTTGGCCAGAAGAACATTCAGCTTCTGTGCTGTTGGATGAGTGCACGCATACTGTTGTCTCTTGGCAATCACTTCGGTGATCGATTGCTGACAGAATGACTGAAGAGGAGTAGGAGGACATGGAGCAGGAGCATCGGGACCAGCAGATGATGGGAAGGACAGACAGCTTCCTTCGGTTGAGGTGGTGGAGACTTGACTGCCTGAAATATGGTGCATGCCACTGGGTGATGCAGCGGTTGCTGCGGCAGGCTGGACAACCACTTTGTAGCATGGTTCTCTCAGGCCACTTAATGTTGATGCTGTATATGTTGACGCAGGGCTGTGGAGCCAACATTGGCACCTGGCTATGCTTCACCTTTTGCCCACAGATTCTACAAATGGCAATGTTTACCTCCTCCGGCAGCTTAAAAAAAATGGCCACACCACCTAGTAGGTAATTTTACCCCCAACTCTCTGCACTGACTGACTGCTAATGCCGCTGCTTCCGTGAACCCCTGCACCACTACTTTCCAGGAAGGTAGGCTCCTGCGAAGCGGGTGGTCTACCCCGGGCTTGTTTGGCTCCTGACCTCCCACTACTGCCACCCACTGACTCCAGGCCACGCTAGCGACTTGCTGGCTCTGCCACTGCCTCATAGGCAAGCTGCCACCCTCTTCTCCCAATGATGATGAAGCGCCAAATTCATCCGGCTCCCAAATGCAATCAGCTACTTCATAATCATCTAGTACTGTCTGCACATCACTGATGTCCTCCTCAACGGTCTCTGAGTCAGGAGCCTTACTGCTCGCAACACCAGCTTCCACATTACACTCCTATCACTACTTTCCCGCCTACCAGATGAAGCGGCGGATTTATCCTGCACATCTTGGCTGGCCAGTAGCTGCTGACTGTCTAGTAGCTTGTCCTCGCTGTAGAGTTGAGCTGAGCCTACAGCATAAACTACATCTCGTGGTGAGGGAACAGAAAAGGACAGAGGCAAGTTGAGGACAGGTGAGGGCACAGGACCTTCTCCTGGGCCATGCCAACTAAGGGTTGTGTCTGATGATCCCATCGACTCTTGGCTGGGTGTGTCTGATGTCACTTGGGATGAAGTGTATGACCGAGTCAACCATTCAAGAACCGCTGGGTTGCTGGTCAAGACACGACTGAGGCTATTTATAGGGCTGTGACATCACAGGGTTGGTTGGCTGCTGATTGGCTGCATGCATGGCATTGTGGGTGATCCTTCGTTCCCAGAGTTCCTTGCTCCATGTCCTAACACGTGCAGCAGCTTTTTAGGAAAAAATGTGATTCGTTACCACGAAGCATGAGGAAATTCAGATTCGTTGGAAATCAAATTTTTCCTGAAATTTGTATTTAATTCCACTTCGATTTGCTAATCTATAATTATTTTCCATTATTTATTGTTTGTCTTTTTAGTCAAATTGTGTATTTTGGAATATATGTCTGGAGTATTTGCCTATTGCATAGAAGTGAATAGAGGGTGGCCGTGCTTCTGCGATGCACCCTAATACACCTTGGTGGCCCCATTCTACAGATAGCTATGGGTCTCAGAGGACTTGAACCTGTCTGATGTTGGTGACATATCCTAGCAATATGCCACCAATGTGTGAGATACTGTACCATAGGCCAACCCTTTTAATGCCTTTGGGCTTTTATTTGGTTATTTAAGACTTCCTTCTGTACCCCCCTCCCCCCCCCCAAAAAAAAGCATACATTAGTCTGAAATAGTGAACCTGTCACAATGTAGGGGGAGGGGAGGAACACCAGAATGACAACATTGGAAAATGACCCAAAACTAGGCCTCACGGCAAGGGAAAGAAAAAGGTCACCACCTAGGAAACCCTAAACCTAGCCCTGACTCATGTCAGTATGAATAGACCCTGAAGGTGGGAATATTCATACACCAGATACCTAGGCCCTAGAAACCCTGAAAAACTCCCTAGGTGTAGTTACAGGGTCTGAGAACACTGGTTCCTTCCCAGATGAATGAACCAGTGTCTCCCTGAGGCCTAGGAAACAATATGCAAAAGGGGAAAACAAAATACAAAGGGGAGTACACTTATCTTCAATAGTAAATGGATGAGTAGGAACTCAGAAGAGGACAACACACCAGCTCTTCCAACTCCAGGCAGATCAACCGCATGGTAAGAAGTGTGAGTCCAGACTAAATAGAGGAACTGTAATGACCACAAGCTACACCTGAAACAAGAGGTGTGGTCATACCAACAACAACAATGCAAAGTGAAAACCGAGTGTCAGATAACCTCACGTGATGCAAGTCTCTCGGCTCTTCTAACCTCTGTCATGGGAGGGATCGTGACAGAACCCTACAGTTCTGTGAAGAAGTATCACCTGCAGTTCGTCAGCGTGGTCACAAATACTGATTAAATGTTTAATCATGTGCATCCAGAAGAGTTGTAGACACATCAACACATCATATAAAGCACTTCAGGAAACTTTAACATCGCTTAATTACTAAACAGGTAAAGATAGGTCAAATTAATACTTCTAGTGTGTTTCTCAGTAAATTGTAGCTAAGATTGATGTATCACATGATGCCTTTCCCACTGGAAAGACCTGAGCTGGATTCAATCTGGCAGATTTCAAAATCGTGTCCAAAAATGTTTCCTCCACCAAATAATGCTACTTCCTTCTAATGTAATACACACATTGGAAGTCAATATTCTACAAATTACACCAATTAAAATGGTGTGTCCAGACTTTTGCCTCACCCTGTATATTAAGTGACATGTTCACATGAAACTTTTCAAATTATTTTTGATATATTGCTAAATGTTTTTTTTTCTAAAATACAGTCCTTTAAAGAATTTACCACATATAACTGCAGAGCTGAACGATGAATAAAATTAGTTTTTCAAACGAAATATGTCAATAAAAGGTTTTACCACATATAACTGCAGCGCTGAAAACTGAATAAAATTTGTTTTTCGACTGAAATACGTCACAAATGGTTTTACCACATATAACTGCAGCGCTGAATGCTGAATAAATTTTTTTTTGCTACCAAAATACGTTACTAAAGGCTTGGGACTCTCCACCTCGGCTCGCCACAAGCCATTAGTTCTTTGAAAGGTGCAGAGTCACCACTTAGAAAGAGAGGGACTACAGCACCAGAAACTTGCACAGAAGCATGTTCAGTTTCTGTGCCGTTGGATGTGTGCATGCATACTGTTGTCTCTTGGCAATTGCTTTGGTGATCTATTGCTGACAGAATGACTGTCGAGGAGTAGGAGCATCAGGACCAGTAGACGATGGGAACAACAGATGGCACCCTTTGGCTGTGTTGGTGGAGCCTTGACTGATTGAATTCGGGTGCGGTGTGCCACTGGGTGATGCAGCGGTTGCTGCGGCAGGCTGGACCAACACATCAGAGCCACGGTTTTCCCAGGCCACTTTATGGTGATGCTGCATATGTTGACATAGGGCCGTGGTGCCAACATTGGCACACTGGCCACACTTCACCCTCTGCCTACAGATTCTACATATGGCCATTAGAGATGAGCGAATTTCTAAAAAATTCGATTTGGCTGGTTCGCTGAATTTTCCCCAAAAATTTGCTTTGTTCTGTATTTATTCACAGCGAATCATGGATGTAGAACACTGTGCCTTGCATTAACACGCATAGGAAGTGTGCTGGGTTATTGAAATAATACTGTCAGTGAGAATGACATGCAGATGACAGGTGTCGCTATTAGAATCACTACACACTTCACTTATTTGGGTAGTCACAGGGCCAAAACTGACCAAATAACTCAAGTATTAACTCAGTTTTACAGGTCCATGTTAGTGTCAAGAAGGCTACAGAGTGGCAAAATGACAGAGTCTGGAGGTGGCGGCAACATGAGGAGGGCAGAGTGGCACAATGACACAGTGTGAAGTTCGCAGCAGTATGAGAAGGCCACAGAGTGGCACAATGACAGTCGGGAGTTGGTGACAGCATCAGGAGGCTACAGAATGTCTAAATAACAGAGATTTTGGAGGTGGCAGCAGCATGAGGAGGCCACAGAGTGGCACAATGACAGAGTGTGTAGTTTGCAGCAGTATGAAAAGGCCACAGAGTGACACAATGAAAGAGTCTGGAGTTGGCGATAGTATCAGGAGGCTACAGAGTAGCTCAATGACAGAATTCTGGAGTTGGCGACAACATGAGGAGGCCACAGAGTGGCACTATGATGGAGACTGGATAAAAGACTGAGGGCACAGATTGTTGAGAAAGATTCAGATGGAAAGTTATCTGTAGAGCTGTATGACGTTAACATGCAGAATAATGCAGCCCTCAAAAGAAAGTTGGGTTTGTCGGTTCCAAAACCTAAATTAGATCGTTGGGCGGGTTATCAGTCCAAGATTCTCAAGCAGCAGCAGCAGCATGATACCACAGAGTGGCAAGGTGACATAGTGTGGAGTTGACAGCATGAGGAGGCCACATAGTGGCCCAATGACAGAGTCTGGATAAAAGACTGAGGGTACAGATTGTTGAGAAAGATGGAGATGGAAAGTTATCTGTAGAGCTGTACGGCGGTAAACTGCAGATTAGATTGTGTGGCGGGTGATCAGTCTAAGGCCTTTTAAGCAGCAGCATGATGATAAAAATAAGTGGCAAGGTGACATAGTGTGGAGAGGGCAGCATAAGGAGGCCATATAGTGGCATGGTGACAGTGTTGAGATGGCAGCAACAGCAGCAGCATGATACAACAGAGTTGCACAGTGACAAAGCGTGGAGATGGCAGCAACAGCAGCAGCATGATACCACATAGTGGCAGGGTGACATAGTGTGGAGAGGGCAGCAACAGCAGCAGCAGGATACCACAGAGTGGCAAGGTGACATAGTGTGGAGATGGCAGCAACAGCAGCAGCATGATAGTACAGAGTAGCAAGGTGACATAGTGTGGAGATAGAAGCATCAGGAGGACACAGAGTGGCATGGTGACATGGTGTGGAGATGGATGATCTAATCTACGACATCAGGCATCGTGGGTGGAAATCCTTGTCAATCCATGCCTGATTCATCTTGACAAAAGTAAGTCTTTCCACATTTTGGGTAGACAGGTGACTCCTTCTTGGGGTAACTATGGCCCCCACCACACTAAACACCCAGTCTGATGCCACACTACTGGCCGGACAGGACAGCTTTTCTAGGGCAAACTAGGCCAGTTGTGGACACAAATCCAGTTTGGCTGCCCAGTAGTCCAGCGGATCTTCAATGTGGGGTGGCAGGGTGCTGTCCAAGTATGCCACCACCTGCTGGTTCAGGTCCTGCTCCAGGTCTACCTTCTGCTGCTGGTGAGTAATTTCTTTCACTCTCCCTAGAGCCTGTATACACGTCTGTCCCTGACCAATGTACGATAGTGAATGGCAGCATCTAAGATAGACGTATTGAATAGATCTGTGACATCACTGGGCTGGCTGGCTGCTGATTGGCTGCATGCATGGCATTATGGGTCATCCCGCCTTCCCAGAGTTCCTTGACCCATATCCTCACATAGGTCAGACATCCATGCCTACTTCTCACTTGTGAATAGCGGAAGCTGACTGGAACGGCGACGACCATGTTGCAGCTGGTATTTCATTTCTGCCCTCTACTACTTACAAAGCCTGGCCAACATGTGGAACGAGGAGTTCCAGCGCTTCTCACGTTGCACAACAGCCAGTGAGCTGACGATTTCCAGCGCTGCTGCAGTGATGACAGACCGGCTGAAGCTATTGATGACTTGCGGAAATGTGCACACACGCGGCGCACCTTCACCAGTAGCTCAGACAAATTGGAGTAGGTTTGAAGTAGTTTAAGACGTGGGCTAGTGTCATGGAACCATGAACCAGACGTACAACAAGAGATAAGTGGAAATAAGAAGGCTTTATTGAAAATCAAGCTGTAAGCAAAAGTCCAAGCGGATGGCTAAACCGAAGCAGGGTCTTGCGTAGACAGAGGTCAGGAACCAGAAGGGTAGTCAGACGAAGCCTGGATCAGGAACCAGCAGGGTAGTCAGACGAAGCCAGGATCAGGAACCAACGGGGTAGTCAGACGAGGCCAGGATCAGGAACCAGAAGCAGCAGCAGTCTTAGAAGCATGTGAACACAGGAGGACCAAGCAAGGAACTGAAGCCACAGACCTCCTATATATATGAGCTAGGCATCCAGCTCCTCCCAGTGGGAAGGAGGAGCCGCAGGGTGGGAGGCTACAAGAAACCCAGAAACCAAGATGGCCGCCAGCACATGTCAAACGAAGGAGAACAGTAAGAAGGTAAGACCATGACAGTACCTCCCCCTCAAGGGCCCCTCCTCCGCGGAGTAAGGAACGGTTTCTGAGGGAAGCGTGCGTGGAAGGCTCGGAGCAAAGCAGGAGCATGGACATCTGCGGAGGGAACCCAGGAACGCTCCTCTGGACCATAACCACGCCAATGGACCAAAAACTGCAACCGACCGCGGACCAGGCGTGAGTCCAGGATATTGCTCACCTCATATTCCTCACGATTGCCCACTTGGACCGGACGGGGCCGAGGAACCGAGGAAGTGAAACGATTACACACCAATGGCTTCAACAGGGAGACATGAAACACGTTGGAGATCCGCATGCCAGGAGGAAGCGCAAGGGCATAGGCTACCGGGTTTACCCTGCGAAGCACTCGGAAGGGACCAACAAAGCGAGGCGCCAGCTTGGGAGTGGGCACTCGAAGGTTGAGGTTGCGGGTGGACAACCATACACGGTCTCTGACCTGGTAGAAAGGAGCGGGCGCTCGTCTGCGATCAGCCTGGAGTCTCTGGCGCTGCGCAGAGACCTCAAGGGACCTCTGGATCTGTACCCAAGAAGCACGTAGGACGGAAAGGTGATCCTCCACAGCCGGAATATCCTGGGGAGAGAATACCTCCGGTAACACGGCAGGTTGGAACCCATAATTGGCCATGAAGGGAGACGTCCCAGAGGAAGAGTTCACCGCCGTGTTCCTGGCAAACTCAGCCCAAGGCAGGAGGTCAACCCAATTGTCTTGGTGATCGCAGACATAGCAACGAAGGAATTGCTCCAAGGCCTGATTGGATCGTTCTGCGGCCCCATTGGACTGAGGGTGGTAGGCCGAGGAGAAAGAGAGATGAATCCCCAACTGGGAGCAAAAGGCGCGCCAGAACCTGGACACAAACTGACTCCCCCGATCCGACACAATCTCCTTGGGCAAACCGTAAAGACCGGAAGACCTCCCTGGCGAAAATCGTGGCCAACTCTTGTGCAGAGGGTAACTTCTTGAGAGGAACACAGTGGCACATTTTGGAAAACCGATCCACAATCATGAGAATGACCGTATGGCCTCGGGATGCAGGGAGGTCCACAATGAAATCCATCCCCAGGTGTGACCATGGGCGCTCCCCGGTGGCTATGGGTTGCAAAAGGCCCAACGGAAGGTGCCGAGGGGACTTACTCTGGGCACAAACGGAGCATGCCGCTACATATGCGGCGATGTCGGAACGTAGAGAAGGCCACCAGAACAGACGTGAAACAGCCCAGGACAGCTGATTCTTTCCAGGATGCCCCGCGGCCTTGGAGTTATGGTAGGTTCGCAACAACCGAGTGCGCAACTCCTCAGGCACAAAACACCTGCCGTTGGGTCTCCCAGAGGGAGCACCAGATTGAGCCGCCAAAATCTGCTCACCCAGGGGAGAGGTCAGGCTGGTGCGAATGGCGGCCAGGATCTGATTCGGAGGTATGACCGAAGTCGGAATCGACTCCTTCCCGGACAGCTCGGAGTACTGCCGTGATAAGGCATCCGCTCTGATGTTCTTGGAACCGGGTAGGTAGGAGACCACGTAATTAAAACGTGACAAGAACAGAGCCCATCTGGCCTGACGTGGTGTCAATCTCTTGGCCTCAGAAAGGTAGGTCAGATTCTTGTGGTCCGTCAGGATGAGAACCGGAACCACCGAACCCTCGAGCAAGTGCCTCCATTCTTTAAGGGCCTGCACGATGGCCAATAACTCCCTGTCACCAATCTGATAGTTGCACTCCGCGGAAGACAGTTTCCGGGAGTAAAACCCACAAGGAAGCAGAGGACCCTCTGGTGTTCTACGCTGAGACAGAAGGGCGCCTACTCCCGTCTCAGACGAGTCCACCTCGGACAGGCGAACAAACCCCAGCTGCATGGGTTCACCCCCAGACGAGTCATCCCCAGGAGGCGTGGGAGGAGAGGGAGGCACGGGTGGGACAGCAAACGTAGGCGCCAATCTGTTAGAAGACCTCCGCAGGCTCTCCTTAAAGGAAGGTCTCTCCCTGAGTCTGGTGTCAATCAAAATCAGGAAAGAAATAAGAGACTCGAGCTCCACTGGTAGGTCCTTAGCTGCAACCTCATCCTTCAAGGCATCCGAGAGACCATGAGAGAAAGCAGCGACCAGAGCCTCATTATTCCAGCCCACCTCTGCTGCCAGGGTACGAAACTCAATGGCGTATTCAGCTACGGATCGTGAACCCTGTCTGATGGACATAAGGAGCTTCGCAGCAGAGGCAGCACGAGCCGGCACATCGAATACCTTCCGAAGAGAAGCAACAAAACCGGAAAACTCGGCAACCACCGGATTGTTGTTCTCCCATAAAGGGCTGGCCCAGGCCTTGTCCGAGAGCAGCGAGATCAAGAAGCCCACCTTTGATCTCTCAGTAGGAAAGGCATGTGGCAGCAACTCGAAATAAATGCCCACCTGGTTAAGGAAACCTCGGCACTGAGTTGGCTCTCCCCCAAAGCGCTGTGGAAGGGGGGCAGAACCGGTCATACCCCGAGACACCGCAGGCGCAGCAACAGGTGTCGGGGTAGACTCTGGCGCAACAACCGGAGCGGCAGTAGGAGCGGGCCCAGGAGCGACAACCGACCCATCGGCAATGGAAGCGAAATGAGCCGTGCGTTCAAGCAGGGTTTGCAACGCCACAGCGAACCGACCCAACAGGTGATCCTGCTGATCAAGTCTGGCAACCAGCGTAGGTAGCGAGGATGGCCCTGTACCGTCAAAATTCATGGCTTGGTCCTAATGTCATGGAACCATGAACCAGACGTACAACAAGAGATAAGTGGAAATAAGAAGGCTTTATTGAAAATCAAGCTGTAAGCAAAAGTCCAAGCGGATGGCTAAACCGAAGCAGGGTCTTGCGTAGACAGAGGTCAGGAACCAGAAGGGTAGTCAGACGAAGCCTGGATCAGGAACCAGCAGGGTAGTCAGACGAAGCCAGGATCAGGAACCAACGGGGTAGTCAGACGAGGCCAGGATCAGGAACCAGAAGCAGCAGCAGTCTTAGAAGCATGTGAACACAGGAGGACCAAGCAAGGAACTGAAGCCACAGACCTCCTATATATATGAGCTAGGCATCCAGCTCCTCCCAGTGGGAAGGAGGAGCCGCAGGGTGGGAGGCTACAAGAAACCCAGAAACCAAGATGGCCGCCAGCACATGTCAAACGAAGGAGAACAGTAAGAAGGTAAGACCATGACAGCTAGGAATCGGATGTGAGCAAGCTTGCCAAGCTCCAAAGCTGCCACCAAGTTACGGCCATTATCAGACACAACCATGCCTGGTTCTAGGTTGAGTGGCGAGAGCCACAGCTCAGTCTGGTCTCTTATCCTCTGTCACAGCTCTGCGGCGGTGTGCTGTTTGTCACCTAAGCAGATCAGCTTCAGTGCGGCCTGTTGACGCTTCCCCACTGCAGTGCTACACTGCTTCCAGCTACCAACTGATGGCTGACTGGTGCTGCAATTCTGAGGATAATTCTGAGGTGGAAGTAGAGGAGGAGGCGGAGAAGGCGAAGGAGGAGAAGTGGGGTTGGAGCCACCAATGTAGGTGGTGACAGAAACCCTGATGGAATTAGGGCCCGCAATCCTTGGCGTCGGTAGCACCTGTACCATCCCAGGGTTCGAATCACTCCCGGCCTCCACAATGTTCACCTAGTGTGCGGTCAGGGAAATGTAGCATCCTTGGCCGAATGCACTTGTCCATGTGTCCATGGTTAAGTGGACCGTCTCAGTAACTGCGTTGGTCAGGGCATGTGCGATGTTACGGGACACATGTTGGTGTAAGGCGGGCACAGCACAACTTGAAAAATTGTGGCGGCTGGGGACTGCGTAATGCGGGACGGCCACTTAAATCAGGCTGCGGAAGGCCTCAGTGTCCACAAGCCTAAATGGCAACATCTCCAGTAATTTGGAAAGTTGTGCATTTAGTGCTATGGCCTGTGGGTGGCTGAATATTTGCATTTGCGATCAAATGCCTGGAGTAAGGACATTTGTATGCTACGCTAGCACATGAAAGTGGATGTGTTCGATGATGGTGCTTGCGAAGGTCCAGGTGCATGACAGGAGGCATCCAGGCCTGCAGCATTGACAGGGGATTGGCCAGCACATAACACAGGGGAAGAGGAGGCATTTGTGTGACACGCAGACACACTTATTACGGTGCTTGGATGCCATGTGGAGGATCATGCTGGTGGTGGTGAGGTTGCTAGTGTTCACGCCCCGGCTTATTTAGTACAGCACAGGTTGCAAACTACTATTCTTTTGTTGTCTGCACTTTACTCAAAAAAGAGCCAGACTGCGGGACAACTACCCCTTGGCAAGGGAGATTTCCGCAAGCGGTGGTGCTCCATGGAACAGTTGCGGACCTGTTTGGTGTGGCCTACCTTCGCCCTTTTGCCACCCTACTGCCTCTTCCAGCCTGTTGCAGTGCAGCAGATCCCTCCCCCCTCTGTACTGCTGTCCTCGCTCAGCTTTCCACCTTCCTAGGTTGGGTCAGTGACTTTGTCGTCTACAACATCCTCCTCCACTTCCTCATGCTCCTGACTTGTTGACCTAACCACAACCTCAGTGATTTACAACTGTGTCTCATCATCTTCATCAACCTTTTGAGACAATAATTGCCGTTGTTTTTGGCAACTGTGTCTTATCATCATCCACCTCATTAAACAGTATCTGCCGTTTCCCACCGTCATCTTCTTATGACTGGGGATGCTCAAGAGTTTGGAAATCAGGGCACAAGATCTTAGGTTCCTCTTCAAGCGTGCTTGGCGAGAGGGCTAAATCAAGGAATGGCGCAGAAAATAGCTCTTCGGAATATCCGAGTGTGGGATCACTTGTTTGGCCACACTGTAAATCACAATAAAAGCAGGCTTCGTTCAACTGTAGAACAAAAAAATGGCGCACCATAGTGTAATAACGTCTTAAATGGGTAATGAGTAGTATCTCGAATAAATGGAGGCTCACCTGGTAGAGTTGTGCTGTATTAGGCACAACTCTAATGTAGACGTGTGTCAGGTTGGCATAAGCCCCTCACAATGGATGGTATGCAGCCATGGATGAGTACTTCTGTTCAGGGATGCCTGGAATCCCTCAGAAAGCCAGTAGTTCAACAGAGAAGAGGAATATCCCACGGCACAAAAACCACCCAGTGGTTGGATTAGAATGAGGGTTCTTTAAAAAAAAAAATTATTAAGCAAGTGGTACTGCTTGCTTAATAAAAAAGAACCCTCATTCTAATCCAACCACTGGGTGGTTTTTGCGCCGTGGGACACTGTAAATGGTCGGAGGAAGGAGAATCAGGGTGAGGATTGTGTGGACCAGACTCCTGGCTACTGAGACTGGACTTGGTGGAAGACAGAGTGGTGCTTGACCGACTGGAAGCATTATCTGCTGTTATCTAACCGACCACCTGGTCGGACTGGTCTGACTTCAAGAGTCGTGTCCTGCCCCGCCCTGAAAAGTGGAACATAAAGCCAGGTATCGTAGATGATTGTGCCTGCTGCTAGAACACAAGAAAAATAGTTTCAACGCGCCCAGTGCCACGGCCTCTGCGTGCACCATCAGTATCATGGCCACTTCCCCATTCCTTACTGCTCGGCTTTTTCATATTAAATGTTATATATGCTTGAAAGTATGTCACACTTACAGTAGCATAGGATTTGGAAGTTTATGCGCAAAAAAAGGTAAAAAGGTATTTCTGATGTGGAAACGTCACACAGGAGATATCCTGCAGATAATGTCAATGCTGTCACCAGCAGCTAATAAAAAATTATTTGAAATGTCACAGGTAGAGATGGCCTTGAGGTTCGCCCGGCGGTTGTTTCGCGGTGAACTTTGCGTGTTCACTATTCGCCGAACATATGGAGATATTCGTGTCCGCCATATTCTTTTACATCGCGAAGAACTTTGACCCATGACACATCCATCAGGTGGTACAGAACAGCCAATTGAGACGTTTCAGAACATGGACATACCTCCTACCTTATAAATAAACCTGATCTGGCCGCCATTTTACATTCAGCAATTTGTCAGTGAAGAGAGAGGTTGCTGTGTGGAGCAGGGACAGGCTGTTAGGGACACCAAACGCTAGCTAATTGGGCCACAAAAGTCTTTTTAAGGACTGATATAGCTGTGCTATCGATATGCGTGATAAACAGAGGGGTGCAATATACTTTTATAATGAGTCAAAAACACATAGATCTATATAGTGATCACCTGGAAGTCAAGGGGCTAAGAGCTTACTAGGGTCACTTTTATATAGGGTAAGGTTTCGGACGGAATCGCTCTCATCAGGGCGTGTGGTCTGTGGTTAGGCTATCAGGGCCAGAATAACACCCCCCTGTAGGGCAATATCAGGGACAGTTATTTGCCCACCCTGTCCTTCAATACCACATCATCATCTAGCCCATGGATAGATGTTTTTTGCTTTCCCTCCGGGATTTATGGATGTGCACTAGAACCCCCCGGATTGTGGTAGGACATATGGGTTCTGATTTGGTGCTGCCGAGCACCTCATTTATTGTCGCCGAGCACTTGTTATTGCCTACCACATCTATGCTTTTTGCTTAACTTTAATAATTTAATTTATTTTCATTTTGAGGCATATCTTTTCCATTCACACGTCCGCAAAATGGGTTCGCATCCGTTCCGCAATTTTGGTGGGCGATATGGCCTAAAATCTATATTGCAATATAATTTTAAGCATGTGCAATATTCGATATATATCGCAATATATTGTTTTCTATATTTGGGGGGGTGTTCAAACTTTATTTTTATTTTTACTTTTTATTATTAGCCTAACTTTTTAACTATTAGCCTCCTTAAGGGCTAGAACCCTTGTCATATTCACCCTAATAGAGATCTATCAGGGTGAATAGGAGATTTACACTCTCCCTGCTGCCCTGTGCTTTGTGCACACAGCAGCAGGGAGCTGAGTCCCCTCCCCTAAACAGTGCCATCCACAGATCCCCCTCCCTTAAACAGTGCCATCCACAGATCCCCCTCCCCTAAACAGTGCCATCCACAGATCCCCCTCCCCTAAACAGTGCCATCCACAGATCCCCCTCCCCTAAATAGTGCCATCCACAGATCCCCCTCCCCTAAACAGTAACATCCACTGATCCCCCTCCCCTAAATAGTGGCATCCACAGATCCCCTTCCCCTAAACAGTGCCATACACTGATCCCCCTCCCCTAAACAGTAACATCCACAGATCCCCCTCCCCGACGCTCACAGGAGAACATTTATAAACTAATCAGTATTTTTAACTTTAATCATTGCTGATATCTTTACTGGATACCTTACTCTGTCTTAGCTCCGGTTACAGCAGGCAGTGCGGGCGGCGCTCACTCACTGACATCACGCGCCTACTCCTCCCACTAGGCGGCGCAGGTGAGTGACGTCAGTGAATGAGCGCCGCCCACCCGCACTGCCTTCTGTTACCGGAGCTAAGAGTAAGGTATCCAGTAGAGAGATTAGCAATGATTAAAGTTAAAGTTACTGATTAGTTTATAAATGTTCTCCTGTGAGCGGTGTGGCCCTGTATATTCTAACCCCCAGGCAAGCGTCCCTGTCACCATGGGAACGCCTGGGGGTTAGAATATACCATCGGATTTGAGTTTTCACGATCTCACTGAGATCGTGAAAACTCAATGATTTACTGTCAGTCCCTCCCCTCCTCCTCTGTTCTCATTGGTGGTCAGCGGCAGCCGCGCACAGTGGGGAGGGAGGGACTCCCTCCCCACTGGAGAAGTACAACCGGTAATGATACTGTCCAAAGCGTCTATGTAAAAAGTACACTGTATGTCACAGATAAAAATTTTAAGCGCACGCGTTACACTGGAGATGTGACACTGGTAATGTCACGGTCAGAAGCGGACACCTTCTATTGAAAAAGTACACTGGATGTCACAGATATTTTTTGGATGCGCACACTTTACACTGGATATGTGGCGCAGCTAATGTCACTGTCAGAAGCGAACATTGTCTATTGAAAAAGTACACTGGATGTCACAGATATTTTTGGGATGTGCACACTTTACACTGGAGATGTGGTGTAGCTAATGTCACTATCCGCAGCGGACACCATCTATTAAAAAAGTACACTAAATGTCACAGATACATGTCACTGTCCGCAGCGGACACCGTCTACTGAAAGAGTACACTGGATCTCACAGATTTTTTTTTATGTGCACACTTTCCCTTTGAGATGTGGCACAGCTAATGTCGCTGTCGGCAGTGGCCTAACTATTGTAGGCTATTTAGCGCAGGATGCACTAAAAATAGATATTGCTGCCACACACAATGGTCCTTAGAAGGTTTTTTGGGTCTGTAAAGTCTGTAAAGTTTTAGTTATTTAGCGTAGTTTGCACTAAAAAAAGATATTGCTGCTGCCACACACAGGTCTTTTGGGTCTCTGAAAAGTTTTGGTGGTAAAAATATTCTTAAATCACTCCCTAAACTGTGTGTCCCATCCTCAGCAGAGCTCTCTCTGACAAAGAATGAGCAGAACATGCGTCATCGGGTGCTATATAGCACCCAATGACGTGTTTCGGCTAGCAAATCACTGTAATGCCAGCAGCCAACATGGCTACGGCATTAAAGTGAGGGCAGTACTTACCTGCACCTTTATTGGCTGCATAGCCAATAAACGTGTGGAGCCCTAACTCAAGCATTGCGCTTGAGCACATGCGGTATTTGGCTGAATACCGCCATGTGCTGAGCATCGAGATGCTCGAGCTATCTCGATCATCACTATCACTAAAATCTTATTCTACAAATAAATGCAACAGTGAAGTGAGTATATTTTTTTCCTATTTGTAATGAAATAGGACACTGAACGCTTTCACCACATATAACTGCAGAAGTGAAATGCGTATATATTTTTCGTTTTGTACTGAAATAGGCCACTAAACTCTTTCACCACAAATAAATGCACCAGTGAAGTGCGTATATATATATTTTTCTTTTTTGTACTGAAATAGGACACTGAACGTTTTCACTACATATAACTGCAGAAGTGAAATGCGTATATATTTTTTAGTTTTGTACTTAAATAGGCCACTAAAGACTTTTTTAACATAGCACTTGCACCCTAATAACAAGTACAATTGCTGGAATGCCAGAGCTGTATAATGGCTATTTGGATTCCCAAATAATGTTTCCCTGCACTTGTAAATCACTATATTTTTTCACAAATAGGTTTTTCTAGCACTGTCCCTAGCGACTTCAGACGTCTCTCCCTGTACTATGATGCTGTGAAATGATTCCTCCCTATCTTTTCCCTACAATTTGAATAGTGTTTCCCTGCACTTAAATCACTTTTTTTTTCATAATGATGTTTTCAGTATAACTCTCCCCAGCGCCTGCAACAACTGTCTCATAACTCAGAAGGCTGGAAAATGTCTGAATCCAAGATGGCTGCAGGTATTTATAGGGCTGTGACATCACAGGGCTTGCTGGCTGTTGATTGGCATCATGCATTGCATAATGGGTCAGCCCACTTTTCCAGAGTTCCTTGCCCCATGTCCTCACATGTGTAGCCACCATTTTAGGAAAAATTGTGATTCGTTACCACGAAGCGTGAGGAAATTTGCATTCATTGTGAATCAATTTTTCCTGAAATTCTGATTGAATTCCACTTTGTTTGATTCGATTTGCTCATCTCTAATTATATCATTAAGATACTAAAATGTTTAAAACTCGTTAAGTTCTGGTGTTCTTTTCTTGCTGTTGGATTAATCTAAACTCTATGTGATATAATAAAGTATTGGACATTTTTACTTGCCTGTGGAGCTTGACATTCTTAGATTGGATTGCAAATTAGTACCTGCTTCCACTTTACACATACGAAGTCATGCATCACATATCATATTCAGGCAGTTTAGAAAATTAAAGTTCAATTCTGGTTGATTTATTTATTTATTTATTTTTTTAATACCTGTAGTTTGGATGCCATAGAAATGTCAAAAAGGGGTTTTCATAAAATTTGCTGAGAAGATTGTGAGAGGACTTGCTTGGTAATGGGTTATAGTTACATAAATGTAGTTACATACATGCAGTAGGTTGTAGTTACATAAGTTGAGAAAAAACACAGGTTAAATTCAACCTTTCTCAGATCAAATATACTTTAATTATTAGATTGATTATAACCCACAATGCCATTTGCTATTAAATAAGCATCCAGCCATTTTTAAAATGCTTACATAGTATCTGCAATTGTTACCGTTTTACGGAAAATTCAATATTTTGACTACTCTAACTGTAGAGAATACTTTCCTATAGTCAGATATACATGAAATGAATATCCCCTAATCCTTTATAAAGTCCTTGGAGTAAATTAATTATGTGTCAGTCACACATATTTGTACCTGCAAATCAGATCAATTCTAAAGGAGGCCACACACTTTCAATAGCTGTCAGCGAACTCTCTCCCACTTTCCTGACTCCCTCCTAGTTCCTTCCGCTTTGCAGAATATGTATGAGTATTCAATGGGAAGAGTGAAGACTGCCACTGCCACTTCTGATGGCATCTTTTTTTCTGGGAGAACAAAAAGATTTGGCAAAAAATGTCCTTTTCCCCAATACTTCTCTCCCTTGATATCATCTGTCGGGGAGAGTCAGTAGCCCCACACACATTAGATTAAACACACATTCTCTAACGTGTATAGGGGGATAAGTCAGATGTTTCAATCCTCCCATTTTAAGAGAGGCCTCCCACTCCATGTAATAATCCAGTTGTCCGCCTTCAAACTCTCTCCAGCTCTACATTCTTTTTACAATATGGAGCCCCGAACTGAATCCTATATTTAAGACGTGGACTTACAAAAAGTTCAATGTTATTTTATTTGAAATGATGCAAATAAATAAAACTGTCCACAGGTGTCGTTTTGTATTGAAATATTGTACCTAATATTAGTAGGAAACTACATAAGGCTTTCTACTTAGCCTGGTGGCAGAGGCAGTGGCATGCATACTGAAGGTATTAACAGACACCATAGAATAGATTTATATGACATACTACTATAACCCTAACCAACAGGTAGAAGGACTTGCTTGCAATGTCCCCTTTTTCTGATCATGGGATTAATTCCCTAAACTCTTGTTTAATAGGCTCTAACCACCCATTGTAAATAGCAATTAGTGTTGAGCTAATCGAATTTCATGAAGTAGACTTTGATCCGAATTTCAGGGAAAATTTGATTCACTGCAAAGCCGAATTTCCTCCTGCTTCGTGGTAACAAATCAATTTTGCCTAAAATGCTGGTAAAAAAAATCATACTCACCTCATCAATTTGCGGTGTCTGCTGCAGCCATCTTGATTGAAGACCCGCGTGAAATCTCATGTGACATCATGACATCACCACGATGATGTATGACATCACCAAGCTGCTGGCCTGGCATGATGACGTCAACACACCACGCGAGATTTCACGCTGGGTGTTCAATCAAGATGGCCACGGTGGACTTTTCGCAAGCAACTGGATAAGGTGAGTATATATTTTTACCGATTAACAGCCTGACAGCCCTTGATGGTTATATCAAATGCCGCAATTAGCTATGAACGCGGCATCTGAGGGGTTCAATAATGGGGTGCAGCACCATCGCCGTTCCCCATCATTGCACCCACTACTTACAAAGAAATGGGCATTGTGACAAAGTAATTTGTCACAAAGTAAATTTCTTTGTAAAATTTGGGGAAGCAGCCAAATCAAAGTTTTTAGAACTTCGTTCATCTTTAATAGCAATACGGTCAACCTGGTCAGAGCCCCCTCTTTCCAGGGACCCTGTAGCAGCCACATTGTCTACAAAATATACACCCTTGCACATGGATAGTTTTCGGCTGCTACCCCCTGGTGCTGTGGTCACTTTATGGTACAGACCCTAATATTGGGGAGGCTTAAAAACATTGCCTCACAGCGACAAATGGGGTTATTCAGTTTGATCAAAAGGTGCACCTCTTGTTTATTTTTGTAAAAATTTGGTTAGCAGTAAATTTCAGATCACAGCACAAAAATAAACATAGGACAAACACTATCACTAGACTATCATATCGTCTATGGATATATGTTATTTATTGTTGTTTTTCCCTTAATACTGAGAACAATTTATGTAGCTATTAAAATAAAATATTTATGTTCACCTTCAGGTTGGTTGCTATTTGGTTATAAAAAATTAGGAGCTCGCTGCTAACTAAGAGAATCTCCCTAAGGTGCAATCCACATTAGCATATTCTATAGGATATTTGAATTTTTCATTTACAAACCTAATATGAGGGCTTAAATTGCTAAATAGATAATACATACTAAATCAGATACACCCCTTAAACGTGGCAAAGCTATTCATTTTTAATCAGTGGGAGATAACATGTAATGCTGCCAACATGCCTTATTAGGGTGTAATAGATGCCACTGAATTATGGCCCAGATGTAAATGTCCCATAGCTTAAATAACAAAATGCTTTGCATGACATGCCATGACTATGTGATTTGTATAATAAAATTGTACAGGCATTTTTCCCATAAATTGAGATATCAGAGTATTAAGAATATATCATAAAGCGTATCATGCCTTGTCAGTACAGATAAAATTAACATTTTTATTAGTTAATATTAGTATCCATAGGCTACGGATGACCTTAGCCAACAGAGTATACTTTAGCTACCCTGACATGCATTTGTATTAGCCAATCAGAAAAACATGCACTTGATTATCAGGTCTGAAGACTTGTTAAATCAATATGCAGCATAACCTTGAATGATGGCCTGGGTTGGTTTCCTAGCATAGGGGAATATATAGGAAACAAGATAAAGGAAATTTTACTTGTGTTAATTTCTGTATAAAGTAAATATGCCGTGGTAAATAATTTATTTTTATCAATTCAATGTCCTATTGTTTACAAGTGAGGCTGATGAAGCAGTGAATGTTTCTATTGACTTTATACTGCATCGGTTTTAATCTCCGATCCCCACAAGACCCATTTTTTGGCTCTCCTCTCGTCTCTGTTCTTTACATAATCGTCTACAACAATGTTCCTCAACTGCAGTCCTCAGACCCCACCTGCCGGTCATGTTTTCAGGATTTCCTTAGTATTCAGAAGGTGATATAATTAGTGTCAATGCATCAAGGCTTACCACAGGAATTCATTCTGTGGGACAGGGGCTAACTGACAACTCATAAGGGGCCCCCGGGCAATAGGAGATTATAAGACCCTCAAGTGACACCCACACACAGCCCCACACACATATTGCGCCGCCCCATCACCTACACTTGGTACAGAATTTATCTTTACCACCCCCCCACCTTCTCCAACCACACAGCACCCTTACTCACTATATATATATATATATATATATATATATATATATAATATAGCTTACAGTGAATTGCTGTAAATACTTTCAGTTCTGAAGACTCCAGCAGGCTCAGGATAAGTGCTCTGGGCAGGGGGCAGCTGGGGTCAGGGCTGGAAGTGGGCACCGCTCTGCAGTTCAGGAGACCTATAAGAGGCACCTAGGTTTTAGAGGGGGAAGATAAGAAAAATAAATATTGTTCATTACACCTCAGGTCAGACCCCCATTTAGACCCCCAATGTTAATCGGACGTCAGCTGACAGCCCCAATCAGACCCCCAATGAAAATAAGACCCCAATAAGACCTAAAAATCAGACCTCAGCTCAGACCCAGATGTAAATTAACCCCAATCAGACCTCAGATGAGAGCCCCATGCCTCTCATCAGCCCCCATTATCAGCCCTTATGCCTCTCAGCCCCCATTAACCTCTTCCGGATGTCCCGGTACATAGGGACACATGACGTACTGGTATGTCATGTGTATTTCCCATCACCGCCGCCCCTCGTGACCCCCCCCAGTATCGGCTATCACCGCAAACCGCAGGTCTATTCAGACCTGCGGTTTGCGGCTTTTAAATGTTGCGGCGGTGGCGGGCGGCGGTGCCATCTGGTCCCCATGCGGCTGTAGAGTAGACGAGATGGCATGGAAGGCAGCGCAATGCCTTCCTTAGGCATCAGCGCTGCCTTCCGGTGATGAGCCTGTGAGATCCAGCCCCCTGGATCTCACAGGCATGAAGCTGTATGAGTAATACACACTGTATTACTCATACAGCCAATGCATTCAAATACAAAAGTATTGGAATGCATTGTAAAGGATTAGACCCCCAAAAGTTGAAGTCCCAAAGTGGGACAAAAAATAAAGTGAAAAAAATTTGAAAAAATAAAGTTTTCCCCCCAAAAAATTAAAAGTTTCAAGTACAAATAACCAAAAACTTAATTTTCCCCAAATAAAGTAAAAAAAATTGGTAAAAAATAGGGGAAAAAAAGTTGACATATTAGGTATCACCACGTCTATATCAACCGACTCTATAATCATATCACATGACCTAACCCCTCGGATGAACACCATAAAAAATAAAAAATAAAAACTGTGCTAAATAAACCAGCAAGCGACCAAAAAGGCGTATGGCCACCAAAATAGTACCAATCTAACCGTCACCTCATCCCGCAAAAATGAGCCCCTACCTGAGACAATCTCCCAAAAAATTTAAAAACTATGTCTCAGAATATGGAGACACTAAAACATCATTTTTTTTGTTTTAAAAAAGCTGTTATTGTGTAAAACTTATATAAAGTCATACACACCCCAAAATAGTGCCAATCAAACCATCATCTCATCCCGCAAAAATCATACCCTACCCAAAATAATCGCCCAAAAACTGAAAGAAATATGGCTTCGAGACTATGGAAACACTAAAACATGAATTTTTTTGTTTCAAAAATTAAATCATTGTGTAAAACCTACATAAAAAATAAAAAAAGTATACATATTAGGTATCGCCGCATCCGTAATAACTAGCCCTATAAAAATATCACATGACATAACCCCTCAGGTGAATACCGTAAAAAAATAAAAATAAAAACTGTGTAAAAAAAGCTATTTTTTGTCACCTTACATCACATAAAGTGTAATAGCAAGCGATCAAAAAGTCATACGCACCCCAAAATAGTGCCAAACCGTCATCTCATCCCGCAAAAATCATACCCTACCCAAGATAATCGCTCAAAGACTGAAAAAAATATGGCTCTCAGACTATGGAAACAATAAAAGATGAATTTTTTCTGTTTCAAAAATGAAAACATTGTGTAAAACTTACATAAATAAAAAAAGTATACATATTAGGTATCGCCGCGTCCGTGACAACCTGGTCTATAAAAATACCACATGATTTAACCTGTCAGATGAATGTTGTAAATAACAAAAAATAAAAGCCAGCTATTTCTTGTTACCTTGCCTAACAAAAAGTGTAATATAGAGCAACCAAAAATCATATGTACCCTAAAATAGTACCAACAAAACTACCACCCTATCACGTAGTTTCTAAAATGGGGTCACTTTTTTGGAGTTTATACTCTAGGGGTGCATCAGGGGGGCTTCAAATGGGACATGGTGTCAAAAACCATATGGCATTCCTTTCCTTCTGCGCCCTGCACCCCTACAGCGGTTTACGACCACATATGGGGTGTTTCTGTAAACTGCAGAATCAGAGCCATAAATATTGAGTTTTGTTTGGCTGTTAACCTTTGCTTTGTAACTGGGAAAAAAAATTGAAAATAAGCCCAAAAAGTGAAATTTTAAAATTGTATCTCTATTTACCATTAATTCTTGTGGAGCACCTAAAGGGTTAACAAAGGTTTTAAAATCTGTTTTGAATACCTTGGGGGTGTAGTTTCTAGAATGGGGTCATTTTTGGGTGGTTTCTCTATTATGTAAGACTTACAAAGTGACTTCAGACCTGAACTGGTCCTTGAAAACTAGGTTTTTGAAAGATTTGCTTCCAAACTTCCAAGCCTTGTAACATCCCCAAAAAATAAAATGTCATTCCCAAAATGATCCAAACATGAAGTAGACATATGGGGAATGTAAAGTAATAACTATTTTTGTAGGTATTACTATGTATAATAGAAGTAGAGAAATTGAAACGTGGAAATTTGAAAATTTTTCCAAATTTTGGGCAAATTTGGTATTTTTTTTTTAAATAAAATGATTTTTTTTACTCCATTTTACCAGTGTCATGAAGTACACTATGTGACGAAAAAACTGTCTCAGAATGGCCTGGATAAGTCAAAACGTTTTAAAGTTATCAGCCCCCATTATGCCTCTCAGCCCCCATTATGCCTCTCAGTCCCCAGATTATGTGCCCCTCACAGTATATATGCCCAGATATGTGCAGATATGTGCCCCCTCACAGTAGTTATGTCAGATTATGTGCCCCCTCACAGTAGTTATGCCAAATTAGGTGCCTCCTCACAGTAGTTATGCCAGATTATGTGCCCACTCACAGTAGTTCTGCCAAATTATGTGCCTCTTCACAGTGGTTATGACAGATTATGTGCCCCTCACAGTAGTTATTCCCAGATATGTGCTCCCTCACAGTAGTTATGCCAAATTAGGTGCCCACTCACAGTAGTTCTGCCAAATTATGTGCCTCTTTACAGTAGTTATGCTAGATTATGTGCCTCTCGCAGTACATATGGAGCCAACCCAAAAACAGAACCAATAACCCCAAAGAAAAGTGGGAGACACACATAAAATATATGTAATTTATCGGGACATGATCACATAACAAACAATATATGAAACAAAAGGCACAAGTGTACAGGAGGGGGGGAGACCTCATGTAAGGAGGTCAGATACAACCTCTCTCCCAAACACCCAACTGGCAGGGAAAAAGATGTCACAGTCCTAGGTATACATCAGCATGAAAATTGTGAGAACTGTAGGTTCACTCAAAGTAACATGTACTGGTATGTATGTTGCATGCACAGAAAGATAAATGAAAAAATGTACAAATAGCACAAGGCAAACTAGCCCACCCAAAAATCTGGGATAGCCGCATAAGATATGAACATAGCCATTGAACTGTACAATACAGACAGAGGCAAGTGTGCCTCTCGCAGTACATATGCCCAGATATGTGCCCCTTCACAGTGGTTATGCCAAATTATGTGCCCCCTCACAGTAGCTATGCCCAGATATGTGCCCCTAACAGTAGATATGCCCAGATATGTGCACCTCACAGGAGATATGCCCAGATATGTGCCCCTCACAGTAGATATGCCCAGATATGTGCTCCCTCACAGTAGATATGCACACATATGTGCCCCTCGCAGTATATATGCCCAGATATGTGCCCCCTCACAGTGGTTATGGCCAGATATGTGCCCCCTCACAGTAGTTATGCCAGATATGTGCCCCCTCATAGTAGTTTTGCCAGATACGGTATGTGCCCCCTCAAATTAGTTATGCCCACAACCCTCTTACAGTAGTTGTTTCCCCCAGTATGCAGCGTTCTAAAACAAAAAAACAAAAAAACACATACTTACCTTTTTTCCTGATGATGCGCTCCCACACTCACATTGCACTGCTTGCTGTGCTGGAGGTCAATTCCTGGGCCTATAGCGCTCCTCCCACAGCCAGCAGTGTGATGTGTGGCCAGCAGGGGGAGCGCTCAGAAGAACAGTGAAGCAGGGAACGGAGAGCTCTCCCTGCTTCGCTATGGAAACAACAGCCCGGCAGGGACAAGAACTGCCGGGTGTGTGAGTGCACACCGCGCCCCCCCCCCCCCTCCTTGCCTTCTATTATAGATGTTTGAGGAGCGCTCTGACGGGGTCTGGCATGGTCACTGTACTTCATGCCGGGACCCGTCAGAGTGCTCCATTACATGTGAGTGCAGAAGAAGGCCCTGACAGGGCCCCCTAGTGGCAGCGGGCCCTTGGTCCATGCCATAGTGCCCGAATTGTCAGTCCGCCCCTGCTGGGAACTTCTCAAATCATGGCTAGCAGGTAGGCCCTGAGGACTGGAGTTGAGGAACACTGGTCTACAAGATTCCTAATTTGCCTCTCCCCTACTCTGGAACTGTCCCCTAACATCCAAACCTCCAAAAGAAGCCTGAAAACCCACCTCTTAAGGAAATAAGCATGCTTCCACCATACATCCAGATGAGCAGCTTCTACCCTCCCCTAATGTGTCTTTCGCTTTTCCTTGTAGATTATAAGTTCTCATGGCAGAATCCTCTTCCCCTCTGTTAGTATGTTCATGCACATTGTACTTGTATTGTTTTCGATCATGTATGTATACCCCCTTAGATGTACAGTGCCATGGAATTACTGGCACTTTCAAATAAGCCGATTCCCGGCATTCTCTGCCGTAACCATTCCAGATGTCAAAGTAGCTTTAGACGGTACAAAAAATCCTGCAAGGAGGACTATTACTGCCACCTAAAATAACAGATTTCTAAAAGGGCTGACAAAAATGGATGAAAACTAATGCTCTAAATAACAGATTCATGTTTTTTTTTTCTGTTCTTCTGATTGATGAGAAGAATGGAAAACAAAGCAGAGATGATAACGCACCCACAACTATGTCTTCTATCTACCATGCTGATGCTAACATACTAGATAACTGTACCTTTTTTGGCTGCTACTGGTACTGTATACAAGTTACATATTATTTTTTAATTCCTTTGTCTAGGTTTTATTCAAAATTAAGTGCAATCACCTGCTTTAAAGGGGTTTTCCTATTGTCAACATTTATGACTATCATCTATTGGTTTGAAAAGGAGTTTTATAATGCCTATTTTCTGACTCATGCCAGACACTTACCCCATATAAGAAAATTGAGAGGTGGTGGTGCCCTTTCCAATTAAATCTATGGGAGTTATGAGGAATCAAGCTGAGCTTCCAAGGCCAGTTTGAGTTGATGAATGGGAGCTCACGAGATCTCTATGGGGAAGCATAACAGATCCGTCTGGTTCCCGTTATGCAGAACGGAGAAAAAAGTCCTGTCGCCAGGACTTTGTTTTCCGTCTTGCATAACGGGACCCAGACGGATCCGTTATGCTTTCCCTTAGACTCCTATTAGGACGGAAAGCAAATGGAATGCCTTTTAAAGGCTTCCGTTTTTGCATTCTGTCTGGGCATTCCGTTATTTTCCATTATAACCTTGTTATAACGGAAAGCCATAACGGAATCCCTAACGCTAGTGTGAACCCACCCTTATAGAGATAGTTAGCTGAAATATATAATCCACATAGTTAGTGTTAGATAGTGTAGGTTAGTTAAGGCATATTGTAGCAGTTTCCAGGGCAGGGTGTACTTTAGGTTAAATAGGGATATAGAATAGTGTAGGGTTTAGCTGTCTGTTTCATCCGTCTGGAAAAAAAAAAATATGGTTTTAAATCCTAGTGTTTAAGGCATATAATCCCAAATTTTTTACATATACGGATTGAAAATAATGTCATCAACAACACAGCAAAAAAAAAAAAGTATTTAAAGGTCAAATATTAGATTTAGGGCTCATGCACACGAACGTGAGTCGGCACTTACGTGCATTGGGGACAACAATAGCGGTCCCCAATGCCCGGGCAGCATCTGTGCGTCTGCTGCAGACGGATCCCAGACCCATTCACTTGAAAGGGTCTGTGATCTGCCTGTTTCGCAAAAAAATAGTGCATGAACTACTTTTTTGTGGTTCGGAAGCACAGCCAGAAACACCACTTAGGCACTCTGAGGTGCTTCCGTGGGGTTCCGCACCGCATCTCCTGGATCGCGGACCCATTGAAGTGAATGGGTACGTGATCCATGATGCAGGGTGTACATGGCCGGCAGCCGTGTATTGCAGATACGGTCGCAATACGGTCACGGGTGGCACACATTCATAAAGTTACCATTAGAAGATTGCATAGTATTGCTTTTGTATGTGTGTGGGGTCTGAGCAATCGTATATTGGCCAGCTGAGCAGATATACCTGTCTAGTGAAGTGACGGTACTGTATGGGGTGTACAGCAGGTTCGTCTCTCCGTGATGCACCCTGGGTAACTCTAAATGAACCAGCAAATTATGGCGGTCAGACAAAGAAAGCTTCTCCTGACCAACAGGACAAAAACTTTCATCTATAAACTATGCATGTGTGGGGTATATAGTGTGTGTTATTATATATACAGTGTGTGGCAGGAAAATAAATGTGCCATGTGAGAGAGATTTCTCTGCTGTCCATACATACATGCTACAGACATAGTGCTGTGATGTCCCATCAATACTAAGTTCAACAATTACTTACCGTGAGCGGGCGCATTATAGCGCAATCAAAAATAATTTCATGAATATCACGAATATACGCCTAAATATTTGTGATGTATCACAAATTTGAATATTGCCCCTGCCGCTCATCACTAGTATTTACACAAAAATAAAAATATAATAAGATAAGAAGAATAATAAGAGTCTCTCTTTTTGTGCAATGCCCCTGTTTGAGATGAATTCATGTTTTCTGTTGCATGATGTTCTATGTGGACATTTCAGATATAAGACCATGAAAGGCGCAATACCTCTGTGCCATCAGATATATATATATATATATATATATATATATATATAAAATCAGTTTTTCATGACATGAAGTAAACAATATTTAGTACGTCTGAAACTAGTAGAAGCTTCCTATGGCTTTTCTCACCTGATCATAGTGGAAATGTGCTGCCTGAACCGTATGTGTGAAGCTTTCCAGGATTTTGAGGCTGACACCTGGGAATTCACTTGTGAACCTTCCACTACTTCACACATACAGTGGAGAGTGAAGGAAATATAAAACATTTGGCAATGCACAACTGAATTTCTGTAAAGGAATTGTCAGGATTAGAAAAACATGGCTGCTTTCCCTCAGACACACAGCCACACCTGTCCATAGCCTATATCTGGCACTGCAGCTCAGCAACATTGAAATTAATGCAGTTGCGTTGTAATACCATACACACCCAGCCATGTTTCTCTTAGGCCTCATGCACATGACAGTTCAGTTTTTTGCGGTTCGCAAAACACGAATGCCGCCCGCGTGCCTTCCGCAATTTGTGGAACGGAACAGGCGGCCCATTGTAGAAATGCCTATTCTTGTCGGCAAAACGGACAAGAATAGGACATGTTATATTTTTTTTGCGGGGCCACGGAACAGAGCTATGAATGCGGGCAGCAAACGGAGTGCTGTCCGCATCTATTGCGGCTCCGTTGAAGTGAATGGGTCCGCATCCGAGCTGCAAAAAGTGCGCCTCGGATGCGGACCAGAACAACAGTCGTGTGCATGAGGCCTTACCCTAAAAAAAAACCTTCAATACAGGGATGTCAAACTCATAGCCCTCTAGCTTTAGAAAAACTACAACTTCCACCATAACCACACAGCTTACAGCTATCAGGACATGCTGGGAGTTGTAGTTTTGCAACAGCTGAAGGGCCATGAATTTGACATCCCTGCCTTGAAGTATAGTTTACATGTCATAAATGTATAACGTACAAGGTTCCTAGAATAGAAAATAATTAGAAATAGCATTAAAGTAATTCATCCACGGCATACTTTCTGTTTAATTGTATTTTCCTATTACTTATTTAGTGCCAACGTATTACCCAATGCTATGCAGAAATTGTGTCACTATTATCAGAAATAAAAAGAAGACCACAAGGAACTCCATAGCGTAAAACCATAGACAAAAAGCACAACCCAGACAGATGAAAGCTGCTTACCAGCTGGCAGTGATTTCGAGCATGTAGTCAAACAGCTTCCGTAGCGGTCATCAGGAGGTAGTCTGAATGGAGCAACATGGAACTGCTGCACCCTTCCTGTTGGTGATTAGTGTTGAGCGCGAATATTCGAATCACGAATTTTAATCGGGAATATCGGCACTTCAAGAATTTGCAAATATTTAGAATATAGCGCTATATATTCGTAAATTCGAATATTAGTTTTTTTTTCTTCACAGTACACATGATCCCTCCCTGCTTCTAGCTTGTGGGCCAATGAGAAGGCTACAAGAGCTTAGCAACTTCCTTAGCAACCAATAGGAAAGTTGCCTACCCCTTACTATATAAGAGAAAGTCCCCACAGCCATTTTGTGCTGTTTCATGCAGTTGTGAGAGAGAGGTGTGATCTTTGTCCTGTGCTGAATTCCTGTGACTTCTGATACCGAATATATATATATATATATATATATATATATATATATATATATATATAAAATCCAGATAGTGTAGGTTAGTGAGTGAATAGTGTAGCTGATAGGTCCCAGTGTAGGGTGTTAGGTACATTAGTTAGGTAGCTCATCTATATAATCCAGATAGTTAGTGTTAGATAGTCAGTGTAGGTTAGTGAGTGAATAGTGTAGCTTAGATGTAGTGTAGGTTAGATAGAGATATAGTATAGTGTAGGCTTTTGCTGTCCGCTTGTTTCTGTGTTTCTGTTTTGGGGTTTCGTGTGGGTAGTGATTAGTGTCAGCGTTATTTTTCTTTGAAAAAAAAAAAGTATTTTTCTGTGTTTTAGGGTTTTGTGTGGGTAGTGATTAGTGTCATCGTCTTTTGTCTGAAAAATAAAAAACACAAAAAAGAATTTTTCTGTGTTTTAGGATTAGTGTGGGTTTTGTGTGGGTAGTGATTAGTGTCATCGTCTTTTGTCTGAAAAATAAAAAAAATAAAAACACAAAAAAGAATTTTTCTGTGTTTTAGGATTAGTGTGGGTTTTGTGTGGGTAGTGATTAGTGTCAGCATCTTTGTTCTGTAAAAAAAAACCTCAAAATAAACACATAAAAAGTCTTTTTCTGTGTTTTAGGGTTTTGTGGATATTTTATTCTACCTTTTTTGCCCCATTGTTCCCAGCCCAATAAAGTTTTCCCAAAATCCCTCATTATTTTCCTTATATATATTTTTTGCATATAAAAACACATCATGAGTGCACATGGGCGTGTCGGCAGCCGTGGTCGTGGTAGGGGAGTTGGTTCCAGTGCTGGACCGCTGCCAGCACAGGGCCGCTCCTTTACTACCCACAGAGGGGCGGGAGCAGGTGGCAGGGGCGTCCGCCTCATCCCAATTTCATCTCAAGACGAGGAAGTGGTGTCATTCATTACAAAAGCTAGTGGCACGGAGTCCTCTGCCCTGGCTCTGAGCAGCAGCAGCCTTCCGCCTCCTACAGGACCAGCCCCCAAGAATCGACCTTGATGCTGTTTGAAAGCAACAGTGAAAGGGACATCTTGGGGGTGGTAATGCAGAAGAGTGCGCTAGAGCTTGGTCCAGATGCTCAGGACCTTTTGGAAGGGATGGAGGAGGAGGAGGGGTACCGCTCGTCAGTACCTTAGTGATATCCCTTCCAACTGGTGTGGGTGGTTTCAGCCACAGAACCCCGGCACCTAGTCAGACCCAGGAGTCAGCGAGGGGACAGCGGAGCCAGGTCAGGGGCTCCACATCTGCTGTTCCCCTCAGTCAACCACTGGTTGACATTAGGTCTGACATTATAGGCGATGAAGAGGAGGGTGACTTAGAATGGGTGCCACCTCCCTTGTCAGATGACAGCAGCACTGATGAGGAAGGTAGGCACCCAAGGCATATGGTGCACCAGGTCACCAGGGAGCCCAATGGCAGGGGCTCCACTGGTAATGGCAGCAGTAGGCGGCGGCAGCAGGTGCTGCCTCCACCTGTGCGCACCGAGCCCAAACAGGCGCAAGCCAGCACCATCCCATTTGACAGGAGGTTGGTGAGTAAGTCGCCTGTTTGGGCTTACTTCACCCTGCCATCTGTCAGCTATGCCATGCCAGGGTGAGGAGAGGGAGGTCTGTTGTTTGGCTGGACTGCCCTTACCCAGCACCTGAGAGTCAACTTCTGGCGGGAGTGTGAACAGATGCAGGGTGGTCACAGCAGTGCCAGCAGCAGTGTGCAGGGGACAGCAGCTTCTGCCACTGTCCTACATCCTCCCCACCCCCTTCCAACAATGCATTCCAGCCTCCCCACTCCATCTCCTAGAGGCAGCCAGACCTCTGCCTCCACTGCATCCTCTTCTATTGCCTGCACTGCCGTCCTATGCCAGCCGTTGGTTGCCAATGCATTTGAACGCACTGCGCCCTATGCCCCCGGGGACCGACGCGTGCGTTTATTCAATGGGCTCCTGGCAAGAGTTATTGCCCAACATATGCTGCTCTATAATATTGTGGACTGCAATCCATTCCAGCAGATGTTGGAGAAGGCCCAACCAAGATGGCATGTCCCCAGCCGCCATTACTTTGCCAGGACTGGCGTCCCTGCCCTACAGCAGCACATTGTGCAGAATATATCCCTGTCACTTGATCACGCTGTAAGCGACATGGTGCATCTGACAATGGATGCCTGGACCAGCAGACATGGGCAGGGATAATACATCAGTTTTACAGCCCATTGGGTGTCCCTACGAGGTGCCGGGGAGGGATCATCAGATGTGGCTGCATCTCAGTTTGTGGTGCCGCCCCGGGGTGTCCGGGGGAGAACTGCTGCTCACCCTCAAGCCACTGTCTCCACCGCTGCTGAGCCCCCCAGCAAGCGTTTCCATAGCTATGCAAATGTGGGGCACGTCCACTGCCAGGCCGTGCTCCAGCTTGTGAGCTTAGGGGGAAGGAGACACACTGGACCTGATGTTCTGGCCGCCCTCCAGGCTCAGGTCCACAAGTGGCTGACACTCCGAAGGCTCCAAGCAGTTATAGTTGTCTGTGACAATGTCAGCAACCTCCTCGATGCCCTCAATGCTGGCAGTCTAACACATGTGCCCTGCATGGCACATGTCCTCAACCTTGTGGTACAGAAGTCCCTATGCACATACCCAAGGTTGAGCGACATCTTGCAACATGTACGTAGAATTGCCAGCCACTTCCGATACTCCCCAACCGCCACTGCGTCCCTGTCCAAACTGCAGCAGGGCAACAGCCTGCCACCTCACAAGCTGATTGTTGACAGTGTGACACAGTGAAACTCCACCCTCCACATGCTGGAGATGTTGTTGGAGCAGCGACGGGTGGTGAAAGAATACCTGCTGGACCAAGGAACTTCCGGGCCATCACATCCACTCCCCTACATCACCAATGCAGAGTGGGGGCAGATACACCAGGTCAGTCACTTGTTGGCCCTTGTTCGAGCAAACAAACCAAGATGGTGAGCAGGGAACATGTCGGCCTCAATGACATGCTCCCCATAGTGTGCCTGCTGGACAGGACCCTAGATCACCAGCTCGATGCTGGTGAGATTGCCTTGGTGGTGCAAGAAGAGGCAACAATGCTCCACCAAGACCAGGCCCAGGAGGAGGAGGATGAATTTATTGAGGAGTTTGCCGACATCCAGGAGTCTGGGCTTGGTCAGGAGGGAGAGCCGGTGCTGGGGGCACCGTTAGTCCGGGTGTTGGGCATCCAAGAGCAGCAGCAGGAGGACAAGGATGTCATGGTCCTAGGCAGCCAAGAAGAGTCACAGCGGGCTGTCCTTTTTCCCATGGCTGCCCACATGCTGTGATATCTCAGGAGGGACTCCTGGATCAAGAAAATTAAGGAGAGGGATGATTTTTGGTTGGCCACTCTTTTAGACCCTCGCTGCAAGGGGAAACTGGAGCAGTTCATCCCAGCCAGCCGGAGGGATGCCCGTATGAATAACCTGCGGGCCTGTATGATCCTTCAGCTGGAGCAAGTAAATCCTTAGCCTCACACTCCAGTTCTCCCCGCCCATCTCACCCAGTAGGTGGCTGGCCCAAGCAGCTCCAGCAGTAGGTGATCTTATGGGTGAGATGAGGTTGTTCTACCAGTCTGCGCGATCCAGTAGCAGCAGTACTACTGTACATGGGTTCCGTCGGTGATTCCAACAGCATGAGCACCACCTCCATGGAGTACTGGGTCGCCAGGCTGGACACCTGCCATGATCTCGCTCAGTATTCGCTGGAAGCACTGTCTTGACCCCCTCCAGCTTACTGTCTGAGCGGACATTCAGCGCGGCAGGTGGGGTGGTCACCGATAAGCGGACGCATCTGTCTACTGACTCTGTGGACAGACTGACATTTATCAAAATAAATGAGTCCAGGATCTGCAGCGACTTCTTGGCCTCTGCCGTTGGTTCCGGGCGCTGAAGGGTCCCTTGTCAATCCCTCTCCTTGTCTCTCTCTCCCAAACTTTGTTGTTTCTTAACTTCTGCATATATTTCTTGATGAATTTATTTATATATTTATTTATTTATGGATGTATTTTTTTATATATTTATTTATAACTTTGTTCTTATATTTCTGTATTTATGAATTTATGTATTTTTTTATGAATGTATTTATGTATTTATGGATGTATTTATTAATATATTTATTTATGTATTTATTGATGACTTTATTTATATATTTCTCTATTGTTGAATTTCTTTCCTTTTTTGGGGCGAGCAATTATGAGTTTATTTATATTATTTTTCATTAATTTATTAAGCCTCTTATTGATTTATTCATTCATTTAACTAATTGTTGAAATATATATATATATATATACACACAGAGCCTTGCAAAAGTATTCACCCCCTTGACTTTTTTCATATTTTGGTCCCTCACAACCTGGAATTAACATGGATTGTTTGAGGATTTGCATAATTTAATTTACAGAACATGCCCAACTTTGAAGATTTTTATTTATTTATTTTATTGTGGAGCAAACAACAAATAGGACAAAATAACAGAAAAGTCAATGTGCATGACTATTCACCCACCTAAAGTCAATACTTTGTAGATCCACCTTTTGTGGCAATCACAGCTCAAAGTTGCTTTGGATAAGTCTCTTTGAGCTTGCCACATCTTACCACTGGGATTTTTGCCCATTCCTCCTTTCAAAACTGCTCCAGCTCCTTCAAGTTGTATTGTTTGCGCTTGTGAACAGCAATCTTTAAGTCTGACCACAGATTTTCTATTGGATTGACATCTGGGCTTTGACTAGGCCAGGCATGCTCAACCTGCGGCACTCCTGCTGTTGTAGAACTACAACTCCCACAAAGCCCTACTGTAGGCTGATAGCTTTAGGCTGTTCAGGCATGCTGGGAGTTGTAGTTTTACAACAGCTGGAGGGCTGCAGGTTGAGCATGCCTGGACTAGGCCATTCCAACACAATTACATGTTTTCCCTTAAACCACTCAAGTGTTGCTTTAGAATTGTGTTTAGGGTCATTGTCCTGCTGGAAGTTGAACCTCCGTCCTTGCCTCAAATCATGCACAGAGTGGGACAGGTTTTGCTCAAGAATATCCCTGTTTTTAGCACCATCCATCTTTGCCTCAACTCTGACCAGTTTTCCAGTCCTGGCTGCTGAAAAACATCCCCACAACATGATGCTGCCACTACCATATTTGGGGATGTGGTTCTTTGGGTGATGTGATATGTTGGGTTTGCGTCAGACATAGTGTTTACTTTGATGGCCAAAAAGCTCAATTTTAGTCTTATTAGACCAGAGCACCTTCCGCCATACATTTTGGGAGTCTCCCACATGTCTTTTCACAAACTCACAACGTGCCCTTTTGTTTTTAGCTGAAAGTAATAGCTTTCTTCTGGCCACTTTGCCATAAAGCTCAACTCTATGGAGCGTACAGCTTATTGTCGTCCTATGTACAGATACTCCAGTACCTGTTGTGGAACTCCTCCAGGGTTACCTTAAGTCTCTGTGCTGCCTCTCTGATTAATGCCCTCCTTGCCCGGTCCGTGAGTTTTGGTGGGCGGTCGTCTCTTGGCAGGTTTGCTGTTGTGCCATGTTCTTTTCATTTGATTATGATAGATTTGATGGTGCTCCTGGGGATCATCAAAGATTTGGATATTTTTATAACCTAACCCTGACTTGTACTGCTCCACAACATTGTCCTTTACTTGTTTGGAGAGTTCCTTGGTCTTCATGGCAGTGTTTAGTTAGTGATGCCTCTTGCTTAGGTGTTGCAGCCTTTGGGGCCTTTCAAAAAAGGTGTGTATATGTAATGACAGATCAAGTGACACTTAGATTGCACATAAGAAGACAACATTTCAGTAAGTATGTGACTTTTGATCGTAATTGGTTGCACCAGAGCTTTTTTTGACTTCCTAACAAAAGGGGTATTCACCCGAACTCGACCCCGAACCCCATTGAAGTCAATGGGAACCCGAACTTTTAAACACTAAAATGGCTGTAAAAATGTAATGGAAAGGGCTAGAGGGCTGCAAATGTCATGAAAATGTGGTTAAGAGAATGGCAAGTGCTCTGCAAACAAATGTGGATAGGAAAATGACTTTAAATAACATAAAATACGTAAAAATAAAAAATAATAATCTTGATCTAGGAGCATGAGGTCCATATGGAGTAGGAGGTTGAGGAGGCAGTGGATGTGGTGGTGTAGGTGGAAGTGTCGGTGAAGGAGGAGGTAGCCTACACTGCTTTTTGGTTTATATTTTATTTTTATTTTTTTAAATTAGGGTACACCCCCAAAACATTGGGAAATATAACCCTCCAGTTGTGCTAAACACACGTTCAGACAATACACTGGCTGCAGGGCAGGCCACCACCTCCAAGGGGTAAAGGGCAAGCTCAGGCCATGTGCCCAATTTAGAGACCCATAAGTTGCAGGGTCTCTAAATTCAAAAAGGTAAATTTCACCCGAAAATGATTTTTTTTTTTTAACATGTCTACTAGGTATAGCAGTGGTACTATACACCCAAAAATGTGTAAATTTCACCAGAAAATGTAACTGACAATTTTTTTTTATTTTTTTTTACCGGTCTACTAGGTAAAGCAGTGGTAATGTCTATTCTGCACAAGTCCTGAGAGATCCATGCCTCTTTCATTTTAATGAATGTAAGCTTGTACACATTGGATGTGGACAGGGGGCTGCACTTGTCTGTGATGACACCCCCTGCCGTGCTAAACACACATTCAGATAATACACTGACTGCAGGGCAGGCCAGCACCTCCAAGGCGTAAAAGGCAAGCTCAGGCCATGTGCCCAATTTGGAGACCCAGTAGTTGAAGGAGGCAGACCCGTCATTCAGTATGTGTAGGCGTGTGCACACATACTGCTACACCATGTTGGTGAAATGCTGCCTCCTGCTAAGACGTTCCATATCAGCTGGTGGTGCTGGTTTTTGTGGCGTGCTGACAAAGCTTTTCAACATTTCGGCCATGCTAACACATCCTTCTGAGGTGCTAACGGTGCCCCAGCTGCATTGGTGACCTCTTCTTTATCCTCTGCCTTCGCCTTTTGCTTCCACTGTGCCCCGGCTGTCAGTGGGAATGCCACCAGCAGCGCGTCTACCAGTGTGCGCTTGTACTCGCGCATCTTACGATAACGCTCCAGTGAGGGAATTAAGGATGGTACGTTGTCCTTGTAATGGGGATCCAGCAGCGTGGCCACCCAGTAATCAGCACAAGTTAGAATATGGGCAACTCGGTAGTCGTTGCGGAGACACTGCAGCATGTAATCGCTCATGTGTGCCAGGCTGCCCAGAGGCAACGAAAAGCTGCCCTATGTGGGATGTGTATCGTCTGTGTACTCTGTATCCCCCCAGCCATGCTGAACATGGTTCCTCCTCCTCCATCTCCTCCTCCTCATCCTCCACCACGTCATCCTCCAGAACTGTGCCCTGGCTGTACAATTGTGTACCTGGAGTTTGTGGGTGCAGGAACCCACCCTCGGAGCCACTTGGGAATGACTGGCCGGAAACCCTACGAAATGATCCCTCTTCCTCCTCCTCCTGTGCCACATCCTCTTCCATCATCGCCAGGAGCATTTTTTCAAGGAGGCATAGAAGTGAGATAGTAACGCTGAGAACGGCGTTATCGGCACTGGCCATGTTGGTGGAGTACTCCAAACAGAGCAACAAGGAACACAGGTCTCGCATGGAGACTCAGTCATTGGTGGTGAAGTGGTGCTGTTCCTCCGAGCGACTCACTCGTTCGTGCTGCAGCTGAAACTCTACTATTGCCTGCTGCAGCTTGGATAATCTGGCCAGCATGTGCAAGGTGGAGTTCCACCTTGTAGGAACGTCGCATAATAGGCGGTAAGCGGAAAGGCCGAAGTTATGCTGCAGCGCTGACAGGCAAGCAGCAGCAGGGTAAGAACGCCAAAAGCGCGCACAGACGGCCCGCACTTTATACAGCAGCTCTGACATATCGGGGTAATTTTTAAGGAATCTCTGCACCACCAAATTCAGCACATACGCCAGGCAAGGGATGTGCGTCAAACCGGCTAGTCCCAGAGCTGCTACGAGATTTCGTACATTATCGCACACCACCAGGCCGGGCTTGAGGCTGACTGGCACAAACCACTCATGTGTCTGTTGTTCAAGGCCTGTCCACAGCTCCTGAGTGGTGTGGGGTTTGTCCCCCAAACACATAAGTTTTAAAACTGCCTGCTGTCGTTTACCCCTGACTGTGCTGAAGTTAGTGGTGAAGGTGTTAAGCTGACTGGATGAGGAGCTGGTAGAGGAGGAGGAAGCAGAGTAGGAGGAGGAAGCAACAGGAGGCAAACTGAAGCACCCTGTAATCCTTGGTGGTGGAAGGACATGCGCCAAACTGCTATCTGCCTCAGGCCCAGCCACCACTGCATTTACCCAGTGTGCTGTTATGGAGATATAATGTCCCTGACCGTGCTTACTGTTCCACGTATCCGCAGTGAGGTGCACCTTGCCACAGATGGCGTTGCGCAGTGCACACCTGATTTTGTCCCCTACTTGGTTGTGCAGGGAAGGGATGGCTCTCCTGGAAAAGTAGTGGAGGCTGGGCATGACGTACTGTGGGACAGCCACCGCCATAAGGCCTTTAAAACTATCCGTGTCCACCAGATGGAATGACAGCATTTCAAAGGCCAGTGATTTAGAAATGCTGGCATATAGGGCTAGTGATTGCGGGTGGGTAGGGGGGGGTACTTCCTCTTCCTCTCCACCGTTTGGGAGATGGAGAACTGAACGCTTCCATGGGACATTGTGGAGATGCTTGGTGACCCAAGTGTTGATGTTGCTGGCAGATCCTCTTTTTGCGGGGTGGCAGGTGGCACTGTCACTCTAGAGGTGGATAAAGAGGCAGAGACTGCAGCAGAAGAGGAAGCAGGAGGAGCCAGAGACCTCTCTTGGTTTTTGAGGTGTCTACTCCACTGCAGCTCGTGCTTTGCACTTAAATGCCTGTTCATGCAGGTTGTACTCAGGTTGAGAACATTTATGCCTCGCTTCAGGCTCTGATTGCACAGCATGCAAACCACTTGTGTCTTGTCGTCAGCACATTGTCTGAAGAACTGCCACGCCAGGGAACTCCTTGGAGATGGCTTTGGTGTGCTCGGTCCCTTGCTGCGGTGGGCAGTAGGAGGCGTACTGTCTAGAGAACGGCCACTCCGCTTTTGCACCCTGCTCCCTCTTCTGCTGTGCTGGTGGCTCTGTGCGACCACCGCCTCTTCCTCCGAACTACATAGGTCACTCGCATGACCTTGATTCCATGTGGGGTTGAGGACCTCATCGTTCCTACACATCATCTTTCACCCAGTCTTCACCACTGCCTTCCTTATCGGTCTGCACACTTTCGAAAGCCCCAGTAGTTGGCACCTGTGTTTCGTCATCATCCGAGATGTTCTGCGATGGTCCTCCCATGTACTCATCTTGAAAGATAAGTGGTTGGGCATTGGTGCACTCATTCTTTTCCATTTCTGGGGAAGGGCTAGGTGGATGTCCCTGGGAAACCCTGCTAACAGAGTCATCAAAAAGCAGAAGAGACTGCTGCATGACTTGGGGCTCAGACTGCTTGGCTAATTTGCAAGGGGGTGAGGTGAAAGACTGATGGACATCGGCTGCAGGTGCCAACTGTGGTCTTTCAGCAGGAGACTGGGTGGGAGACAATGTGAAGGAACTGGATCCACTGTCAGCAACCCAATCTACTATTGCCTGTACTTGTTCAGTACTCACCATTCGTAGAGCCGCATTAGGCCCGACCAAATACTGCTGCAGGTTCTGTCGCCTATTCGCACCTGAGGAAGGGTTTTCACTTGTGTGTGTAGCTGGTACAGATTGACCATGTCCTCTCCCTGCAACAGGAGCTCCACCAGCAGCACCATGACCTGGGCCACGTCCCTTATTTGACGCTCTCCTCATATTTCTCGAATTTAGGATCTTGCCCTAAATAGGTGTTTAATTAATAGTAGAATAGAACGACAGTATGTAAAGGGTGTATCTCACACTGCCTGAACCAGACTAGGCCTCAATAAAAGATTTGTTTGCCAAAAATGGCTGTATTTCAAATACCTGAATCAAACCCCTGTATTTAAAGGGTTTATCTCACACGGCCTGAACCAGACTAGGCCTCAATTAAAGATTTGTTTGCCCCAAATGGCTGTATTTCAAATACCTGAATCAAGCCCCTGTATGTAAAGGGTGTATCTCACATGGCCTGAACCAGACTAGGCCTCAATTAAAGATTTGTTTGCCCAAAATGACTGTATTTCAAATACCTGAATCAAACCCCTGTATTTAAAGGGTGTATCTCACACTGCCTGACCAGCAGTAGGCCTCAATTAAATATTTGTGCACCAAATGGGGGTATTTCAAATATCTGAATATAACCCAAATGTATAAAGGGTGTATCTCACAATGACATATGCAGCAAAGGCTGCCAAATAAACTTTTTTTGCCCAAACGGGTGTTTGTTTAATAACTGAATATGGCAGCAGTATATAACCCTGGAATTACAAACATCAAGATGCTGCAAGGCCTGAAATATTGTGTATTTTGCCCCAAAAAGGGCGTTTGATTAATGAAAGAATACAAGCCCTGTATATACAGGGTGTACCTCACACGGCCTGACCCACAGTAGGCCTCAATTAAAGATTTGTGCACCAAATGGAGGTATTTCAAATATCTGAATATAACCCAAATGTATAAAGGGTGTATCTCACAATGACATATGCAGCAAAGGCTGCTAAATAAGCTTTTTTGCCCAAACGGGTGTTTGTTTAATAACTGAATATGGCAGCAGTATATAACCCTGGAATTTCAAATGTCAAGATGCTGCAAGGTCTGAAATATTGTGTATTTTGCCCCAAAAAGGGTGTTTTATTAATGAAAGACTATAAGCCCTGTATATACAGGGTGTATCTCACACGGCCTGACCCACAGTAGGCCTCAATTAAAGATTTGTACACCAAATGGCGGTATTTTAAATATCTGAATATAAACCCTGTATATACAGGGTGTATCTCACACGCCCTGATCCCCACTAGTCAGCAATTAAATTTGTTGGCCCAAAATGGCTGTATTTCACATACATGAATAGAACCCCTTTATTTAAAGGGTGTATCTCACACGCCCTGATCCACACTAGGACGCTATCAAAGAATTGTGCCCAAAATGGCTTTATTTCAAATAACTGAATAGAAAGACAGTATGTAAAGGCGGTATCTCACAATGACATCTGCAGCAATGGCTGCCAACTAAAAAATTTTTGCCCTAACGGGTGTTTGTTTAGTAACTGAATTTGACAGTAGTATATAACCCTGGAATATGCTGATGCTGCAAGGCCTTAAAAATAGTGGAATCTGGCAAAAAAATAATGTTTTTAAAAATCAAGAAAATGATGGCTGTATTTCTAGCTTAAATTGCACACTGACTAATCCAGATGTTGTATATTGCGAAAAAAAAGGTTTTTTTGGTAACAGAATATGAAAGCTGTATATATTAAACTTGAATTTAACACTTGCAAATCTGGAAAATAGTGGTTTTTGCACAAAATGTTTGTTTTTAAAACCCCAGAAAATGATGGCTGTATTTCTAGCTTAAATTGCACACTGACTAATCCAGATGTTGTATATTGCCCAAAAAGTTTTTGGGGGTAACAGAATATGAAAGCTGTATATATTAAACTTGAATTTAACACTTGCAGATCAGGAAAATTGTGTTTTTTTGCAAAAAGGTGTGTTTTTAAAACCCCAGAAAACGATGGCTATATTTCTAGCTTAAATTGCACACTGACTAATCCAGATGTTGTATATTGCCAAAAAAGTCTTTTTTTTTGTAACAAAATATAAAAGCGTATAATGCTGGAAGACTGGCACTCTCATCACGTGGAGTCGTATGGTTTAAATGCAGGTCACAAAATTTATTGATAAGTACATAAAAGATTAAAAAACTAAAAATGTGTTAATATATACACTAACAATGAATTGTTATTGAGGTTAAATTGTCACAATATGGTACCAGTGATAGCATAATGTCATGAATCATATATTTAAATGCTCCATGTCAAAGATCAATCCTTATAATGGCCCACAGTTGAGTACCTATAAAGGAAAATAGAAAGGGGAATAGGAAAAGGAAAGTCCTCCTTCTTCTTATCCTTAGCGAGGAACAATGTCCACTGGGATAGAATCAATGGTCCAGTTGTAATAGGCTTTAAATGTAATTGTTTTTTTCTTATGCAAACTTTGCAATTTGGCAATTAGAGTGTGCCTAGTAATAACCCACTATGTGGGCTTACCTTTTCTTCGTGCCGGTCGGTCACTCAGATTTTTCGGGGCCCGCTGAAAGCCGGCGTCCCGGCTGTTGCTTAATTAGCGTCCCACGTGGATTCAGAGACGAGTTCGTCGCTCCGGAAGTGACGTATCGACACTCAGGATTATGTTCGTTGATTATTTCTTCCGATTTTCTTAGGCTCAAACTTTAGTTGTTACAGCCAATGTCGAGTTTACAGTGCACTGTTTTCTCGCAAAATGTAAGAGTTTTCTTCTTACAGATGGGTCATATTTGGATCTCTGATCGGATCGCTGGAAACCAAACGCGTTTTGGGGACGACTCTACCCTTCCTCAGTGGTAATTACCCAGAAAATGATGGCTGTATTTTTAGCTTAAATTGCACACTGACTAAGCCTGCAAATGCACCAGATGTTGTAAATTGCCCAAAAAAATATGGGATTTTCAATGTCCCAAAAGCTCAGCTTGCATAAAATAGCCGCCGCCACCCACCTAACTGACTTATTAAAGTTATTTTTTTTTCAGTCACTGGGCTCAGGGCAGGATAAAAAAATTGTGCCCTGCACCGACAAAACACGGTGTATGTAGATTGCTGAGTTGGATTCAGATTTTGAGCAAAGATTCAGTCCTATTCTCTCCCTGAAATCACCAGCAGCACCTCTTCCTACACTAAGCACAGCAGAGTGACGTGCAGCGCTACGTGACTCCAGCTTATATAGAGGCTGGGTCACATGCTACACTGGTCAATCACAGCCATGCCATTAGTAGACATGGCTGTGATGGCTTCTAAGGTCAGACAGTTAATCGCTTGTTAACGCCGAACCCCGAACCCAAACTTTTACTGAAATGTTCGGGTTCAGGGTCCGAAAATCCCAGTTCGGTACGAACCCGAACTTTACAGTTTGGGTTCGCTCAACCCTAGTAGTAACTTTAAAACGCTTTGGTTATCCTGGCCATTATGAGATTGTTTTCTCATCACATATTGTATGTCATCACAGTGGAAAAATTCAGTCACAAAGTCTCATTTCAATTTTTTTTTTAAATACAAAATTTACAAAAAAAAATGATCACTTGGTATTACGCTTTTTGTGGTGTAAAGTGCCCAAAAAATAGCTTTTTTGACACAGTTTTTATTTTCTTCTTTTTACGGTGTTCACCTGAGGGATTAGGGCATATGATATTTTCATACTGCTGGTTATTACGGACATTGCGATACCTAAAAAATATGTATACTTTTTTTTGGTAATTTATTATTGCACAATAATAGCATTTTTGAACCAAAATAAATCATGTTTAAATGTCTCCATATTCTGAGAGCCATATTTGTTTTACTTTTTGGGCGATTGACTTAGGTATGGACTCATTTTTTGCAGAATGTTACATTGGTACTATTTTGGTGGTCATACATTTTGATTGCTTTGAGTTGCACTTTTAGTGATGTAATATGCCCAAAAACCTAATTTTTAGCACCGTTTTTTTTTGTTTTGTTTTTTTACACCGATGTTCACCTGAAGGTTTAGGTCATGTGATATTTTTATGGAGCTTGTTGATACGGAAACGGCGATACATAGTATGTCTACTTTTCCTTTTTTCAATATTTTTTGGAATTTTTACTTAACTTTATTTTGGAAAAAGGACTCTTTTTTTCTTGTTTATTTTTCTTTTTAAACCTATGCTTTATAAACTTTTGTTTTTATGTTAATTTTTTGTCCCCCTCTGGGACTTGAACTTTTGGGGTCTGATCCCATATACAATGCATTACAATACTTCTGTATTGTAATGCATTGGCTGTAAGTGTATTACCAGTGTAATACAGGGGGCTGGATCTCACAGGCCCACCCAGAAGGTAGCCATGATGCCCAAGGTAGGCATCGGGCTATCTTTTCTGCCATCGGGTCCCCATCACAGCAGAGCGGGGACCCGATGGACACCCCACACATATCTGAAGCTAGCACGTTCCGCAGTCAGCGCTGACCGTGGCCATGCATGAGTTAATGTGCTGGCAATGGTGCCTGCCGGATCCCTGCCCCTGATCGGGCGGGCACAGCTCCTGCACCTGCCCGATCACCATGCAGTACATTTACGTCACTGGGCTTTAAGTCACGTCCAGATCTGACGTACATGTACGTCATCGAGCGTTAAGGAGTTAAGTGGAGGATGTATCTAATGTAATGATGTATGGGGCCTTTTACTGGAATACAGAATGATGAATGCAGTTTATGTACTGTATATACACACGAACACATACATATATATATATATTTCTGGGTGAGTAAAACGCAAAAATCCTGTACGTCGCTGTGTGTATATATATATATATATATATATATATATATATATATATACTCATGGCGAGGTAGAGATGTATGATGTAACCGGCTGATTTGCTATGTCACACCAGTTACTAAGTAATCATTTGTAAAGGGATGAAATACTTATTTTCATGACTATATATATATAAAAAGAAACGTTTGGCAGCACAATTCACACCATAAAAGCGGGTGCTATGTCCAGGGAATTTCACTGCTTACCCTTGTTTATAATCGGAAAAGGACAGCAACTCCAATAATATCAAAAAAGATTATTTATTGGGCCACAGTGGCACAGTGAGGCGACGTTTCGGCTCAAAATCCAGAGCCTTTCTCAAGCAACAAAACACAAGTGAAAGTGCACATTATAAATAGGTGTACATAGTTATAAAAATGACAATAAGCAATAATCACAATTAGTGTATAAAACTAAAAATAAATGCATACATAATAATTACAAAAGTGGCAATATGTAAAGCCAGATCCAGTGATACATTGTTATATTCACAATCTGCAACCAAATAATGTAAACTAATTTAATACAAAATATAAATACAAGTGGCACCAATATATATTAGCTGCTTCAAAGAAGGATCAATAGTGACCTACCACAGGGTCAGCGTGTATCCACATGTCCGCAATGGCCACAGTTGGCGTCTAACCTGATGGAATGCGCAGGCGTCAAGATCCGTCCCGGCAGGTTCGCGTCATACTACGCCTAATTGCGGCGTCCCACGTCACTACCTGCGCCACGGAGTACAAAGTCTCCATTACTTTCCAATGCGCATGCTCACAACGCTGCGACCGCAGACACGCCATATTTGATACTGGACAATTGCCCATCATTAATTAATACATATACTATGTGGCTAATCTGAAGGCAAAACGAGGGATCCACGCAACCCTGTCAAGGGGTCATGGTATCCCTACAGTGGGCGTGCGATAAGCGCTCGATCGACACCCCCGTACCGATCGCGCAACAAGTGCTGCCCCAATAACGCTAAAGATGCCATATACAGGGTTCTCCTTATAAGTATCTACTATATGACAGATTTATGGGATGTATCAGAACACAGCCCGACCCCAATACGCAATTCAATCCAAGTATAGCCAAATTATGGGCACAGTCAAAATGTGGAACACGGTGTATCTCAATGTGGCAGGACAGCATAGTCATTCCATAACTCCTCTTCTTGTATCAACCAATCATCTGAAATATAAGATGAGAAATATTTAGAGAAATAAATAAAATTGTAGGTTAGATCTTATAGTAACATTTGTGTTTTATTAATACCTACAACCAAACGAAAGCCGAATAACAGATAGTACATAACATCACAGGGCAAACCACTCCTTCATGTACAAACCCCTAGATTAAAATCCACATTGAGACCATTAGGTCTCAATGTATTCAACATATGTATCCAAAATAACTCTTTCCTCTTCAGTAATAGATTCCTATTACCTCCTCGTCTGGGCAAAGGAATATGATCTATAATCCAGCATTTTAATTGGTGTTCCGTGTGGTTCATCTCCACAAAGTGTTTAGGGATGGGTAAATCCCGAAGTTTTTTCCTAATAGTGGAGTGGTGATTGTTTAATCTGGTTTTAAGATCCGTAGATGTCTCACCTACGTACAGTAGTTTACAGAGGCAACTCAAAACATAGACCACAAAATTAGAATTACAAGTGAGATAGAAAGAAATTGTGTATCTCACATCAGTCAACGGATGTATGAAAGTTTTTCCTTTACAAATATGTTTGCAATTGACACAACTAAGACACGGGAAACATCCCATGCTACGTTGTGTCAAAGATGTCTGTGTAAAACCAGGTCCAGGACCTATATCAGCATGAACTAGTTGGTCACGTAAATTTCTGGATCTTTTATAAGAAAATAGTGGAGGAGATTTAAATTCTGGTACCTGACTGAGGCAACTTTTTTATAACTATGTACACCTATTTATAATGTGCACTTTCACTTGTGTTTTGTTGCTTGAGAAAGGCTCTGGATTCTGAGCCGAAACGTCACCTCACCGTGCCACTGTGGCCCAATATTTTTTTTTTTTTTATATTATTGGAGTTGCTGTCCTTTTCCGATTATAAACAAGGGTATGCAGTGAAATTCCCTGGACATAGCACCCGCTTTTATGGTGTGAATTGGTGCTGCCAAACGTTTATTTTTGTAATTTCACTTGTTGGCTTAGCACAATTTCTTACATAGATTATTGCTTGTTCTCATCATGGATACTGAATGTCCATGTGGCCCTACCTACTCACAGGAGGAAGCGGAGCAGATTATACTGAGCATCGGGGGAGATGCCACTTTTTTAAATACCCCATCAACAAAGGAATTGAAAAAACATGATCACCTTGGGTGAATATTACAAGGCCCAAAAAATTCAGCGAGGTATGAGATCCAACCTATGACCCAAATTATTTTTTCATAACTCAAGTTATTGTAAAAAGCTGGAACTGTTGTCTATAAGATATTCTTTGGACTTTATTATTTTAAATATTCAATTTATACAAGAGGAATTAACCTCCACAGCAATTGAGATTGGTGATGTTGAACGGGCACTTCAAATTGCTTTGACCGCGGAAGAATTTACATTGTTTTCTGACACTGTGTCATCTCATGTGGCTAAACTCAAAGGTGAACTTGAGGAAGGGAAACGCTCAAAATGGATCCGGGATCTGGAGGATTATAAAAGAGGTTCTATCTACACATGGCAGTTTGACAATAATATATCTAAATCAAAAAGACAGAAAGAAAAGAAGAAATATACAACAGGAACAGAAGAATCAACGTCTTTTTTAGGACACAAAAGCAGCAACCAGCACAAAAGAGAGGCCGCACCAGACGTGGTGGCCGTAGACACCGACGAACCTCCAAAATTGCGCAACAACAAAGTCTGTGCACAAGGCAACAAAGTACAGACGCAGAGGAAGAAATAACTGTTATTAACTTATCATCCAAAATGCTTACTCCCATACAAGTAAGTGTCCTGAATAGGGGACTGACTTTTTGTCCTTCGACCCCACTGAATGCATTTGACTTAGATGTGGATTTGTCTGCTTTTTTTCGCAGGATCAAACTAAAAGCATGGTTTTGTGATAAGATGCTAACCAACACAACCCAGCAGAGTGAACTCACGCTGGGGGGTCTTGGTTTACATCTTAAAAGTAATTTTACTCCTGTGGTAGGCGAGTCTGCCATTGATGCGTATATAACTGCTGTAAAATCTGAAGTGTTGCAGTACAAACAATCGTGCAACACTAAGAAGTTCAAGAACCCCAATCTCACTTGCCTTGAGATTGAGGCTATTGAACAGTTGAGAAATGACGCCAGCTGGGCGATACTGAAGTGTATCTAGCACTTCAGACTGATCCAAAATTTGAGATTGCTAGAGCTATCCAAAAATGTCTAAACAATGCAGTTATAGCTGGCATCATTGACAGTGATCTCGCGGAGTTCTGTATTGTTAATCATCGCGTTACACCAGTACTTTATGTACTTCCTAAGGTGCATAAATCATTGGTCGACCCTCCAGGTCATCCGATAGTATCGGGTTCAGACTCTATTTTTAGTAACATCTCCATTTTTTTAGACAAACTCCTACATAACTATGCCAGTGGGGCAGAGTCCTACATTTAGGACACTACTGAGTTCTTGTGTAAATTAAGGGATGTTGAATGTGGTGTTACAGGGAACATTATTCTGGCGTCATTTGATGTGACATCCCTATATACATCAATCGATCATGATCTTGGTATCGGGTCGGTTAGGCGTATGTTGGATTTATCATCCCCTACTGCTGATGCATGTGATTTTGTAATTGACCTTTTGAATATTATCCTTAGACAGAATTATTTCCTGTTCCAGGATATATTCTACAAACAAATCAGGGGTGTGGCGATGGGGTCCCATGTGGCCCCCACGTACGCCAATATTTTTATGAGGTGTTTTGAGGAGGATGTCGTCCATGTATCCAACCACAGCAGAAATATCCTGAGGTGGTGGAGATACATCGACGACATCTTCCTCATATGGACTGGTGACTGCTCTGAGTTATTGGAGTTCCAAAGCTATTTGAATGGCATTAATGAAGAGTTACAATATACTCCAATACTGAAATCCAATTCCTGGATACTACTGTCATGTATCATGAAGGTTGGTTACAAACTAAGCTATTTACTAAACCTACTGACAAAAACACCCTTTTGCACTTTCAGAGTAGCCATCCGTGGAACATGGTAAAGCACCTCCCCCTTTCCCAGTTCCTCATATGCGCTTGAGAAAGGGATATATTCCCGAAACGCGTCGAGCTGAATAAACAAACTTCCCAACTACATTGGAGCCCCGGTGTCATCTTTTTTGGGGACCAGGAAGCCATTATCACATCATTTGAAGAGATCTCGTCGGGGGAGGTTGAGGTATAGGTGTCTTGAGCTTCATCCTATACCCTCCTCCCCGGTGAAGTAAGTGCAACAATTCTATAGTGTATCCACTATAATTGCAAAATACATTATTGTCTACACTGGAGACTTTGTGGCGCCCCCTGGGTATCATTAAGACTCCTGTGATACCTGCCTCATCAGCAACCTTATGTATCATGAAGGTTGGTTACAAACTAAGCTATTTACTAAACCTACTGACAAAAACACCCTTTTGCACTTTCAGAGTAGCCATCCGTGGAACATGGTAAAGCACCTCCCCTTTTCCCAGTTCCTCAGGGCCAAAAGGATTATCTCTGACCCTGGCATATTGGATAAATCACTGGAAACTATGGTGGAAAAGTTCAGACATAGAGGCTACCCTCCCGAGTTGCTATCATCCCAAGTGGACCGTGTCCAAAATTTGGATAGAGATGACACACTAAAAAGAAGGGAAAGACAGGGTCCCCACAATAGGATCCCCATTATTACAAAATATACGGAACATAGTGGTATGATTAATCGTATCATTATTAAACATTGGGGTATCTTGAGGGGTTGCCTCAGTCAGGTACCAGAATTTAAATCTCCTCCACTATTTTCTTATAAAAGATCCAGAAATTTACGTGACCAACTAGTTCATGCTGATATAGGTCCTGGGCCTGGTTTCACACAGACATCTTTGACACAACGTAGCATGGGATGTTTCCCGTGTCTTAGTTGTGTCAATTGCAAACATATTTGTAAAGGAAAAACTTTCATACATCCGTTGACTGATGTGAGATACCCAATTTCTTTCTATCTCACTTGTAATTCTAATTTTGTGGTCTACGCTTTGAGTTGCCTCTATAAACTACTGTACGTAGGTGAGACATCTACGGATCTTAAAACCAGATTAAACAATCACTGCTCAACTATTAGGAAAAAACGTCAGGATTTACCCATCCCTAAACACTTTGTGGAGATGAACCACACGGAACACCAATTAAAATGCTGGATTATAGATCATATTCCTTTGCCCAGACGAGGAGGTAATAGGAATCTATTACTGAAGAGGAAAGAGTTATTTTGGATACATACGTTGAATACATTGAGACCTAATGGTCTCAATGTGGATTTTAATCTAGGGGTTTGTACATGAAGGAGTGGTTTGCCCTGTGATGTTATGATACCATGACCGCTTGACAGGGTTGCGTGGATCCCTCGTTTTGCCTTCAGATTAGCCACATAGTATATGTATTAATTAATGATGGGCAATTGTCCTGTATCACTGGATCTGGCTTTACATATTGCCACTTTTGTAATTATTATGTATGCATTTATTTTTTGATTTATACACTAATTGTGATTATTGCTTATTGTCATTTTTATAACTATGTACACCTATTTATAATGTGCACTTTCACTTGTGTTTTGTTGCTTGAGAAAGGCTCTGGATTTTGAGCCGAAACGTCGCCTCACTGTGCCACTGTGGCCCAATAAATAATCTTTTTTGATATTATTGGAGTTGCTGTCCTTTTCCGATTATATATATATATATATATATATATATATATACATTACAGAGTGTTGGCGAGAAATACAAAAGTATTGTAAGCATTGTACCTGGGCATTTTTCTACCCTGGATCTCTCTTATCCGCTCCAAATTCCTCATCTTCAAATCCAACCATTTTTTTAATATGGCCATCCTGGGGTGATTGCCCTTAACTTCCTCTTGAGCTCGTAACGAATCTCACTCACAATCAGATTCGGACTGGCCCACCGAGGAGCCGGCAAAATTCTTGGTGGGCCCCTGCGCTGTCTATGGCAGCGGGTGCAATGTATGGCAGCGTCAGGCGGGCGCACTGTATGACAGCGTCAGGCGGGAGCAGGGTATGGCAGCATCAGGTGGGCACAGTGTATGGCAGCGTCACGTGAGAGCTGTGTATGGCAGCCTCAGGTGGCAGCAGTGGTCTTATGTTTAGTGTATGATGTTGGATAAATGTAAAATTGTCTACATTTATTTCTGAATGGGAGACTAGCAATGGTTTCCCTGCAGAAATATCGGCCCCATAACGATATGTGGGCCTATGCATTATATATGGGAATTACCGCAAAATTAGTTCTCCTCGGCTAAAAATACTCTTCAAAATTGTTAAGAGCAGTATTTTTACTCTTCTGAAAAAAATATAGTGCGACCTCTGGTTTACACAGACATACAGAAGGTGGAGAGATGAGTGCTGCCATCTTTCAGAGGGCGGCAGGACCCGCCTCCTGATACATGTGGTGCAGTGCATGCGCTTCCTGCCCACTCCCTGTGCAGCACGCACACTGCGTCCTCACAGCCCTGCCGCCTGCCCATATTCTAGAGTCTGCAGAGTGTGGCGGCGGGCTTTTACTGTGCTCCTAAGTGTGCAGACGTGCTGGTGGTGCTGCTGTGTCCCCCATGAAACAGAACTTGCCTGTGGCTCAGTGGTGGACATCACAGGCTGCCGCTAGTCCCTGTAGGATATCTAGGTTTCAAGTATAAAAAAAAAAAAAAAAAAACTGTAGCTTTCCAATAAAAAAGTAATATAAAATTATAAATAACTGAAAAAAAAGAAAAACAGACATATATTAGGTATCGGAAAATGCGGTCCGCAATACGGCAACGGGAAGCACAAGTTCGTGTGCAGGGGGCCTAAAATGTAAACAGAGTGTCTTATCTCAGGCAATGGGTGCATATGGCTTGTCTTATAGATGTGGGTCCCACCTATATCAGTAACAGAGCCCCGCAAGGTAGTGGCTGGAGGACTCCGGTCTGGCCACCACCAAGCGGTCTCCCCATAGAAGTGAATGGGAGCGCACTGCTCATGACCAGCCACCGGTCCCATTCACTTCTATGGGCCCGACGGAAATAGTCGAGCCACCACACGGCTATTTGTGGCGGTCCCATAGAAAATAAATGGAGGGTGGCTGCGTATGCGCAGTGCGCCCTCCACCATTTTCGGGGCTCCATTCTCAATTTAGGTGTGGGTCCCAGCATAGGTGTGACCCACACCTATAAGACAATGGTGGCAATCTCATTTTTATTAGGTATTGCTGCGTCTATAATGACCTGCTCTATAAAAATGACATGATCTATCCCCTCAGGTGAATGCCTTTTAAAAAAAAACTGCCATTTTTGGGTCCCCTTGCCCCAAAAAAGTGTAATATTGAACGATCAAAAAATCATGTGCACCCAAATAATGCAACAATAAATATGTCAACTCTTCCTGCAAAAAAGGACCCCCTACACAAGATCATTGGCAGAAAAATAAAAATATATGGCTTTCAGACATGGAAACATGATTTTTTTTTAAAATGCTTTATTATGTAAAAAAATAAATAAAGATAGACATATTGTCTTTCATCGGGTACCGTAATTTGATCGTTTGTGTGCACATAAAAATGATCATTTACTGGAAATAGATTGTGCTGTGTAATCACGATCTGCTGCCGGCAAACAACTAGTCAGTATGGGGAAGAACATTGACAGTAGTGCTCACTGCTCCCCATACAATGGAGATCACTGCATGTAAATACAGCGTTCTCCTTTGTTAAAGAGCAGGCAATTGTCGGGAAGGAACGCTTCCTTCCCAACAATCTCCTGCTCTGTTGCCCTGTGTAAAGGGACATTAACAGATCAGATTATCAACTACAAGGAGCTGCTTAATGAGAAACATTTTGATACGGAGCAGTGCACAATACTGTTCTGTTTTGCACACTGTATTGTGTGCTAAACTGCAAATATTCATGTGCCCAAAAAATGAACAAGTAATATTTATTTTTGGTAGCTTTAGGGTGGGCCCCTAGAATAATTTCCACTGGTGGGCCCTACGCCCCCCTGTCCGACACTACTCACAATGGCCTGCTTCTCAGCGTGGACCCGGGTGCTGCCATAGCCCCGGACCAACATGCGCTGCAGGATAAATATTCAAGCAAATAAACAATTTTTTTAAATACAAATATTGTAAATAATGTCCTCAGCAAAACATCAAAAAGTATTTTGTCTTCGAAGGGGAAATATTTGATTTAATGTTACCTCTATAAGATTTTATTGTATTGCGATTGTATGTGTGTGAGCTCTGAGCATTCGGATATTGGCCAGCTGAGCATAGATGTACCTGTCTAGTGAATTGACGGTACGGTATGGGATGTAAAACTGGTTTGCCTCCCCGTGGTGCACCCTACATGAACCAGCAAATACTGGCGGTAAGACAAAGAAAGCTGTGTGTGTGTGTGTGTGTGGTATATAGTGTGCGGCAGGATGTGCAATGTGCATGTGAGAGATATTTCTCTGCTGTCCATACATACATGCTACAGACATAGTGCTGTGATGTTACAACAATACTTAGTGCACAAATCAGTAATATCTACTTAGACCTGATAAAATGTCAAGTTAGTTACATGTATCGCAAAAAAAAACCACTCAGATCATAAGTGGCGATTTTCGCAATCATTAATATTTTATAACACTCTATCTGCATAAAAAGCGATTGGTCTGATATGCATGTAATCAAATGTAATCAAATACACTGGTGTAATGTGAAATTACTTACAGTGATCAGGAGTTCTTCCTTACTGTCTCAAAAATTGCTTCCAACCATCTTTTCCAATCTCCTGAAACTTCGGGTAGTTCGAAAACAGTTGCTAGGCCACACCCATTTTTGCGCATGCGCATTAAGCAAATTTTACATTGCGATTTTAGTAATGAAATAAAATGTAAATGAAGATAGCGAATTTGTGAATTCACGAATATATGACGAATATTCACAAATATATTCGTGAAATATTGCAAAATCTAATATTGCCCCTGCTGCTCAACACTATTGGTGATCCAAACAAGATCCTCATGATGTAGTAGAATGAGCTAAAGAAAAAACATGAGATTACAGGGACACTGTTCTTCAGATGATAAGCAAGCCTATATTATAAAAAAGCATAAAAAAAATGTGTAAGGCTTCGTTCACACCAGCGTTCAGCCTTTCAGTTCTCCTGCTCTGTTATAGGAGCAGGAGAACGGAAAGGACGGATTGGGCACATAACTGAGTTGAGCGGAGCCTACGGACCCCATAGACTATAATGGGGTCCGTTAGGTTTACGCTCAGAAGATGATTTTGGAGCGGAGACAAAAGTCCTGCATGCAGTACTTTCGTCTCCGCTGAACACTTGCCTAAATGCCGGATCTGGCATTTTTTTCCATAGGAATGTATTAGTGCCAGCATTCAAATTGCTGCATTGACGGATCCAGTATTCCACTCACCTTTAAAAATGTAAAAAATATAAATACCGGATGCATTTTGCCGGATGACACCTGAAAAGTGGATCCGGTATTGCAATGCATTTTTCTGACTAATCAGGCATTTTTCTGACTCCTGATAAGTCTGAAAAACGCCTGATCAGTCAGAAAAAACGACATGTGTTTGCATACAGTTTGCCTGATCAGGCAGGAAGTTCAGCGACCAAATAGATTGCGAAGAACACGGCATCTGAGAGGTACAATGCAGCATCTAACAGGTACAATGATAGGGGGCAGTGCCCACTACTTACAAAGAGATGCTCTTCGTGACAAAGTAATTCATCACAAAGCAAATATTTTTAGTAAAATTCAGCAAAGCAGCCAAATAAAATTTTCCAATACTTCGCTCATCACTAGTTACTTGGTTAGAATGAAATGGACCTTGCTGTATGTGTTTTTTGAAAATGAACTTAGGTTGTGAACCTCATTGAGTACTGATACAACTGTCTTGGTGGTTAGAAAAGTTTAATTAAAGGCAACAGGCTTGGTAGTTAACAAATATCTTAGTAGCAACTAGTTCAATCTCTCAGTCTTTATCGGTGGTCCTCGGGTGTTGCACCAAACTGATGTGTATCAACAACTGTACCCTTGAGTTTACCTCTTGTGGCAATGATAAAAATGGTTATGCTGATCATTCTAGGCTGCGAATAATCTTCAAGTGGTGTACATGCAAACTCAACAGTGTCACTCTCAGCCATTGCATTTGCATTTGATGTCTGTCTTTACCTAGCGTAGTCAAATATGACACTCTTTATATAGGTGTTTCTGTGGTTGGTCCATTTCTCCTGACATGCCCTACCACAAGTTTCCAGAATACTCATGGGTGCCAGAGCTAGGAAGCTTTTAAGTTTGTTGGTCCCTGTCCATTCTTTACCAGCAGCTGCAGTGTTCTCTCTCTGCTTGCTGCACACAGCATGGGGACCTTCTAGGTACAACCCCTACTTTGACCCCTGACTCGGTCCAGTGTTGTGGCCTGCACAGTAATTAATCCTTTGTTTGAAAGCCAATTACAATGCAGTCTCTCAACAAATACCGTGGAGTTTAACATCAATTATACATACACACATCTAGTATCCTACATTTTCACATCCTGTCTGAAAGCTCAAATAAGCATTATACTCGGTTCACAGGCTGCCACTGGCCTCATGTATCACATTATACTATACATCATATACTTGGAATGAATAATCGTGGATTTAACCCACAGTGGTGCACACATTACTTCAGTAGCATGATGGTTTCTCACAGTAGTATAAGGCAAATTGTCTGGCATATCATACATAGCATATTGCAATGTTTTAAATGTATACATGGGGTTGAATGTCCCATAATAATCATACAGTACGCTAGACTAGGGTACGTTCAAAGTTACTTTGTTATTTAATGTTATCTAAATGTATGGAAATAATGGACATAGTCCCTGCAGGAAGCTGGGTGTAGATCCGTCCCTAGCTCAGTATGATTAGCAGTGAGTAAGAGGAGGAGGGGAAAGCTGTATTATGTGCTTCATTCCTCACGGGACTGGACCAAAGATCCAGATAATCACTCTCTGTGATTAGACCTCAACATTTCTACTGTGCTCAAAAAAGAGAGACATAAAGCAAAGAGCCAAGAAGGTCTGGAATACGCATGGCTGAACATTGGAGTCAGAAGTAAGATACTTGCTGATCAAAGCTGATAGACTTTACTGCAGTGTTAGGGGCATTACTTAGACACCCTCCACAGCATTGCTAGAATAATATTGTCAAACATAGAGTCTGCAGAGAGAGACTTGGGGAAGATAGGGAGACAAGATTACAACATATCCATCCTTGATCAAATCCATACATCTGGGAGATTTGAACTGTAACTTGTTGGAACTGTTACTTGCTACCGTTGGACGTACTACAACTGCTATTGTGCACTCTAGTAAAGAGAGACATTTGCTTTCTACCCTTTGCTTGATTACTAACACCTGCACCATACACTGGCAGCCTACTCTTCCTGCCTTGCACCCGCACCAAACCTACAACATCAAGGGCACCCTGACTATCTTCAGACATGTACTCCAGCATCAATGTTTGCCCTGAGGGAAGAAAGGATGTGCCCTCCTTTCACTGTCCTTGCTCTAGGGGGCCCTGATATATTTATACATAGTTATTAGATCTCCCTTCAGTCTTTTTTGATAACCCTAATTTTGATAACCTTTCTGGGTACTGTAGTCCACCCATTTCAGCTATTACTTTAGTTGCTTTCCTCTCCAGCTTTTTTATGTCTGTCCAGTGCACAGAAGCCCAGAATTATACACAATACTCCATGTGTGGTCTGACTAGTGATTTGTAAAGTGTCAGGACGGATCATCACATACATCTATGCCCCTTTTGATGCACTCCATAATCTTATTGGACTTGGCAGCAGTTGCTTGACACTGGGACGCTGGTTTCTACAGTTAAGTTTGCTGTCCACTAAAATTCCAAAGTCGTTTTCCTATCACGATCGGCGTAACTGTCACATACGTGACACGGAGGGAGGAAAAGAGGGAGGCCCTGCCCTAGTGAGAGGGAAGGTGGTGACCCCTGACTCACCTTGCGGCTGGCGCCTGGCTGCCCTGTCGTCCCTAGACGGGTTCCTCACCCGTACGCCGATCACGTGCCTAAAACCCTGGCTTTCCCTAGGATGAGCCCTAGATAGTGAACAGGGCGGTGGGAACACTAGTCCGCACCACTAGCTCTAAAGGAAAACACCAAGGGGAGGACAGACAATACAAACTAAACATATAATCCCAGGTGGGCAACAACAGGAGACAACAAAAGCCCAACAGGGATCCGGAGGGTAGCACTCTGGAACAACAACCAGATTCTCAGCTCCAGTGGGTCAGCATAGATGTCCAGGCAGGAAGCTCTATAACTGGCAACAAGAGAAGTGTGAGAGGAGAATATAAGGAGTTTGGGAGTGGCAGACAAGAAACAGCTGAGGAGGAGAAGCTACGGATCCCTGAGTGAGACAAAAAGGATAGCAAGGCAAACACAGAAAACAAACACTAAGAAACACCGTGATCTTTAGACATAGAGCGCGCAGTCACCCGCTGCGACTTCCTGACCCCGGGTATAACGGAGTCAGACGTGGCTCTTGACACCCTCGTGACATTTCCATGTTAGTGTTACTCAGTGTTTTGCCATTTAGTATGTACTGGTACATGTATTTTTCCTTCCCACAGATCCTGCTACTAAAGAATGTCAAAGCTACACAGAGAAAGGGGCTCAACATTTTTAATAAAGACCAATTCAAAAAAAGATTTTAGCCCAAAATGAGTAAAATGCAACCATTAAAAAATTGTCCCTAAAGGTGTACATAGCCTTTAACTGCTACACACATTTTGAGAGAAATTAACTTCAACTAAAGAGGAAATTCAATATATGAAATAATTTATCCATGATTTTTTTTTCTTCTTTTTTTTTTTTAAAGATGTGCTGCTTATCTAAAGTGAATGTCACCACTAAATCACAAATCATTTTTTGACCTTACATGTTTCTTCCCAGTGTAAAACAAAGTAAGTGAAATTAATATCTTTCCCCGATGACCTGTAGATATTAAAATCCATTACAATAATAAAAAATGTACTTTGCTCCTGAAGTTTTTCATGCAGAATCAGAATGTCATTAAACAATTGTCGCTAAGATTTAATGAGAACACAAGTACTGATAATTAAAGAAATAATCCTTTTTATGTAGGTGAAAGGTGGCTTACCAGATATCATATGAAACAAGCTGAAGCTGAATGAAAGTTGTAATCACTTTCTTTATTATTGCTGAGAATTAACTGATAACATGCAATTCTCTGTGGCATGAATAGCCCCAATGCAACACATCAGTACAAATTGCTTCCATTTATATTGGGTACTGAAGGTTTGTTAATTTTCCTCTAATGAATGTATTCATTGTTTATTTATTTATTTATTTATTTATTGCTTGGTTAAAAAAAAAAAAAACATTGTTGGGCAGGGAAAGATGATCAGAATGAATTACAATTACTGCATGTTGAACAAATGATTGTTTAGACTTCATTTAAATAAGTGATTTTCTCAATTTAGAGTCCTATATTGTACTAAAAGAGGATCTGTCAGTTTGAAATGCAATCTGCAGGCAACATGTTATAGAGCAGGAGGAGCTGAGCAGATAAATGTATAGGTTTGTGAGAAAAGATTCAGTAAAATTTATTTTTTATTTATTTAAATGTCTCCTTTTTCTGGCTTTATTGTTCATGGGGGATTGCTGTCTGTGACTGAACGTTCCATGTGTAAGTGTCACGGTTCCTCCTGTGAGAGAGGTGAGAAGATCGGATAGACTTGCTGCACGTGAGGCTATCTGACAGGTCTCTGTTTTCCTCTATGTATGTTGTTGTTTGGCAGGATCTTCCCTCTCCTCAGGTGCCGCTCGTTATCAGTGATGAGGCTCTATTTAGATCCGCCTCACAATGCTGACCATGCGGTTGATAGTTTCTGCTTGGACTTTATAGTGCTGTTTTGTCTTGGATCTTCTGCTTCTCCATACATCTCTAAGCTAAGTACGTGTTGCCTTTGCTGTTTCTTATTATGTGGTGTGTGTTGTTTCTAGGCCTCAGGGAGACGTAGGTTCCTTCATTCTGTAAGAAACCAGCTGTCTCATCCCCTGCTACCTATCCTAGGGCTTGTCAGTTTTAGCAGGGCTTTAGGTATCTGGTGTATGAGTATTTCCACCATCAGGATCTGCTCATACTGGCAGCAGTTAGGGAAAGGCCTAGAGATTACTAGGAGGTCACCATCCCTCTTCCTTAGCTTGCTAGGCCTAGATTGTTGTCTATTTGTTGTGGTGTGTATTTGGTGTTTTCCCTTCCCCTTAACCTGTGACTTTATAAACCGCTTAAACCGTTATCCTTTGTTTTATCAGTGCAGCTATGGATACTCTTTCTGCACTGGTCAATCGTATGCAGGGGCTGTCTTTGGAGGTGAAAAAAAAAAGGTCTAATGTGTCTAGTCATCTTCTCACCCTTGGTAGTGTGGATGGGTAACTTGAGACTGCACTTTTGTCTTTTACCGGTAGTAACCGATTTCTCCTGCCTGCCAAGGTGGTGTTAGATTCCAAAACTGTTGAAATTTAAGTATTTATTGACATTGGGGCAGGGTTTCACTTAGGGGATAGCCAGTTTGTCCGTATGCATGGTTTGACAAGCGCATTAGACAAACATATTTCTTTGTTTGCGATTGATTCCGCCCCTCTTTCTCAAAAGTGTCTGTCTCAAATGGTGCAGGACATTCGCCTAAAGGTGGGAGAGTCTTATATTGAATCCATTTCATGCTGGAGGGTTTGTCTGCTCCTCTGGTGTTAGGTTTACCGTGGTTAACCAAACATAACCCTACTATCAATTGGTAAGCAAGACAGATACACAATTGGAGTGATTTCTGCCTTGACAACTGTCTTAGCACGTCGCTTTCTGTTGTAACTACTAAAATGTTACCTCATTTCCTTTTGGATTTTTCTGATGTATTCTCTAAGGGTGAAGAGCAGGAGTTGCTTCCTCATCGGGAGTATGATTGCCCTGTCAACCCTATTACCGAAGCTAGATTGCCAAAGTCTTGGTTGTATAATCTTTCTGAACCCAAAAGAGTAGCCATGCGAGAGTATATCACAGAGAGTTTGGTTAAAGGTCATATTAGACCATCCAAATCACCAATGGTGGCGGGGTTCTTCTTCATTGTTTAAAAAAAAGGATGGAACTCTTAGGCCATGTTTGGACTTCCATGAGCTTGATTGCATTACTATTTGTGATCCCTATCCCAGATTTATTCAATCAGATTGTTGGTGCCAAGGTGTTCTCTAAGTTAGATTTGAGGGGGGCATATAATCTGATAAGAGTCCAGGAAGGGGACAAATGGAAAACTGCCTTTAATACTTCTGAGGGTCATTTTGAGAATCTGGTCATGCCTTTTGGTTTGTAGAATGTGCGTGCGGTTTTTCAACACTTCATCAATGACATCTTTCATCATCTTATGGGCAGATTTGTGTTGGTTTATCTGGATGATATTTTAATTTATTTCCCTTATATGGAGACGCATAAGGATCACATGAGACAGGTCTTACAGATCCTGTAAAGTTCGGGTTCGTACAGAACTTTAGGATTTTTGGACCCCGGACCCTAACTCGAACATTTCAGCAAAAGTTTGGGTTCGAGTTCGGTGTTCGGCGATTTTAATGGCACTTTTTGAAAGGCTGCAGGGCAGCCAATCAACAAGTGTTTAACTAGTGTGCCCTTAGAAGCCATCACAGCCATGCCTACTAATGGCGTGTCTGTGATTGGCCAGTGCAGCATGTGACCCAGCCTCTATATAAGCTCGAGTCACGTAGCGCTGCACGTCACTCTGCTCTTACTAGTGTAGGTATAGGATGCTGCTGTGAGGGAGAAAATAGGAAAGAATCTATCTGATATCACATCACAATTTGTTGTTATTAACTCTGAGATCTACTGGGATTTTGTTTTGTGGATGCAGTGCAACTTTTTTTTACTCTGCCCTGAGCCCAGTGACACAGAAAAAAAGTTTTATCCGTCTGTTAGTTAGGTGGGCGTCGGCGGCCATTTTGTGCAAGTTCAGTGCACCAGCACTGCATATGTGCCAGGGACAATAATTTAACCCTGTTCTTTTAGTTCAGTGGGCAACATATACCCATTTTTTAAATGCAACTGCACTGCATAATTGCCATGGGAAGGGAAAATAATATAGGGAATTCGTTTGGGAGTTCAGGGACCCAGGGGGTGACATATAGTGTTGAGCGAATAGAGAATATTAATCGCGATTATCGCAACTTACATAGCTAATTTGCAAATATTTCAAATATAGTGCTATATATTCGCTATATCGAATATTCGTCATTTTTTAACATCTGAAAACATGATTCCTCCCTGCTTCTTTCTTGTGGGTCAATGAGTCATTGGCCCACAAGAAATTTAAGCAGGAAGGAATCATGTTTTCATATGGAAAAAAAAGACGAATATTCTAAATAACGAATATATTCGCTATATTGCTATAACTTCGTTATTTAGAATATTCGTCATATTCTTAAACAAGAATATATTGCAATATAGCAAATATTCGTAAAATACACATATAGACTGCAATTTAGCTAATATAGTGCTATAGTATATTTTTTTATTGTGTAAATTATTTCCAAATCTGAAGTTTAGAAGAGAAAAAAAAATTGACTATAATTTTTTTTATAGCACTATATTAGCTAAATTACAGTCTATATGTGTATTTTACAAATATTCACCATATTGATATAACTTTGTTTTTTAGAATATTTGTCATATTCTAAAACAAGAATATTTTGCAATATAGCGAATATTCGTAAAATACACACATAGACTGCAATTTAGCTAATATAGTGCTATAATCTTTTTTTTTATAGTCACATTTTTTATTTATCTTCTAAGCTTCAGATTTGGAAAAAAATGTACACTATTAAAAAAAATATTATAGCAATATTTTATCTTAATTGCAGTCTATCTGTGTATTTTACGAATATTCGCTATATTGCAAAATATTATTGTTTTAGAATATGATGAATATTCTTAAAACTAATATATAACACTATATTTACTGCTATATATTCTTTTTTGATCTACTTCGCATTACGTGATTTTTTACATTTTAGATTAATCGCAATCGCAAAAATATTCTCGAATAAGAATATTCACAAATTTGAAATGACTTTTCTAGCAAATATTCACAAAATATTGCGAAATCGAATATGGGACCTGCTGCTTATTACTACTAGATATTACATTTGGGGCCTTTGCTGCATTTGTGATAGTCCAATACAAGCGTTAAATACCGCTGTTATATTCTGTTTTTTTTTAAAACACCCATTTTGTGTAAGACACTACATTTGGGTCCTTTGCTGCATTTGTGACAGTCCAATACAACCAGTCAATACTGTTGTTACATTGTTGGTTGACAAATTAAAAAATTTTGTGACCATGAAGTAATTGTATAAAATTTTCCTGTCATATTGTTGTGTGACCTCAAGAAATGTTTCCTCTTTATGACACCGGCACTGCTTTACTGTCAGTGAAATTAATTGTTGACGATTGGCGGTTACATTGTCGTCTGACATGAACTATCTGTTAGTTTGGTGGGTAAACTCAAAGAATGAGGAGAGCGTCAAATAAGGGACGTGGCCCCAGTCGTGGTGCTGCTGGTGTTGGTGGAGCTCCTGTTGCAGGGAGAGGACGTAGTCGACCTGTGCGAGGTACACGCTCAAGTGAAGCACCTTCCTCAGGTGCGAGTAGGCGACAGAACCTTCAGCTTTATTTGGTAGGTCCGAATGCGGCTCTACGAATGGTGAGGCCAGAATAAGTACAGGCGATAGTAGATTGGGTGGCTGGCAGTGCCTCCAGTTCCTTCACATTGTCTCCCACCTAGTTCCTTGCTGAAAGATCAGAGCTGGCACCTGCAGCCCATGGCCATCAGTCTTTCACCTCACCCCCTTGCAAATCAGCCAATCAGTCTGAGCCCCAAGTAATGCAGCAGTCTCTTCTGCTTTTTGATTACTCTGCTAGCAGGGTTTCCGTGGGCCATCCACATAGCCCTGCCCCAGAAGTGGAAGAGATTAAGTGTACTGATACCCAACCACTTATGTTTCAGGATGAGGACATGGGAAGACCACCACAAAACGTCTCCGATAATGACGAAACACAGGTGCCAACTTCTGCAGCTTTCTGCAGTCTGCAGACCGACAAAGAGGGCAGGGGTAAAAAGTGGGTGGAAGATAATGTGGAGGAGGATGAGGTACTAGACACCACATGGAATCAAGGTGATTCGAGTGACGTGTGCAGTTTGGAGAAAGAGGCACAAGCACAGAAAAAGAGGGAGCAGGGTGCAAAAGCATCTGTTACATTCTTGGGTGACATTTTACCATTTTTGCCATGAATAAACCCTTTTTTCTGCATAGGTGACAGGGACCTCAATCACAAAAAATCATCTGTTAGATGTGACATTTTACCATTTTTGTCGTATACAAACTGCTCTGCATAGGTGACAGGGAACTAATTTTTGTAAAATTGTCTGTTCATTTGGTGGGTGACATGAACCAAGTTTTGCTGTGAATAAACCCCTGCTCTGCATAGTGGACAGGGACCGAAATTTAAAAAAAATCGTCTGTTCCATTGGTGGATGACATTAACCCATTTTTGCAGATTAAAAACCCCTGCTCTGCATAGGTGACAGGGACTTAAATTTCTAAAATTTGCTTTTAACCACTTCAGCCCCCCTAGCTTAAACACCCTTAATGACCAGACCAATTTTTACAATTCTGCACTACACTAATTTCACCATTTATTGCTCGGTCATGCAACTTACCACCCAAATGAATTTTACCTCCTTTTCTTCTCACTAATAGAGCTTTCATTTGGTGGTATTTTATTGCTACTGACATTTTAACTTTTTTTGTTATTAATCGAAATTTAATGAAATTTTTGCAAAAAATATGACATTTTTCACTTTCAGTTGTAATTATTATTTTTTTAAACGACATCCATATATAAATTTTTCGCTAAATTTATTGTTCTACATGTCTTTGATAAAAAAAATGTTTGGGTAAAAAAAAATGGTTTGGGTAAAAGTTATAGCGTTTACAAACTATGGTACAAAAATGTGAATTTCCGCTTTTTGAAGCATCTCTGACTTTCTGAGCACCTGTCATGTTTCCTGAGGTTCTACAATGCCCATACAGTAGAAAAACCCTACAAATAACCCCATTTCAGAAAGTAGACACCCTAAGGTATTCGCTGATGGGCATAGTGAGATCATAGAACTTTTTATTTTTTGTCACAAGTTAGCGGAAAATGATGAATTCTTTTTTCTTTTTTTTTCCCTTACAAAGTCTCATATTCCACTAACTTGTGACAAAAAATAAAAACTTCCATGAACTCACTATGCCCATCATGAAATACCTTGGGGTGTCTTATTTCCAAAATGGGGTCACTTGTGGGGTAGTTATACTGCCCTGGCATTTTAGGGGCCCAAATGCGTGCAAAGTAGTTTGAAATAAAAAACTGTAAAAAATGGCAGGTGAAATCCGAAAGGTGCTCTTTGGAATGTGGGCCCCTTTGCCCACCTAGGCGGCAAAAAAGTGTCACACATGTGGTATCGCCGTACTCAGGAGATGTTGGGAAATGTGTTTTGGGGTGCCATTTTACATATACCCATGCTGGGTGAGATAAATATCTTGGTCAAATGCCAACTTTGTATAAAAAAAATGGGAAAAGTTGTCTTTTGCCGAGATATTTCTCTCACCCAGCATGGGTATATGTAAAATGACACCCCAAAACATATTCCCCAACTTCTCCTGAGTACGGCGATACCACATGTGTGACACTTTTTTGCAGCCTAGGTGGGCAAAGGGGCCCACATTCCAAAGAGCACCTTTCGGATTTCACGAGCCATTTTTTACAGATTTTGATTTCAAACTACTTTGCACGCATTTGGGCCCCTAAAATGCCAGGGGAGTATAACTACCCCAAAAGTGACCCCATTTTGGAAAGAAGACACCCCGAGGTATTTTGTGATGGGCATAGTGAGTTCATGGAAGTTTTTATTTTTTGTCACAAGTTAGTGGAATATAAGACTTTGTAAGAAAAAAATAATAATTATCATTTTCCGCTAACTTGTGACAAAAAAAAAATTCTAGGAACTCGCCATGCCCCTCACGTAATACCTTGGGGTTTCTTCTTTCCAAAATGGGGTCACTTGTGGGGTAGTTATACTGCCCTGGCATTTTAGGGGCCCAAATGCGTGAGAAGTAGTTTGAAATCAAAATCTGTAAAAAATGCCCTGTGAAATCCGAAAGGTGCTCTTTGGAATGTGGGCCCCTTTGCCCACCTAGGCTGCAAAAAAGTGTCACACATGTGGTATCGCCATACTCAGGAGAAGTTGGAGAATGTGTTTTGGGGTGTCATTTTACATATACCCATGCTGGGTGAGAGAAATATCTCGCCAAAAGACAACTTTTCCCATTTTTTTATACAAAGTTGGCCCCAAAACACATTCCCCAACTTCTCCTGAGTACGGCGATACCACATGTGTGACACTTTTTTGCAGCCTAGATGCGCAAAGCGGCCCAAATTCCTTTTAGGAGGGCATTTTTAGACATTTGGATCCCAGACTTCTTTTCACGCTTTAGGGCCCCTAAAAAGCCAGGGCAGTATAAATACCCCACATGTGACCCCATTTTGGAAATAAGACACCCCAAGGTATTCAATGAGGGGCATGGCACAAGTTTTTTGGGCACAAGTTAGCGGAAATTGATTTTTAATTTTTTTTTTCTCACAAAGTCTCCCTTTCCGCTAACTTGGGACAAAAATTTTAATCTTTCATGGACTCAATATGCCCCTCACTGAATACCATGGGGTGTGTTCTTTCCAAAATGGGGTCACATGTGGGGTATTTATACTGCCCTGGCATTTTAGGGGCCCTAAAGCGTGAGAAGAAGTCTGGAATATAAATGTCTAAAAAATTGTACGCATTTGGATTCCGTGAGGGGTATGGTGATTTCATGTGAGATTTTATTTTTTGACACAAGTTAGTGGAATATGAGACTTTGTAAGAAAAAATATATATATATATTCCGCTAACTTGTGCCAAAAAAAATTCTTAATGGAGCCTTACAGGGGGGTGATCAATGACAGGGGGGTGATCAGGGAGTCTATATGGGGTGATCACCACCCTGTCATTGATAACCCCCCTGTAAGGCTCCATTCAGAAGTCCGTATGTGTTTTGTGGATCCGATTCATGGATGCGTGGATCCGTAAAACACATACGGGCGTCTGAATGGAGCCTTACAGGGGGTGATCAATGACAGGGGGTGATCAGGGAGTGTATGTGGGCTGATCACCCCCCTGTCATTGATCACCCCCCTGTAAGGCTCCATTCAGACGTCCATATGTGTTTTGCGGATCCGATCCAGTCGCCTGTGTGCGCGCGTTCACAGGAAATCTCGCCTCTCGCGAGATGACGCACGGATGCGTCCAGGAGGAATGAACCTCCAGGACGCATCCGTGCATTATGCGGTTCTGGAGCGGTTAATTGACGTGTGCCACCTCCTTTCATTTGATCCTTCCGCTTTAACAACTTGTCCCACATTTCAGCTCAATCACATTTCAGCCGTTGACCTCCCTTGGATGTGGTATCCCTTTCTCAGGCTCCCTCGCCAGCATGGAATCCTGATTCCCCGTTACCCGTAACCACCATGGTAGGCACATAAAAGAACATCGAAAGTTGATAAAGAAGATATCCAATTGGATCGTGGACGTTACGGGGACGTGCGATCAGGCAGAAGTTATCTAGAGTCAACAAAGTAGCAGCAGGGCTTCTCCTGTCTAACGTATCCAAATCCAAAAGACCCCAGTGACATTCCCTGTAATTTTTATTAAACATTACAATAACAGAGCATCTTAAGAGTCCTGTATTGTTATTTATCGTCACTACCTCCTGGAGTCGGGAGTGGGTAATTGCCGCATGCCCGCTCCTTTACTTGGATGCTTCAATAATTTGTCCCACATTTCCGCTCGATCACATTTCATTTCATCCATTGACCTCCTTTGGATGTGGTATCCCTTTCTCAGGCTCCCTCTCCGGCATGGAACCCTGATTCCCTGTTACCCGTGATCACCATGGTAGGCGCATAAAAGAACATCGAAAGTTGATAGGGAAGATATCCAATTGGATCAAGGTCGTCACGGGGACGTGCGACATGGCTGAGCAGTATGTGTACACACGCCTACACGTACTGACTGACTCCTAGATCAACATTATATTGTTTTTTTTTTTTTACGTATTTTATGTTATTTTAAGTCATTTCCCTATCAACAGATTTATATGCAGAGCACTTGCCATGCTCTTAGACACATTTTGCTGCCTTTTGCAGCCCTCTAGCCCTTTCCATGACTTTTTTAGAGGCATTTTAGTGCTCCAAAGTTCGGGTCCCCATTGACTTCAATAGGGTTCAGGGTCAAGTTCAGGTCCAGAACTCGAACTTTCTTGTGAAGTTCGGCCGAACCCGTTGAACCCGAACATCCAGGTGTTCCCTCAACTCTAATAATAAATTGTATGCCAAAATGGAGAAGTGCGGTCTCTGAAGTGCAATTCCTGGGGTACCTACTCTCATCTTTGGGTTTTCGTATGGATCCGGAAAAAGTCCGTGCTGTGTTGGACTGGGATTGACCTGAAGATTTGAAGGCACTCATGCGATATTTGGGGTTCACCAACTACTACCGTAAATTTAGCTTGAATTACTGGTATTGGTATTGGTTGTTAAACCATTAACTGATATGACTAAGAAAGGCACAGATTTCTCAGTCTGGTCTGAAGAAGCATTGCATGCATTTTCAACAATAAAATAATGTTTTGCTTCTGCTCCTATTATGGTGCAACCGGATGTGTCGCAACCAATTTTTGTGGAAGTTGACACATCAGAGGTAGGGGTTGCAGCAGTCTTGTCACAGGGTTCTTCTCCTAGCAAATGGCGCCCTTGTGCTTTTTCTAAAAAAATTATGATGTAGGTAATAGAGAGATGTTGGCCATTAAATTGTCTTTTTAAGAGTGGCATCATTGGTTGGAAGGAGCGATTCATCCCGTTACGGTAATTACTGATCACAAAAATCTGGCCTACCTGCAGTCGGCTAAACATCTGAACCCAAGGCAGGCCAGATGGTCGTTGTTTTTTACTAGATTAAATTTCATTGTCACTTATCGTCCTGGGCTTAAAAACATCAGGGCGGATGCCTTGTCACGTAGCTTTCCTGGGAGGGGGGGATGATTCAGAGGATCCTGCTCTGATATTGGCTGATGGGGTGGTTGTATCTACCATTTATTCTGAACTTAAGGCAGAGGTGTTGGAGGCCCAGGGAGAGACACCTGATTCCGGCCCTCCAGGTAGGTTGTTTGTCCCTTCGAAACTATGACACAAGGTGTTTAAGGAACATCACAATACTGTTCTTATGGGACACCCTGGGAGCAGATCCACTGTGGATCTAATTTCTCAAAGATTGTGGTGGCCAGGGTTACGTAAATGTGTTGAGGGCTCTGTGGCAGCTTGTGAGACTTGTGTGCGTGCTAAGGTGGCTCATACTCGGCCTGTAGGATCTCTACTTCCCTTGTCTATCCCATCCCGACCCTGGACTCATTTGTCTATGGACTTTATCACAGATTTGCCTAATTCTTCTGGGAAAAGTGTGATTTTGGTGGTTGTTGACCGCTTCAGCAAGATGGCGCATTTTATACCGTTATCAGGTTTACCTAATGCCAAAAATCTCGCTCAAGTGTTTGTCGATAACATCATGAAACTACACGGCATTCCCACTGATGTGGTGTCTGATAGAGGGACTCAATTTGTTTCCAAATTATAGAAGGCGTTCTGTACTCGTTTGGGGGTCCAATTGTCCTTTTCTTCGGCCTTTCATCCTCAGTGGAACTGGCAGACTGAGCGCACTAACCAGAATCTGGAGACTTATTTGAGATGTTTTGTCTCTGAGAATCAAGGGGAGTGGTCTTTATTTTTGTCGTTGGCCAAATTGGCCATAAATAACCATAGACAGGAGTCCACTGATAAGTCGCCGTTTTTTGGTGCATATGGCCATTTGGCACATTTTCTGGTACTGAGACGCCTGGTATACCTGAAGAGGAAAGATTCTCCCCTTCATTGTCATCTATTTGGTGGAAGATTCAAAACAATTTAAATAAAATGGGCAAAAAGTATAAACGTATGGCTGACAAGAGACGTGTGAGTGGTCCGGACCTAAAAGTGGGTGATTCTATGTGGTTGTCCACAAGAAACATTAAGTTGAAGGTAACCTCTTGGAAGTTGAGGCCAAGGTTTATTGGGCCATACAAGATTTCTGCCATTATTAATCCGTTTTTTTTCTGTCTTGAGTCTCCGCAGGCTTTGAAGATTCATAATGTGTTTCACAAGTCATTGCTGAAAAGATATGTTGAACCTGCTGAACCGTCCTCCCTGTCACCACCTCCTGTCATGGTGGATGGTAGTCTTGAGTTTCAGATTGCCATGATAGTGAACTCGCATATTCTTCGTGGATCTCTTCAGTACCTTGTGCACTGGAAGGGTTACTGTCCAGAGGAAAAAATGTGGGCTCCTGCGACTGATGTGAATGCCAGTCGCCTTGTGAGGGCCTTTCACAGGGCGCATCCTGATAAAGTCGGTCCTGGGTTTCCGGAGGTCACCCGTAGAAGGGGGGTACTGTCATGGTCCCTCCTGTGAGAGAGGTGAGAAGATTGGATAGACTTGATGCATGTGAGGCTATCTGACAAGTCTCTCTGTTTTCCTCTATGTATATTGTTTGGCAGCATTTCACCTCTCCTCAGGTGCCGCTCGTTATCAGTGATTAGGCTCTATTTAGATCGGCCTCAAACTGCTGACGATGCAGTTTCTGCTTGGAGTTGCTAGTGCTGGTTTGTCTTGGATCTCCTGTGTCTCCATGAATCTCTAAGTTAAGTACTTGTTGCCTTCGCTGTTTCTTATTATCTGGTGTGTGTTGTTTCTAGGCCTCAGGGAGACACAGGTTCCTTCATTCTGGAAGGAACCAGCTGTCTCATCCCTTGCTACCTATCCTAGGGCTCGTCAGTTTTAGCAGGGCTTTAGGTATCTGGTGTATGAGTATTTCCACCATCAGGATCTGCTCATACTGGCAGGAGTTAGGGAAAGGCCTAGGGATTACTAGGAGGTCACCATCCCTCTTCCTTAGCTTTTGAGGCCTAGATTGTTGTCTATTCGTTGTGGTGTGTATTTGGTGTTTTCCCTTCCCCTTAACCTGTGACAGTAAGTGTGTATACGGAAATAACTGTCAGTGGCAGATAGTTATACATGGGGGAGGTGTTGTCAATGATTGCTAGCATTTTCTGTGTCAGTATGTATACACGGATAGCTTTCAGTTGCTGATAGATGTACACGGGGGAGCTGTTATCAGTGATTGATAGCATTCCCTGTGTATGTGTATATACAGAGATAGCTGTCATTCACTGATAGTTGCACATGGGAGAGGCGTTATCAGTAATTGATATCATTCTCTGTGTAAGTGTGTATACAGAGATAGCCGTCAGTCACTGATATATGTACACGAGGGAGGTGTAATCAGTTATTGATAGCATTCTCTGTAACATTATGATGAACATCATATTAGGCCTCAATCCATTTCCATTTATTTCTTATTTCTAGTCCTCTCCCCAACAGCATCAGCCCCCCCCCTTCCTATCACATGTGTGAAGTTACTCATTGCTATGCAGTGCTGGAGTTGACTGGCCTGGGAGAGAATAGCCAAACAGACGGGCAGTCTAAAGCACATCAAGCAGCAAACATCAATCTGGCTGTCACCCCACCGACTCCAACTAAGCAAGGTGGTCAGTGACAATGGTCACAACATCCTGGCCATTCTGAACCTGGAGAAAAAAACACATGCTCCGTGCATGGTCTTTAAAAAAAAATGCACTGGCTTGCGCAAGGTGCTGGCAGTGTCCAGTTGGCTGTTCATCTGTTCAGCCATTCTCATGTGGTGAGGAACGCTTTCCTTGACAGCATAAGAATGGTCTGCAGTTACACCTCTTAATTTGCAATGTTTCAGCTCACTGGAATTCAACATTGAACATGGTCGAGAGCCATAAACAATTTTGTCATACACCACTCCACCTCAACAAGGAGCATGCATTGTTTTCAGGTCGGGCAGTGGAAGCTCATGCCATTCATGCTCTAGTTGTCCCTCATGCACTTCATATGTATTTTTGAAGAGACATCGACACTCATGCAACAGGTAGCGATGAAGGAGGAGGAAGAGGCACAGTTAACACCTCTTGCTGTCTGCAGTTTTTCCCATGGGGAAGGAGGAGGTGCTGCCACTGGAGGAGATATAGGAGTAAGAGTGGGAGTTGGAGAAGCAAGAGAATGATGATGATGACAGTGACACCGGCCAGGACACCCAATCATCTCAATGGAGTTTTGAGTTGGAAAGAATTGGCAACTCAGGCACACTTCCCAGAATGATGACCTCACTTGATTACGCATTGACAGGTTTATCGTTTTACACGGGCATCGCGTGTGAGTGCTGGATAGGATGCGGGTACATCGCGGGAAAATCGTGCGATTTTGCCTGCGAGTGGGGTGAGTTTTGTATGCGATTGCGTTGCAGTCTACTGTTTTTTTCATGCGAGTGTAATGCATTTTGCATGCGCGGGAGAAAAAGCTGAATGTGGTACCCAGACCCAAACCCGGACTTCTTCACTGAAGTTCAGGTTTGGGTTAGGTATTCTGTAGATTTTATAACATGGTTATAAGGGAAAATAATAGCACTCTTAATACAGAATGCTAAGTAAATGAGGGATGGAGGGGTTAAAAAAATTAATAAATTAAACTCACCTCATCCACTTGTTCGCGCAGCACGGCTTGTCTTCTTTCTTCTTCTTTGATGACCTGGGAGGAAAGGACCTTTGGTGATGTCACTGCTCTCATCACATGGTCCATCACCATGGTGATGGACCATGTGACGAGTGCAGTGACGTCACCAAAGGTCCTTTTCTCCCAGGTCCCCAAAGAAGAAGAAAGAAGACAAGCTGGGCTGTGCGAACAAGTGGATGAGGTGAGTTTAATATTTTAATTTTTTTTAACCCCTCCATCCCTTATTTACTTAGCATTCTGTATTAAAAGTGCTATTATTTTCCCTTATAACCATGTTATAAAATCTACAGAATACCTAACCCAAACCTGAACTTCAGTGAAGAAGTCCGGGTTTGGGTCTGGGTACCACATTCAGCTTTTTCTCCCGCGCATGCAAAATGCATTACACTCGCATGAAAAAAACAGTAGACTGCAACGCAATCGCATACAAAACTGTGTTTTTTCTCCCTCGCAAAGGGAGGACAAATTATGTTTTAGCTAGGAAACACTGTATGCAGCTTGCCGCAGCTTTTGTTGGGCAGCCCCCTGCCACCAGCATGTCTGAAAAGGAGGTTCCTCTCCATACCCTGCAGAATCAACTCCCTCCTGCTTCCACAAGCAGCAGCCATAGTAGCAGCAGCAATCTCAGTCTACTCAACATGATAGAGCAGTTTTTCCATGTGCTGCACTGGGATGAAGTCAGTCAGCAAACCAACAGCTCCCGCCTCAATGCCCAGGTTCAGGCCTCCCTTAACTCTGGCCAGTCTCTGGTGCATATTCTGTTCCCTAACCCCATGGATTTCTGGTCAGGCAGACTGAAACAGTGGCCCAAACTGGCACAGTATGCTCTCTTTCTTCTTACTTACCCAGCCTTCAGTCGCATCCTAGAGATGGTTTTCAGTGGTGGTGATACCCAAATAGACCAAGTTGTCCTCCGCCAGTGTCCAAAACACCACTTTTGTCAAAATGAACCAAGCCTGGACTGTGGAGGATTTTCATGCTCCTCTGGCTGGGGCTACTGAATAGATCTAGCTGATGGTGCCCCTTCTTGCCACTGTTGCTGCCTGTTGTGCTTCCATCATGCCACTTCTGTAGCCTGCCTGCCATCGTGTTCTGTACAGTTTCTGCTGCCTTCATCATGTCACTGCCGTCATCATCACTGCTGCCTACCTACTGTCATGAGTAAGGCTGCTGCTGCCTCCGTCACGCTGCTACCTGCCTGCCATCATGTATCATATAGTTGCTGCTGTTGCTGCCTCAGCTGCTGCTGCTCCTTGCCGCTAATCCCCTACTGCCACCGTTATTAACGCAAAGCATCTGCCACTACTACACTACTATTACTACTACTACCAATAGAAAGCTGACCTACTGCCATGTATGTTCTATGCTATGCTGATTCTGCTTCCAGTAATAATGCGGCCGCATGTCTCTTATTACCCTGCCTTTACCACATCCACACTGCACTGCTGCTAGTCCCAGTTAGGGTGCTAATTTGCACTAATATTTCAAAATTATCTGTCTAACCTCCGTAGCTGCTGCATCATATGTCACAATAGGTTGGCTTGAGCTTGGATTGTTGCCAGGGTCATTTGAAATGCTGGTCTAAGACATTGTTCTGAGTAGCCTTGTGATCTAAAACAATGTCTCAGATCATGAGCCTGATTGATTATTTCATCTTTTTGGGAGTAATTGTGTCTGAGCCTCATGCACCGTTGTTGACTAAGGGTCAATTCAAACGTCCGTAGTGTATTGCGGATCCGCAATACACCGGGCCGGCACCCCTAAAGAAGTGCCTATTCTTGTCCACTATTGCGGTCAAGAATAGAACATGTTCTATTTTTTTTCAAGAGCTGCGGACCGGTAGTATGGAGCCTCGGAGCCGCTGTCCGCATCCTTTCTGTCCCCATTGAGAATAAATTGGTCAGCACTAGTGATGATCGAGCATGCTCGGCTGAGCACCTGTTCGAGTCTCCGCCCTGCTCGTTTCTTGGCAGTTAAATACTGCCCTCACTGAAATGCCGTAGCCATATTGGCTGATGGCATTTCAGTGATTAGCTGGCCGGAATGCATCATCAGGTGCTATATAGTCAGGGAGAGCTGGGCTGAGGAAGGGACAGACAGTGTAGGGAGTGATTTAAAAATATTATTACCACCAAAACTTTTGAGAAACCCAAAAGTCCTTTTAAGGACTATTATGTGTGGCAGCAGAAATCTATATTTTTAGCGCAACCTGCACTGAATTGCTAAAACTTTACAGACCCAAAAGTCCTTCTAAGGACTATTGTATGTGGCAGCAATATCTATTTTTAGTGCATCTTGGGCTAAATAGTGTACAATAGTTTGGCCACTGCAGACAGCGACATTAGCTGCGCCACATCTCCAGTGTCAAGTGTACGCATCCCCAAAAAATCGTTGACATCCAGTGTACTTTTTCCGTAGACTGTGTCCGCTGCGGACAGTGACATTAGCTGTGCCACATCTCCAGTGTAAAGTGTGCATATCCCAAAATTATCTGTGACATACATTGCACTTTGTCAATAGACAATGTCCACTTCTGACAGTGACATTACCAGGGCCACATCTGCAGTGTAACGTGTGCACTTCAAAAGTGTACTTTTTTGCGTAGACGCTGCATACAGTGACATTACCGGTGGTACCTCTCCTGTATAACGTTTCCTCATCCCAAATACCTGTGACATTCCTTGTGATTTCAATTAGCCGCTGATGACAGCATTGACATTATCTGCGGGATATCTCCTGTGTGACGTTTCCACATCCCAAATACCTTTTTACATTTGTTTGCGCATACACTTCCAAATCCTACACTACTGTACGTGTGACAGACTTTCAATCATGTATAACATTTAATATGAAGAAGGTGAGCAGTAAGGGCCATGATGCTGTTGGTGCACGCAGAGACCGTGACCCTAGTTGCAGTGAAACTGTGTCTGCTGCCAGAGCACAAGAAAAACAATCATCCACAATACCTAGCTGCATGTCCCAGTTTGCATGGCGAGCAGGTGGTTGGTTGGATTGCAGCAGATAATGCTTCCAGTCTATCAAGCGCCACCCTTTCTTCCACCAAGTCCAGTCTCAGTAGCCAAGAGTCTGCTCATCCCATCTCGATCAACACTAGTCTGCTCCCGTTTCGCAGAATTGTGAAACGGATGCGGACCCATTCTACGGACGTGTGAATGGACTGTAAGGATGGGGCTACCCTACAAATAGCCCATAAAGGATTTTTTTTTTCAAACTAGTGCTATTATTTTAAATACTTAGTATTAATGGTTACATTTTAGCTTTAATCCTGGTATAACCACATTATTTATGCTAATGATTCTTGTAAATCTGCCTCTTGGTGTACATTAAGCTGGTTACTCTGAAGTTTCTACAATACAACCATTTTAATGACATATGCTCTAATGCTTTAGACAAATTATTTTTTCAATAGATCGTTCACTGCCTTTGAAGAGATACTGTCTACTATTGCCCAGGCGAAGAGGTCTATCTCTTTTCTGTACCACAATTTCACTGGCCTGAAAAGGTCACTTTAGGAGTTGGGCATCATTCTTTCAGAAAAGGACACTAAAATCTTAGGCATTCACATGGCTTTTGCACATGATTTAGGCCTCCACAGAATAATTATAAGCTTCTCACTGGGTGGTACAGAACCATATAATTGCAGCCCTTAACCGTGATACCCCCACTACCATTCTTTACTGTAGGCAAGACACACTTGTCTTTGTACTCCTCACCTAGTTGCCGCAACACACGCTTGACACGATCTGAGCCAAATAAGCTTATTTTGGTCTCATCTGACCACAGGACATGATTCCAGTAATCCATATCCTTAGTCTGCTTGACCTCAGCAAACTGTTTGCGGGCTCTCTTGTGCATCATCTTTTGAAGAAGCTTCCTTCCGGTATGACAGCCATGCAGACCAATTTGGTACAGTTTGTGGAATATGGTCTGAGCACTGACAGGCTGACCCCCCAGCCCAGGCCATCTTTATGAAGACCAAAATTTTTTTTTTTTTTAATGCTCAGAGAGTTCTTTGCCATGAGGTGCCATGTTGATCTTCCAATGACCAGCATGAGAAGGATAACACCAATGTTAACACACCTGCTCCCCATTCACACCTGAGAGCATGTAACACTAACGAGTCACATGACATTGGGTAGCAAAAATTGCTAATTTGGCAAAAATTGGCCATTTTCACTTAGAAGTCTACTCACTTTTGTTGCTGCCAGTTTAGACATTAATGGATGTGTGTTGAGTTATTTTGAGGATACACCACATTTACACTGTTATACAAGCTGTACACTGACTGCTTTACATTGTATCAAAGTATCGTATCTTCAGTGTTGTCCCATGAATAAAATATATACAAAAATGTGAGGGGTGTTGACACTTTTGTGAGATACTGTATATTAATCCTGTTAACCTGTTGGTATTTTTGATGCCTAAAAACGGAAGAGCCTCTAAACAGTGTATTCTATAGTCCTTTAAACATTATATAATACAGAAATTTAATTAAGATGAACCATACAAAGTGTCTGGGGGTCTTTGTCTGGCAAAATTTGTAAAAGAAAATGTCAGGTATATGCGCTTGTGTTGGTAATAATACTCTCCCTTGAGATTAAATTTTTGGAACAAGCCATAATCAGTATTCAGAAGGCCAATCTTCTTTTATAAAAATCTTCTACTTGAATGAGCAAAATATACTTTAATTGGCCAGAAAATGCTTAATTGTGAATGGCAGATTTCATGTATTGTAGAAACAGCTGAATGACTAGGTAAAATAAGCCAGCATGCTACTGATTTTATGCTTGAGATAGCTGAGGTTTCTCCTGTCACTATAAAGCATGTATCTTCTTACAACTTTTAGTCTCTGAGCCTGATTTACTAGAAATTAGTAATCCATCAGATTGATGGGCAGAAGGCAATATGCACTGTTGGCGCCTTGAAATCTCTTGCATCTGTCACCAGATCATGATTTAGTAAAATAGATGCAGTGTTTGTAGTAAAGCAGAACTCTAACCACATGTTAATAATTAATTAGCCATTTCAAGTGCAGCTTGTACAGTATGTGACCTCGTTAAGACAAAATACCTAATGAATAATAAAATAATTTGCACCCTTTATTTATGCTGGAAATGTTTTGAAAGGCGTTGCATAAAATGCAAGTATCATCCTTGACTGCTCCAGCTTACAATGTATGGCTAGAAAATGATTGATTTGTTTGCCAACTCTGACTATTTGTCGCTTTAATAATAAAAAAAATGTTAAAACCTAATATTGTACAATGTGAGAGATTGAGCTTTTGTGTCTTAGGTGTATTATAATACTGTAGTTATACAGCACTTGTAATTGTGTGTTTTACTAGTGTTTTTAATATCCTGAATTAAGATAAGCATTTTTACAGTAAGGTCCAAATAAGCCATTTGTGAGACAATTGTAGTGCCATGTGTAATTGAGAAAATATATGAAGCATTTAAATAAAGTTGGATTCTCTTAGTCAAAGTCAATTTTTGGGGTGTTTTTCACATGGTCTATTAACTATAGCTGTTATTTTACATGAACATAAAATTACATCCCATTCCCCACATCTGACTGTCTATAATGATGTCCGTATAGAGGGTTCGAGTATTGATCCCTATTGAAAATCACTGTATCCCTCTTTCATGGATCACAATGGAAGTAGACAAAACTGTCTACCCACTAACGTTCAGTACATTTGCACATTGGAGCATGACTTGTTTTGTGTTACCTGGACTATAATTTTGTATGCCCTACGAACCCCATTAACGGCTTTGGTGCAGTTTATTTAGCTTAAATTCATTATGTTATATATATTATCTAAAGTCCCTGTTCATATCCCCCCAGTTTTTGTTGATCAAAGTCCATCTTGGAAATCCACCTGTTGATGCTTTATTGCTCTTTACAAATAATATAAACATAGTGCAAAAGTAATGCAAAAGTCATAATAAGGCCAAATCTGCTCAACTTTAAAATGACCCTGCACACTGTGAAAAAAATGTCATACAAGCATGAGACAATGCCCAAGAGTGATGTTCCTCAAGTCGTTTGGCCACCTTTACAAATGACTTGATCCACTAATTAGAATATAATTGTCATTGTATTTACTTATATAGCACTTACCCATTCCACAGTGCTTTCACCTATCATACCAGTCCCATTGGAGCTCACATTTTAATTTCCAAATTAACTTATTGGTAGTTGAAATACCTGAAGAAATCCCATGCAAACACAGCAAACACATTCAAACATTACCCAGATGTTGTCCTCAGTCAGATTTGAACCCCATACCCCAGCTCTATTCACTGAGCCATGGTGTGAATGCACTACTTCCTATCCTCCAAGTTAGCATTTTCAGCCCTAATGCTAAAGAGTTTTAAAGATCCAAATACTTGGGACCAACACTGGGTCACACAAGTCCCCACATCTTACTACAATGTATTTTCAGAAGACTACAGAATCATGCAGATGTCCACCGATAGAGCTATTGGGCATCCGCAACACTTTGAGTAAAAGAAAACATAATGAATAAAATAATTTCTTGAAAATAAATAAAGCTTTCTAATCTACAACACAATAAAGAAAGTTTATGGCAACAAATATTTAAATTTCACTATGCAATAATCCACTTAAACCTTGTATTTGTCAACTATCCCTTTTTTAATGGACCATATAGCATTCATTTATCCTGTTTTCTATATAGATTGCACATAATGTCTACATGTTTTGATGAGAGAGAACCACAAAGTACTCCACAATGTAGAACCAGTTGCCAGACTGAGATTTTTTGGGGGTCCACCAGAGAATATTATTCTTGGGGCCCAAACCCTATATCATCAATAATATCTAATAGGTTTTGAATAAAATAAAATAAAGGATCTCATTTATTAACTGATATACACAACTTTTGTGGTGTATATTGGTCGCAGATTTTGTCGCAAACCATTTTGTAACAAAATCTATGATTTTTCCACTCTCACGCCACTTTGCCGACAGGTCTAAAAAAGATGGGATGGAAGAGAAAGGTCTGTCTCAATCATCATTTTGTACGTCAGCTTTTGGCATACAAAATGGCTTAAATCGACGAGAACTGGTGTAGATTTAAGCCATTTTGTACGCCAAAAGCTGACGGTAGAAGCAACAAAATTATGTAGAGGCCTGCGCCTCCACATAATTTTGCCTCTTCCTCCAGCAGCACAGACACTACTAAGACCAGAAAGTAATAAATGTGCCCCATAGACCCTAGTGGCAAATGATTATCTCCAAAGCCAGTGCTAAATGTTTTTTTTTCTTCCTCCTGTACCTTTGAGGTCCACTATTGCAACAGAGCTTGGACCCACTGGAGGATCCTCCAGTACTCTGTTTTTTTTCAGTTTATTACCCTGGTTAAACCATTTTTAAAAGGACACTGAACTAAGATGAATAGCCTCCTAAAAGATATAGAATAATATACCGTAATCATGTAGTAAAACAGCCACTGGGACGTTTGTCTTGGCACAGTCCAAGATGGAATGCTGATCCTATGGAATGCTGATCCTTTCCCATTGGTGACCCTGATGAGATCCCAAAATGCAATGCTATACTTGAAGAAAGAATCAGGATAGATTTGGGCGCTGTTCCTTAGCAGTTAAAGCATAGTTGTTTATTTGTATAAGTATATGCTGTACACTAAAGTCCTTGTGTAACGCGCTTCGAAGGGGATACCCTTCTTCATCAGACACATAATGATTTTAATGCATACAAAAATAAACCACTGTGTTTCAACTTCTGAGAAACGCAGCCCCGATCTATCCTTTTTTTGCTTCCGGTATATCACTGCATGTTTTGACGGGATGTTAAAACTGTAATTGGAAAATGCACTGTTTTATTTACACAGCTCATTCATTTAAAATAATATACTTGCCACTAGGTGGCTATTTCTGATCATCTCATTTTACCATTTTAATTACATTTTTAATATCCTTGGCTGCATAAACAAAGATAAATTACAGACCTTGTTCTATCTGGCTGCTTGCTCAGGCACAATCTGTAATAATATCAGCTTTTGTTTGTGCCTCTTCTAATTAGATTCTGAAATCTAGGCTCCAGCAATCAATAATTTTAATTTCAGAATCGCCTTTTGATCTTACATTTCATGTTTGTTTGCTGCAAATGATCAGCAGAACAAAGCTGATAATTTATGCAGGAAGGAGAAAATATCTCCGCAGAGCTTGGATGAGTGTTCTAACCATCAAGAGAAGCCTGCAGACTTTAGTATGACACAGGTCTAATTAGCATGCAGATATGTGTCGCCTCATTGGCAATTCAAATTGCTTTTTTTTTTTTCTTTTTTTTTTTTTATAATGTACCTCAAATTGTGCTACTCAAACATTGTATTTGATTTCCAAAGCCCCCCTGGGCATGCCATAATATCTCCCTTCATCCTTGGTACGAGACATTTATTGAACAGTCTGTTTCGACTGTTTTCCTCCTTTCGCACGTGTGTGTTTGTAAAACACCCAAACATTGTAACCCGGGGATCTGCTTTTGTCTGCAGAGACAGCAACCAGTTGTTGTATGGTATTGTACATGCCACATTAAATATGGTAGCGGTGATATGCTGCCTTGCATATCTTTGCTTGCACTGTGGCTGTTCCAGAGAGGTCTTCGTCTTAGTGCCACTCATAGCAAAGGGGGAGGATGTCTACTCAGCATGCATTAATATGCGGCACATAGCAACGTGTCTGAATGCCAGTGCTCAATTCTTCATTACACAAAATGGCTGGATTGCCGTGATTGTTTTCATCTTCATATCTTCCTAGACACCCACACAAGGCACGCGCTGTTATAATGCTATCAGCATGGTGACTTATGTATCTGAAGTTGTCTGGGGCATGACGCATAAGGGAATTCCTGCCAACATCAAGGCCTTTTTTTTGATTTTTTTTTTTTTTTCGAATTTTTTTTTTTTTTGTTAAGCCATACGGCAACAAGTGGTAAAATCAATGATGTACAGTTATTCAGCAATGTAATTCATTTCACTGACTTTGGCTCGTGGCCAGATCCGCCATCTGTCTCTTGCTCTGCTTTCTCGTCCTCGCTTGAAATTGTCCTACATTTCGCAATGATACGTGCTTGCCATCCTTACTGCTCAGAAAAGGTAAAGTGCCAATCCCCCCCCGAACCCATTTACGTTGTGGGGGGTTCAAGGAATTTGTTGGCATTCCGGATTCTCCATTTCCAACTTGCCACAGGTCAAGACAGAGTAAGTGAAGAAACAAAAGGCGAACTGCAAGAGGAGAGTATGCATGCTATTGCTTCTGCATCAGGTTTTTTTTTTTTTTTTTTTGTTTAAAGCATTAAGATGGATCTGTCTCACAAGGGAACATTTCCTGTTTCATTAGAGTATCTTCGTTTTCTTTATCGGAGGCTGGCACCATACACCACTGCACAGCTCGTGAAGTGTCTGCTGTTGGAGACTAGTCTATCCTTGCCACCAAGCAACCTTCTGCGATGGAAACAGGGTGCCTACTTTAGAATCTTATGTGTGCTTGCTGTTTGAAGCTGCAGAAAAGTGAATAATCAATTAAGTATTGATTTCTTGTACGATTTGGTAAATTTCAAAGGCAAGACAAAGAGGATGGCTTAAAGGAAAGCACTGCAGGGACTTGGCGTAAATTAAACAACTAACAGCAGTGCAGAATAAAATAACACCTCAAATGAATATTTCCCTGGAAGAATTAGTACCAGCTATTGGAAGACAATGGTGGATTTAATCAAAACGGCAAGCACCCGAGCATCCGAACGTACGAGACTGGGAAAGGAGCTAATTATAACCGCAGAATTTAATGGAGTTAATTTGACTGAACGGATGCAAATGCGCTTTATTTATGGATGACAAAACAAGCCTACAGCATCGACTTGGAATTATCGCATATGCTTAGCATCAAAAATCCTTTAGATATTGAACCAAGAGTGCATTATTTAAAAAAAAATAATTCTGGAACAGGTATTTAAATCTGCGGAATACGAGAAGACTGCATGATGAGATGTGTGTTTTAATCGTGTTTTATATGCAAGGGGCATTCGTCTTATTTTAAACTGTGCACCCTTTGCAATCCATTACTTATAATAAATCTATGTATTTTACTGTGCTTAAATTTTCTTTTTTTCTTCTTGTACTGTGCTGTGTATTAGAAGCAGAATATCTCAGTAGAGGGAATTACATGGAAGAATGAAAATTAGAAGGTCTTTTTTTTTTTTCCGCTTTTCATTTATATGTAATCTTTGGTAGAGAACTGAATGAATGCTGTCTTCTAGTCGATGAGGTCTGTAATTATGAAAGAATTTTGAAACGTGAAAGGAAATAGGACACTTTCTGGATGATGGGCACAATATGGTATAATCATTGGAAAAAAAAGAAAAAAAAGACTGTTCTGGCTCTAATTATAATGTCCTGACTACTTAACTCCTTCATATTCAGTGCTGGTAATCTGGGTAAGCAAATGTGCTTGCTTTTATTGTCCATGCTAACGTTGATGCACTTCTACACTGTGCGAATGCTCTAATATTAAACCTTAATGCTCTTCTTCGTCTGCATTCTTATCTTCTTTTCTGCTATCTTTCTATTTTTCTCCATCCCGATTTCTTACTGTCTTGAAAGCTATGCTCCTGGAGCCTATCACAGAGACCAAGCTGCATTAAGCTGAAACACAAAGACGTTGTAGGAATAATGAATCCTCATTTGCATCAACATTTGTATTCAGATTTGCTAGGCTATAAACCTGGCAGATCAAGCAGCATATTAAACAGATATTCCCATAGTAAATTGTAGCTCTTTCAATTGTTGATCCTTGTTGTGTTTCAGTAGCTCCTGGTAAAGTACCAAGTTCAGATTGTATTGGTTCATGTTGCTTGCAGTACATGATGTCAGTCTGGGTCACAATGAGACTTCCAAACACCAGTCAGGATTTTAAGGCATGCCAGGACATGTGACTAAGCAAAATCTTTGCTGTCGAAGAACTGCTGTCAGTGACTCGCAGGTCTCCGGAGGAAACACTAGAGGGGAACTGTGGACAGCTTGCACTTTATACACTGCTAACACTTCCTTCTGCATCCAGTTAAGGCAGAACTAAGGTTACACAGGCTATAGCACTGGACTTAAAAAGGTGGGAAACCAATATTTTATACTCAGTTTTACACCCCACCCTACAACGCTACTAAAATATCAGGGTGTAACAAAAGTGAGTAATAAAATGCATTTCCAAGGAATGAATATGAGTATTGCCGGTAATTTAGTGTGATATTTAAGAATATGTCAGAAAAAATAATAATAATAATTCTTATTGCATCCTAAGGTATAGTATTGGATCTGAGACTAGTTAATGCACTGTGTGCTGTAAGCAGGGAAAAGAAATGACTTTCACAGGCTATATACCTGCAGAAGTATCCTCCGGGCAGCCACTGGTTAATTCCATTATGAAGCAAAGCTCCTGTATAATGACATAGAAGGATGAGCAACTTAATCTGGTTCATCAGGCTCTAAATTTAAGGGATAGACATATTATATTGTATACCGTGTTACAGTGTCTTTTGTATTAAACTGTACTGGAAATAATGTGAAGTAAAATTCTGTATCTAATGCAAACCAAGGCTGTGGAGATGTCCCTTAACAGTTTGGAAACATACAGTATATATGGTAGCTAGATAGATAATAGATATATACATAGTCTAAGATATAAAACACCCCTCTAACATATTAAAGCATTGTCTTTAAATATTGTTTACTTGCTATTTTACTAGATAGATTACAAATGAAAAAAAAAACCTTATGCACTGTATATATTCCGTAAGAACTGGAATTTGGCCATAAAACATGAATTGAAGGTAAATCAGCATTATATTATACTTTCTATATCGATAGATGATAGATGGATGGATGGATAGATAGACAGATAACTAGATAGATAGATAATAGATGGATGGTTAGATAGATGAGGGATAGATAGATAGATAGATAGATAGATAGATAGATAGATAGATAGATAGATAATAGATGGATGGATAGATAGATGAGGGATGATAGATAGATAGATAGATAGATAGATAGATAGATAGATAGATAGATAGATAGATAGATAGATAGATAGATAGATAATAGATGGATGGATAGATAGATGAGGGATGATAGATAGATAGATAGATAGATAGATAGATATTTTCATATAACAATGAAGTCCTTACATGAACAGTATGAAATTAATGTATTTGATAAACATTTCAAACCATCTATATATTGTGTTTCTTAACTCTGATCCTCATGAGTCATGTTTTCAGGATCTCCTTAGTATTGAACAGGTAATATTATTATTGTCAATGCTTTAGGACTTACCACAGGTATTCATTCTCAAACCATGACCGGCAGGTGTTCCCTGAGGACCGGAGTTGAGAAACACTGATCTACATGACAATCACTGACAAAATAATCAATATTAAAATCTCCTGATCCTGTAGACCACGATTTTGTTTGAAATGTAGCTGTTTGAGACACATTTGTACATATGCTTGCTAATTATTGCTAATAAAATACGCGCATTCTATAAAAACTTAAGAAACCTATTGGGGTATGGAGAGCTCTGCTCAATAAATAACTGCTCATTGTTCATGTAGAGCGATTTCTTCCCTCTGACCCAAGTGAATTATGTAAAAGCAATATGCATACGCTAAATGACCAAGATGCATCTAATGATGTTATTAGTCTCCTATCTATTGAAAAAAAAAAAACTGTTGTCAACAAAAGGGCTATAAGTAGTGTTGAGCGAACTTTATGATTTTTGGCACCCGGACCCAAACTTTGCTGGAAAGGTTTGGGTTCAAGTTTGGTGTTCGGGCATTTAATAAAGCTTGTTGAAAGGCTGCAGGGCAGCCAATCAACAAGCTTTTAAGCTGTGTGCCCTTAGAAGCCATCACAGCAATGCCTACTAATGGCATGGCTGTGATTGGCCGGCGCATCATGTGACCCAGCCTCTATATAAGCTAGATAACGTGTAGCACCGGCCATCAGCTCTCAGTAGTGAAGGGACAGAAAGCAGGCAGCTAAAGTGAGGGACAGTGTTAGTGAGATTTTATTTGGCTGCAATACACCATCTTTGCACCCCTGACACAGAAAGATAATCATTAATATAGCTGTTAATTCTGTGGGTGACCTACAGCCATTTTTTAGTGGGTGCAATACACCATCTTTGCACCCCTGACATAGAAAATGAATCATCAATCTGGCTGTTAATTCTGTGGGTGACCTACAGCAATTTTTTTTTGGGGGTGCAATACAACATTGTCCGTCTGTTAGTTAGGTGCACGTCATATACCCATTTAATATATGAAGCACACCTGCACTGCATACGTGACAGGCAAATTGATATAGTTCCTTCAAAAGAAACCTGAAAACCCACCTCTTCAGGCAAGCCTACAACCAGTGACCCTGTTGCCTCTATACCGCCATGACCAACTTCACCCGCACCTACTGTGTCCTTCTCCCATACCATGTAGATTGTAAGCCCTCACAGGCAGGGCCCTCTCTCCTTCTGTACCAGTTTGCAACTCATCTTGTTTATGATTAGCGCAATTGTCTGTATTATGTATGTGCACCCTTTATCACATGTACAGCGCTATGGAATGAATGGCGCTTTAATAATAAATAATAATAATAATATAGTTAATCCATCTGTTAGTTATGTGCACGTCATATACCCATTTATTGTGTGAGGTACACCTGCACTGCATACATGACAGGGAAAATAATATAGTTAATCTGTCTATTAGTTCAGTGGGTGACCTCAAAGAATGAGGAGAGCATCAAATAAGGGACCTAGCCCTGGTCGTGGTGCTGCTGGGGTTGGTGGAGCTCCTGTTGCAGGAAGAGGACGTGGTCCATCTGTGCCAGCTACATGCCCATATGAAAAACTTTCCTCCGGTGCGAGTAGGCGACAGAACCTTCAGCGTTATTTTGTAGGCTTGAATACAGGTGTACGAAAGGTGAGGCCATGTTCTTTCACATTGTCTCCCACACGGTCACAAAGCACGAGCTGCAGTGGAGTAAACACTTCAAAAACCACAAAAGATCTCAGGCTCCTCCTGTTCCCTCTTCTACTGCAGTCTCAGCCTCTTCCTCCCCCTCTGGAGTGACAGTGGCACCTGTCACCCCACAAACAGAGGATGTGGCAGCAACGCCACCACGTCCGTCACCAAGCATCTCCACAATGCCCAATGGAAGCATTCAGCTGTCCATTTCCCAAACACTGGAGCGAAAGAGGAAGTACCCCCTACCCACCCGCGATCCATGGACCCTGAATGCCAGCATTTTAAAATTCCTGGCCTTTGAAATGCTGTCATTCTGTCTGGTGGAGACTGAGACTTTAAAAAAAACTTATGGCGGTGGATGTCCCACAGTACGTGGCTCCCAGCTGCCACTACTTTCCAGGCGAGCTATCCCTGCCCTGCACAACCAAGTGGCGGACAAAATTAGGTGTGCACTGTGCAACGCCAACTGTGGCAAGGTCCACATAACCACCGATACGTGGACCAATAAGTACGGGCAGGGACGTTATATCTCCCTAACTGCACACTGGGTAAATGCAGTGGCGGCTGGGCCTGAGTTGGATAGCAGTTTGGTGCATGTCCTTCCGCCACCGAGGATTGCAGGACCTTTCTCGTTGCCTCCTCCTCCTTCCTCCTCTACTGCCTCCTCATCTGGTCAGTGTAACACCTTCACCACCAACTTCAGCATAACCAGGGGGAAACAACAGCAGGCTGTCCTTAAACTCATCTGTTTGGGGGAAAACCCCCACACCGCGCAGGAGCTGTTGACGGGCATGGAATAACAGACCGATGAGTGGTTGGTGCCGCTGAGCCTCAAGCCCGGCCTGGTGGTGTGCAATAATGGGCGAAATCTCGTAGCAGCTCTGGGCCTAGCCGGTTTGACGCACATCCCTTGCCTGGCGCATGTGCTGAATTTGGTGGTGCAGAGGTTCCTGAAAAATTACCCAATATGTCAGAGCTGCTGCAGAAAGTGTGGTCCATCTGTGCGCACTTTCGGAGTACTCACCCTGCTGCTGCTCACCTGTCTGCGCTGCAGCGTAACTTCGGCCTTCCCACTAACCGCCTTATATGCGACGTACCCACAAGGTGAAACTCCACCTTGCACATGCTGGAGAGAATGTGCGAGCATCAGCCGGCGATAGTGGAGTTTCAGCTGCAGCATGCACTGGTGAGTCGCTCTGCGGAACAGCACCACTTCACCACCAACAAGTGGGCCTCCATGCGGGATGTGTGTGCCATGTTGCGCTGTTTCGAGTACTCCACCAACATGGCTAGTGCCAATGACGCAGTCCTCAGCGTTGCTATCCCACTTCTATGTATCCTTGATAAAACACGCTTCGGGCGATGATGAGAGAGGATGTGGCACAGGAGGAAGAGAAGGAGGAAGAAGGATCATTTCCACGGTTATCAGGCCAGTCATTTAAAAGTGGCTCGGAGGGTGGGTTCCTGTGCCAACAGAGGCCAGATACACAATTGTCCAACCACGGCACAGTTCTGAAGGATGAGGAGGAGGAACAGTGTTCACAGCAGGGTGTCACCCAAAGCAGCTTATGGGCATCACTGGAGCGTGGCTAGGGTGATACAGAGGACACAGGCAATGCACCTCCCACAGAGGACAGCTTGTCGTTGCCTCTGGGCAGCCTGGGGCACATGAGTGACTACGCACATAAGTGACTACATGTTGCAGTGCCTGCGCAACAACCGCCGAGTTGCCCACATTCTAACCAGTGCTGATTACTGGGTGGCCACCCTGCTGGATACCCACTACAAGGACAACGTGCCATCCTTAATTCCGTCACTGGAGCATGATCGTAAGGTGTGCGAGTACAAGCGCATGCTAGTAGACACGCTGCTGAATGCATTCCCATCTGACAGCGGGGACACAGTGGAAGCACAAGGAGAAGGCAGGGGAGGAGGAAGAAGCCGCCAATGCAGCTGGGACACCACCAGCACCTCAGAAGGGAGGGTTAGCATGGCTGAAATGTGGAAAAGCTTTGTCAGCACGCCACAACAACCAGCACCACCAGCTGATATGGAACATCTTAGCAGGAGGCAACATTTCAGCAACATGGTGGAACAGTACATGTGCACACGCCTACACGTACTGACTGAAGGGTCTGCCCCATTAAACTTCTGGGTCTCCAAATCGGGCACATGGCCTGATCTTGCCCTGTACACCTTGGAGGTGCTGGCCTGCCCTGTGGCCAGAGTATTGTCTGAACATGTGTTCAGCACGGCAGGGGGGATGATCACAGACAAGCGCAGCCGCCTGTCCACAGCCAATGTGGACAAGCTCACGTTCATTATAATGAACCAGGCATGGATCCCACAGGACTTGTCCGTACCTTGTGCAGAATAAACAAGCATACCGGCTGCACCCAGCCATTTTTATACTCCAGCGCACTTTATCTTTGTTTTCTTTTTTATAGTTCCCAATGTTTTGGGGTCTTCCCAAATTTATTTTTAAAAAAGAAATTGTGTTGGCTACCTCCTTCTCCTCCTCCTCCACCACCGCTTCCACCTACACCGCCACATCCACCGCCTCCTCAACCTCCTACTCCACTTTGACCTCCGCCTCCTAGTTCAAGATCATTATTTTTAACTTTTTTTTTAAATGTTATGTTATTTTAATTGATTTCACTATCCACATTTGTTTGCAGGGCAATTGTCCTGCTCTTACCCCTATTTTTATTCCTTTTGCAGCACTCTAGAACTTTCTATTACCTTTTTAGAGCCATTTTAGTGCCCCAAAGTTTGGGTCCCCATTGACTTCAATGGGGTTTGGGTTCTGGGTCAAGTTCGGGTCCTGAACCCAAACTTTGCAGCGAAGTTCAGCCGAACCCAGAGATCCCAAACTTTCAGGTGTTCGCTCAACCCTATCTATAAGTAGCTTAACAGAGATCTACCTAGATCTGTCTAGAAGGTGCGGGGTCTAAAAACCACTAACAATAGCCATCCAATAGTATAATATACATGTCAATGTGATAGAAATCTGTAAGATAAACAGCAGAACCTCATTACTTTGTGCTTGTATGTATATTAAGTAGGTTAGTGTTTTTAAAGTTTCCTTCAAAGAGCCGTACAGAATGGTATCAAGGGCAGCATGTGACCTATGGCCCGCAGGTTGTGCACCCCTGTTCTACCTTGTATATCCCCACAAAGCATCAGCATCTCCTGGTTAGGCTGTTTTATTGTGGATATGACTCATCCTTTGAGTCATCAGTGTCCGAAACCTATAGTTCATCATGATTGGCTGTGCTGGGCAAGGGGCAGCCTGCAAGGCATTTACCACCTGAGGTCATGCAATCTTTTTTCATCTTCTCTGCATTCTAATCTGTAAAATGGTGGCAGCCATGTTGTGTGAATCGTGAGGGACAAATCCCAAAGTTTTTTGATTGTTTATCTAAAACTGCTGGGAAATTTGCTACAAATCTGATTCATGGTGAATTGATTCACTCATCTGTAGAATGCACCCCTGATGATTATTCATCCGCATGTGACATTAAAAAGGATCACAATATCAGATTCTAATAGAGCAGAACATATGCATTATATCATTCTACTGTATTTGTTGGCTGATTTTCTTTAAGCATTAACTGTTGAACATCTAATAATGTTTACTAGTACCCTGTAAGATTATCAAAATTAGGGTTATTCGCTTTAGAAAAAAGACGACTGAGGGGAGATCTAATTACTATGTATAAATATATCAGGGGTCAGTACAGAGATCTATCCCATCATCTATTTATCCCCAGGACTGTGACTGTGACGAGGGGACATCCTCTGCGCCTCGAGGAAAGAAGGTTTGTACACAGACATAGAAGAGGATTCTTTACGGTAAGAGCAGTGAGACTATGGAACTCTCTGCCTGAGGAGGTGGTGATGGTGAGTACAATAAAGGAATTCAAGAGGGGCCTGGATGTATTTCTGGAGTGTAATAATATTACAGGCTATAGCTTCTAGAGAGGGGTCGTTGATCCAGGGAGTTATTCTGATTGCCTGATTGGAGTCAGGAAGGAATTTTTCCCTTCCTTAAGTGGGGAAAATTGGCTTCTACCTCACAGGTTTTTTTTGCCTTCCTCTGGATCAACTTGCAGGATAACAGGCCGAACTGGATGGACAAATGTCTTTTTTTGCCCTTATATACTATGTTACTATGTTATCTTAAAGGAATTGTCCGGTTTCGGAAAGAAACTACAGTATACAACACTAGGGAATGGGATAAAATAAAAACAAAATAAAGCATTACTTTTCTGCTTTTCACTTGGCAGCAGTGACATCATGTTGACACATGAATGTTGCAGCCAATCACCGGACTGATCTGTGCACCACTGAAGCCAGCAATAGATGACGTGTTGTTGAGATGATGTCATCACTGTAGGTTGGTAAGTGAATCTTGGCAGTGAGCACTGGAGCAGTAGATCTACTAATGATCATGTTTTACCTTAACCCATTTCCCAGTGATGTTCAGCTTCTTGTTGAAACGGGACAACCAATTTTTCATGGTTACAAAATCAAGTCCACACCACGTTCTATAACAAACAGTGTGACATATGGTTTTTGTTAATAGTAAAGATGAGTGGATTTCTTAAAATTCAATTTTGGTCCAAGTTGAACTGACGAGCTTCTGAATTTGGACCTTAAACAAAAGTGCCCCAATAGCCTGGAAAAGTCTCTTTCATTTCTTGATTCTCCCGAATAGATTTGCTCATCTCTAGTTAATAGATTTAGATGGTGCATTACATTTATGGGTTATGCATTTGCATAGTAAACAAGCGTTCTTAATGGAACCAGATCACCGCTTTTAATCTTCCAGAGAGCATTAAAAAATGTAAGATCTGATTGGTTTCATTATTAAGAGCTGAAATGTGATGTATTCTGTTTCTATGGGTCAAATATATTCCAGATGTTTATATGTATAAAGAATGCTGTACCATCAAAGACACGGTGTCAAAAAATAGTGCACAAGTAAAGGTATGAGGACTGAGGGACTGGAATTGGGGACATTGGGCAATACACTACCACTTACACTGCCAAGAGTGAAAATTGTTCCAGTTCACCACAATAAAGATTAGCATTTATTAAAGTCTTAATAATTGCATCCTTCTGGAATAATCATAAAGCAGAACATTTCTAGGACTATGGTATTCCAACAAGCACTCTTTAAACCGCATCTGTCAACAATTTTGTACCTATGAAACTGGCTGACCTGTTACATGTGTACTTGGTGAAGGTGAAGGCATCTGTGTTGGTCCCATGTCCATATGTGCCCACATTGCTGAGATAAAAAATGTAATATATGCAAATGAGCCTCTAGGACCAATGGGGGCATTGCTATTTACTCCTATAGACTCTGCTTTCTCTGCAACTGCTGTGTCCAATGCATTTGATAGGGCCATCTAATGTAAAAGTGATCACACCTGCCTGGCCCTGTCAATCACAGTGCAGAGGGCGTGCCAGTTGCAGAGAGAGCTGAGCCTCTAGTTGTAACAACAATGCCCCATTTTGCTCCTAGAGGCTCCTTTGTTTATATTAAAGCATAATTTTTCTCAGCAATGTGGCTACATATGAACATGGTACCAACACAAATGTCTTCAGCTGCTAAGCACACATGTAACAGGTCAGCCGGTGTCATAGGTACAAATCTGCTGACAAATTCCCTTGAATGATACATTTTACCTAGAGGCAAACACTGATAGTAAAGGTCACACTGTACAGAAGCAATGTATATGGGACTCTTAATTTTCAACTTTTTAGTCAAACAAAACAACAACTAATCTTAGGGAGACCAACTATACAAAAAACACAGTGGGGCCTCATTTAAGAGTCTCAACACAGCAATCCAAAGTGCAAAGATCCCTGGGAAACAGTAATATGTAAAATAACCGTGGAGCCCCAGTTATGGGTCTTCAACACAGTGAAAGCCTGAAATCCCTTTAAGAAAGGAAATCCAAGCAAAGGGGTGTCCCTATTATAGAGATCACCAAATCCACCATATTAAGTGCCCCTTATGTCAAGATCCAACTCTTGTACATGTCTTAAGGATGTGACAGAGGAAGAGCTAAACCAGTTATCCATCCACAGATGGGGTGGTGCCCCTCATCAGTGTGGAGTAGGGTTCTGGCAGTCATTCTAAGCTGAATGTACCTGCACTCGTGAGATCGCAGAAAATACACAGCTTAAGGCCTGGTAAGTACTATCTTGGGAGATTGGCTGAAAATCCCTGGTTTTTATAGTGAGAGAATACTGTTCAATAGTGTGCCAGTTTACCATTTATGCGCCATGAATACACAAAAGTTTTAGATTTGAGGAAATTAAAATGCTTTGGGAAATTGTCACAAATTAGAATCATTTTTGCTCATGTCCACTCTTGATTTGTCCCATAGAAGCTTATACTATAGGTACATCCAGACGAGCATTCTGCATGCAATTATGTGGTAATTATATTTGTATTATACATAAGTGATATTTTAATAAAATTGCAAAACTATTATTTTCCTTCATGTAATCTTTACACTTTAGAATCAGGCTTCCTTATTTCAAGTCTTTTGCATTAATTTCATTAATTAGCGGCTATTGTACCATTGTACCAGAAGGCCTCAATGGTAAGGTGCGTCTTTTTGCTGATGACACAAAGATTTGTAACAGGGTTGATGTTTCTGGAGGGATACACCAAATGGAAAAGGACTTAGGAAAACTAGAGAAATGGTCGCAAATCTGGCAACTAAAATTTAATGTTGATAAGTGCAAGATAATGCACCTGGGGCGTAAAAACCCAAGAGCAGAATATAAAATCTGTGATACAGTCCTAACCTCAGTATCTGAGGAAAGGGATTTAGGGATCATTATTTCAGAAGACTTAAAGGTAGGCAGACAATGTCATAGAGCAGCAGGAAATGCTAGCAGAATGCTTGGGTGTATAGGGAGAGGCATTACCAGTAGAAAGAGGGAGGTGCTCATGCCGCTCTACAGAGCACTAGTGAGACCTCATTTGGAGTATTGTGCTCAGTACTGGAGACCATATCTCCAGAAGGATATTGATACTTTGGAGAGAGTTCAGAGAAGAGCTACTAAACTGGTACATGGATTGCAGGATAAAACTTACCAGGAAAGATTAAAGGACCTTAACATGTATAGCTTGGAAGAAAGACGAGACAGAGGGGATATGATAGAAACTTTTAAATGCATAAAGGGAATCAACAAGGTAAACGAGGAGAGAATATTTAAAAGAAGAAAAACTGCTACAAGAGGACATAGTTTTAAATTAGAGGGGCAAAGGTTTAAAAGAAATATCAGGAAGTATTACTTTACTGAGAGAGTAGTGGATGCATGGAATAGCCTTCCTGCAGAAGTAGTAGCTGCAAATACAGTGGAGGAGTTTAAGCATGTATGGGATAGGCATAAGGCCATCCTTCATATAAGATAGGGCCAGGGGATATCCATAGTATTTAGTATATTGGGCAGACTAGATGGGCCAAATGGTTCTTATCTGCCGACACATTCTATGTTTCTATGTTTCTATTTCAGTAGTATCTACCTTTCGCCTAATGATTTTGATGGTCTCAACTAATCAAAATGAGAAATTTAGCAAACTCCTCGAATAGGAGGCTGTATATTTGCAGTTTAGTGAATAAAGGTCATGTCAGTCGATATCACCTCACAATTCACTTTTTCACATGTCAATATTATTGATAGTTGATTTGTCACATTAAATTGGGAGTTTGTTGACATTGCTTTAGAAATGGGGCCATTAAGTAATATCTCCAAGGACCTTACAGAGATAAGTCAAATCCTATCCTATGTAATGAAATCTGGTAGAACAATTTAAGACCCTTACAGAAATGTGCAGTTCATTATTACAGTACTACAACTGCAACTCTTGTGGAATAGCAGTCATCAGGCAGCTAAATAATAATAATAATAATAATATATTAGTACACTATAATAAAAATAAAACGCAACTAAATCATCATTACAGATTCAAAGAAACCAAAGTTTTAGATATATCATTTAGAGAGGCTGACCAAGAATCGAATATATATAAAACAATATCGGTACTTGTTCCATCAACTAGATATAATATGTTCCAATAGAAGCCACAAAACAACAAAGTAAAGCTGACAATGCTTATATAGGATGATATTACATTATAATAAGCTAGTCAAACTTACATTGCAGAAGTACTTTTCTGTGACTGAAATCCTTAGGTAGTCAAGATTTCCTTACAGTCATCCGTTTTTCATGTTTTCATTTTTGCCTGGTGTTAATTAGGTATGTATCACCATTGGTTAGATAAGTAGCACAATTATATTCTAAGGGGTATATCCTAACTTTTGTCTGTAGAGTTACCTGTCTAACTAGCTGAGACATTGCCAGGAAAACATTACCCCTGCCATACAGTGATACCCTATTCTGTGACATTTGGGGAAATTTCAAGGAAGGACCCCTAGCAACATTTATTCTTTACTAGCAGAAGGACTCGGCTTCACACAGGTATATTTCATCTATTTAATTTAATGTTTGTGTGTGTCGTTAAAAGATATCAACAGTATCCACTATAACAGTGACATCTTAAGTACCCCGCCACTTTAACAGTGACCTCCACAGCAGCCTGTCCCCTTAAAAGTAACATCTCAGCGCTCTCCCCTTTATTAGTGACCTCCACAGCAGTGGCGTAGCATGGGGGGGGGGGCTGTTGCTCCGGGCGCCAAATTGCAGGGGGTGCCAGGCAGCAGGCATTTCACGGAGTGCCACGGGAGCCTATGGCTCCTGTCCCCTCCATTCTGCCTTATAGGCTCCAGGCCAGGCCTGAAGCCTATGAGGCAGTAGAATGGCGCAGGATATCGCGATTACCTCACTGTGACCTTCTGCGTCGGGTTTCGCAAGATGACGTTATGACACGGCGCAGGAAGGCACAGTGAGGTGTTCGTAACCGCCTGCACCGGGACGCCACAAACGGTGATGGAGTGAGGAAGAGAGGTGAGTTAGTATATATATATATATTTTTTTTTTTTGTAACTACCCAAAGGCAGGCCATACTGGGGGCACTATGGAGGTAGGGGGGACTTATCAGTTTAAATAGAAGAAAAAACAAAGAAGGCAGTTATATATTATACAGAGGGGCCACATTATACAAAGGGGGACAGAATATATATAAATTTTACAGAAGGGCCATTATATATTATAATTATAAAGAGGGGCCAATAATGGCAACTCTTTATAATTATAATATATAATGGCCCCTGAGTAATATTAGGATATATAATGGCCTCCTCTGTATTATTAGTATATATAATAGCCCCCTCTGTGTTTCACGGTAGGGTTGGGGGCGTGGATTGAGAATATGGCCCACCCTGCCACATCCTGGCCCAGACTTCAGGTCACACTGTGCGTGTTCTGAATTCTGGGGCCTCACACCCATATACTACATTATCTGTACTCAGAGAGTTATTACTGTGCTATTTGTAGTGTTACATAGGAATGCAGGTGACATCTACTACATTATCTGTAAAAAGGGGTGTGTCCACAGATTGGGGGTGACCGCAATACATCGCTTGCCCCCGGTGCTGGCAACCCACACTATGCCACTGCACCACAGTACCCCATCCTTAACAGTGACCTCTACAGAGCTCTGTTACCTTAAAATGTAACCTCTACAGTACCCCGCCCCCTTCCACAACAGCCCATCCCCCTTAACAGTGACCTCTACAGCACCCCACCCCTTAACACTGACCTCCATAGCGGACCATCCCCTTAACTGTGACCTCCACAGCATTAGTGAGCTCCAGTGACCTATATAGCAGCCTGCCCCTTTAACAGTGACCTGACATCGACAGCGTTGCGCCCACTTAGCAGTGACCTCCAAAGCAGTCCACCCCTTTAACAGTGACCTCCACAGTGGCCACCCCTTTATTTGTGACCTCCACAGTACCCCATCTCCTTAACAGTGATTTCCACAACATCCTGTCCCCTGAACAGTTGCATCTAGAGCAATCTGCCCCTTAACACTGACCTCCATAGCGGACCATCCCCTTAACTGTGACCTTCACAGCAGGCTGCCCCTAGGGTGGCCAGAGGTCTGGTTTTAGGCCGGACAGTCTAGCTTTTAGACTCCCTGTTCTCTGTCCAGGCCCTGAGCAGGGATGTTCTTCAGCACTGTGCTGTCTGAGCGTGAGCTGCAGGGAGAAAGTCTTTACCTTCATTTTCTCAATCCCCGTCGGCTGCAGAGTGGGAGTGGGTGTGACTTAGCAGGACCTGGGGGTGGGGTTTTTAAGGCCGTCTTTTGAGGTTGGCCTGAATGGCCACCCTAGCTGCGCCTGATCTGTGACCTACACAGCACTCCGCTCCCTTAACAGTGTCATCCACAGTGCCCTGCCCCTTTAAAGATGACCTATAGCAGTGAAGAAAAATGGCTGGGTTGTTATGGAAACCTGGTGTAAAACTGTGTATGTGGAGACTAAGGGCCTGCAAGCTTCTATTGGCTGATAATGGTCATGTGACCAGGCTTCTATTGACTAATGCATTTTTTGAGAATATCTCACACAGGGATGTCCTTTTGAACAGCTCACTCTCAGACAGCAGCACTGTGCTGTCTGAGCATGATCTGCAGGGAGAAAGTCACCTTCCCTTCCACCCCTGCAGCTGACAGAAGCTGATTTTTACCTTCATTTTTTAAATCCCTGTTGGCTGTGGAATGGGAGGGGGCATGGCCTAACAATATCTTGGGTGTGGCTTAGCACAACCTTGGGGTGGGTTTTTTAAGTCCATCTTTTGAGGGTGTCCTGAATGGCTACCCTTCCTGCTGTGACCTCAACAGCACTTCGCTCCCTTAACAGTGTCATCCACAGCGCCCTGCCCCTTTAAAGCTGACCTGCAGAAGTGAAGAAAATGGTTGAGTTGTTATAGAAACCTGTGTAAAACTGTGTATATGTGGAGACTAGGGACCTGCGAGCTTATATTGGCTGATAAGGCTAATGTAGGTCATGTGATGTGCCATATTAGCATTTTTTAAAAAATATTTCAGGAACGATACATCCTAGAGAGCTGAGGACGGTGCAGATTCCTTTAACGGACATACATACACACATACATACACTCGCACACACACACATATATACACTCAGCTTTATATATTAGATCATTTCCCTGTGTAAAGATGCGGCCAATCTACCAATGGGCATGCATTGCTGATTCGGTCACCTAAATCATCATTTCTGGGCAGTAGGTAATGGTATGTAAATTGCTGCCCAGAAGCAATGTTTTTGTATGGGTCAAGTGCAGGAGCAATCACTCGTACCCATACCATGATTGCTGCATGTGGAATACAGTTCTCACCTCCTCTGATGAGCAGAAATTATTAGAAACAAATGGTTTGTTTATTCTAATTGGGTGCTGTATCAGCCTAAGTATAGGGTCCTCACAGGGGTTGTATATTGATGACCTCAACTGACTGGAGCGAGTACTTTTAATGGCGCTCACCTCCAAGACGATGGACAGTGTAATGACCAGGAAGCAGCGCTAGCATGGAGTGCTGCCTCCTCTGCAAACAGCTGATGGGCGAGGTTCCAGGTGTTGAACCCCTGCCGATATGATATTAATGACCTATCCTGAGTATAGGTCATCAATATAAAACCCCTACATAACCCATTTAATACTGTAATACTGTTGTCACCTTACTTAATCCTACACATTTTCCCCCCATTTTGAAGATTAATCTGGGAATTCTGTCAGTAAAAGCAAAGAGTGAGCAGTGGGGTATAGATGAAGGAAGGCTCCACCGCTTTAACCACTTCCTTGTGGCACTGGATAGTGAACGCTTCCATGGTTGAACATGAAATGTGCATGTCTGCTAATACAGATGAAATAAGACTGATATGTTTACTCATGGTTCAGTTATATGGTGCTAGAATTTAAAAAGGAGAGCTATGTATTTGAATAAAAAAGTTGTTCCAAAAAAGAACCAAATAATCATTGTTATAGGAGAGGCTTTGGTTCACCACTAGGGATGAGCGAACTCGAACTGTATAGTTCGGGTTCGTACCGAATTTTGGGGTGTCCGTGACACGGACCCGAACCCGGACATTTTCGTAAAAGTCCGGGTTCGGGTTCGGTGTTCGTCGCTTTCTTCGCGCTTTTGTGACGCTTTCTTGGCGCTTTTTGAAAGGCTGCAAAGCAGCCAATCAACAAGCGTCATACTACTTGCCCCAAGAGGCCATCACAGCCATGCCTACTATTGGCATGGCTGTGATTGGCCAGAGCACCATGTGACCCAGCCTCTATTTAAGCTGGAGTCACATAGCGCCGCCCGTCACTCTGCTCTGATTAGCGTAGGGAGAGGTTGCGGCTGCGACAGTAGGGCGAGATTAGGCAGATTAACTCCTCCAAAGGACTTGATTAACTGATCGATCTGCAGCTGTGGATCATTGAGCTGCTGATCCTCAATTGCTCACTGTTTTTAGGCTGCCCAGACCGTTTGTCAGTCACATTTTTCTGGGGTGATCGGCGGCCATTTTGTGTCTTGTGGTGCGCCAGCACAAGCTGCGACCAAGTGCATTTAACCCTCAATGGTGTGGTTGTTTTTTGGCTAAAGCCTACATCAGGGTGAAGCTGTCACACCAAGTGCATTTAACCAGCAATAGTCTGTTCATTTTTTGGCCATATACAAAATCAGGGGCAAGCTGCGCCTGTCACCAAGTGCATTTAACCCTCAATGGTGTGGTTGTTTTTTGGCTAAAGCCTACATCAGGGTGAAGCTGTCACACCAAGTGCATTTAACCAGCAATAGTCTGTTCATTTTTTGGCCATATACAAAATCAGGGGCAAGCTGCGCCTGTCACCAAGTGCATTTAACCCTCAATGGTGTGGTTGTTTTTTGGCTAAAGCCTACATCAGGGTGAAGCTGTCACACCAAGTGCATTTAACCAGCAATAGTCTGTTCATTTTTTGGCCATATACAAAATCAGGGGCAAGCTGCGCCTGTCACCAAGTGCATTTAACCCTCAATGGTGTGGTTGTTTTTTGGCTAAAGCCTACATCAGGGTGAAGCTGTCACACCAAGTGCATTTAACCAGCAATAGTCTGTTCATTTTTTGGCCATATACAAAATCAGGGGCAAGCTGCGCCTGTCACCAAGTGCATTTAACCCTCAATGGTGTGGTTGTTTTTTGGCTAAAGCCTACATCAGGGTGAAGCTGTCACACCAAGTGCATTTAACCAGCAATAGTCTGTTCATTTTTTGGCCATATACAAAATCAGGGGCAAGCTGCGCCTGTCACCAAGTGCATTTAACCCTCAATGGTGTGGTTGTTTTCTGGCTAAAGCCTACATCAGGGTGAAGCTGTCACACCAAGTGCATTTAACCAGCAATAGTCTGTTTATTTTTTGGCCATATACTACATCAGGGGCAAGCTGCGCCCGTCACCAAGTGCATTTAACCCTCAGTAGTGTGGTTGGTCAAGCTGTGACACCAAGTGCATTTAACCAGCAATAGTCTGTTCATTTTTTGGCCATATACTACATCAGGGGCAAGCTGCGCCCGTCACCAAGTGCATTTAACCAGCAATAGTGTGGTTATTTTTTGGCCATATCCCAGTCTAATTCTGTCACTAAATCCATACCGGTCACCCAGCGCCTAAATACTAGGCCTCAAATTTATATCCCGCTAAATCTCTCGTTACCGCTGTCCTGTTGTAGCTGGGAAAGTTATTTAGTGTCCGTCAAAGCACATTTTTTGTTCTGGGTTGAAGTACAATTCCCAATTTAGCAATTTCATAATTTAGTGGTTTCTGCTATATCAGAGCTATTTGAAATCTATCCCTAAAAGGGTATATAATATTCAAGGTGCACATTGGGTCATTCAGAATAACTTCACACACACCCGCTACTGTGTATTTTCAAGTCTAATTCTGTCACTAAACCCATACCTGTCACCCAGCGCCTAAATACTAGGCCTCAAATTTATATCCTGCTAAATCTCTCGTTACCGCTGTCCTGTTGTAGCTGGGAAAGTTATTTAGTGTCCGTCAAAGCACATTTTTTGTTCTGGGTTGAAGTACAATTCCCAATTTAGCAATTTCATAATTTAGTGGTTTCTGCTCTATCAGAGCTATTTGAAATCTATCCCTAAAAGGGTATATAATATTCAAGGTGCACATTGGGTCATTCAGAATAACTTCACACACACCCGCTACTGTGTATTTCCAAGTCTAATTCTGTCACTAAACCCATACCTGTCACCCAGCGCCTAAATACTAGGCCTCAAATTTATATCCTGCTAAATCTCTCGTTACCGCTGTCCTGTTGTAGCTGGGAAAGTTATTTAGTGTCCGTCAAAGCACATTTTTTGTTCTGGGTTGAAATACAATTCCCAATTTAGCAATTTCATAATTTAGTGGTTTCTGCTATATCAGAGCTATTTGAAATCTATCCCTAAAAGGGTAGATCATATTGAAGGTGCACATAGGGTCATTCAGAATAACTTCACACACACCCGCTACTGTGTATTTCCAAGTCTAATTCTGTCACTAAACCCATACCTGTCACCCAGCGCCTAAATACTAGGCCTCAAATTTATATCCCGCTAAATCTCTCGTTACCGCTGTCCTGTTGTAGCTGGGAAAGTTATTTAGTGTCCGTCAAAGCACATTTTTTGTTCTGGGTTGAAGTACAATTCCCAATTTAGCAATTTCATAATTTAGTGGTTTCTGCTATATCAGAGCTATTTGAAATCTATCCCTAAAAGGGTATATAATATTCAAGGTGCACATTGGGTCATTCAGAATAACTTCACACACACCCGCTACTGTGTATTTCCAAGTCTAATTCTGTCACTAAACCCATACCTGTCACCCAGCGCCTAAATACTAGGCCTCAAATTTATATCCTGCTAAATCTCTCGTTACCGCTGTACTGTTGTTGCTTGGAAAGATATTTAGTGTCCGTCAAAGCACATTTTTTGTTCTGGGTTGAAGTACAATTCCCAATTTAGCAATTTCATAATTTAGTGGTTTCTGCTATATCAGAGCTATTTGAAATCTATCCCTAAAAGGGTATATAATATTCAAGGTGCACATTGGGTCATTCAGAATAACTTCACACACACCCGCTACTGTGTATTTTCAAGTCTAATTCTGTCACTAAACCCATACCTGTCACCCAGCGCCTAAATACTAGGCCTCAAATTTATATCCTGCTAAATCTCTCGTTACCGCTGTCCTGTTGTAGCTGGGAAAGTTATTTAGTGTCCGTCAAAGCACATTTTTTGTTCTGGGTTGAAATACAATTCCCAATTTAGCAATTTCATAATTTAGTGGTTTCTGCTATATCAGAGCTATTTGAAATCTATCCCTAAAAGGGTAGATCATATTGAAGGTGCACATAGGGTCATTCAGAATAACTTCACACACACCCGCTACTGTGTATTTCCAAGTCTAATTCTGTCACTAAACCCATACCTGTCACCCAGCGCCTAAATACTAGGCCTCAAATTTATATCCCGCTAAATCTCTCGTTACCGCTGTCCTGTTGTAGCTGGGAAAGTTATTTAGTGTCCGTCAAAGCACATTTTTTGTTCTGGGTTGAAGTACAATTCCCAATTTAGCAATTTCATAATTTAGTGGTTTCTGCTATATCAGAGCTATTTGAAATCTATCCCTAAAAGGGTATATAATATTCAAGGTGCACATTGGGTCATTCAGAATAACTTCACACACACCCGCTACTGTGTATTTCCAAGTCTAATTCTGTCACTAAACCCATACCTGTCACCCAGCGCCTAAATACTAGGCCTCAAATTTATATCCTGCTAAATCTCTCGTTACCGCTGTACTGTTGTTGCTTGGAAAGATATTTAGTGTCCGTCAAAGCACATTTTTTGTTCTGGGTTGAAGTACAATTCCCAATTTAGCAATTTCATAATTTAGTGGTTTCTGCTATATCAGAGCTATTTGAAATCTATCCCTAAAAGGGTATATAATATTCAAGGTGCACATTGGGTCATTCAGAATAACTTCACACACACCCGCTACTGTGTATTTTCAAGTCTAATTCTGTCACTAAACCCATACCTGTCACCCAGCGCCTAAATACTAGGCCTCAAATTTATATCCTGCTAAATCTCTCGTTACCGCTGTCCTGTTGTAGCTGGGAAAGTTATTTAGTGTCCGTCAAAGCACATTTTTTCTTCTGGGTTGAAATACAATTCCCAATTTAGCAATTTCATAATTTAGTGGTTTCTGCTATATCAGAGCTATTTGAAATCTATCCCTAAAAGGGTAGATAATATTCAAGGTGCACATAGGGTCATTCAGAATAACTTCACACACACCCGCTACTGTGTATTTCCAAGTCTAATTCTGTCACTAAACCCATACCTGTCACCCAGCGCCTAAATACTAGGCCTCAAATTTATATCCTGCTAAATCTCTCGTTACCGCTGTCCTGTTGTAGCTGGGAAAGTTATTTAGTGTCCGTCAAAGCACATTTTTTGTTCTGGGTTGAAGTACAATTCCCAATTTAGCAATTTCATAATTTAGTGGTTTCTGCTATATCAGAGCTATTTGAAATCTATCCCTAAAAGGGTATATAATATTCAAGGTGCACATTGGGTCATTCAGAATAACTTCACACACACCCGCTACTGTGTATTTCCAAGTCTAATTCTGTCACTAAACCCATACCTGTCACCCAGCGCCTAAATACTAGGCCTCAAATTTATATCCTGCTAAATCTCTCGTTACCGCTGTACTGTTGTTGCTGGGAAAGATATTTAGTGTCCGTCAAAGCACATTTTTTGTTCTGGGTTGAAGTACAATTCCCAATTTAGCAATTTCATAATTTAGTGGTTTCTGCTATATCAGAGCTATTTGAAATCTATCCCTAAAAGGGTATATAATATTCAAGGTGCACATTGGGTCATTCAGAATAACTTCACACACACCCGCTACTGTGTATTTTCAAGTCTAATTCTGTCACTAAACCCATACCTGTCACCCAGCGCCTAAATACTAGGCCTCAAATTTATATCCTGCTAAATCTCTCGTTACCGCTGTCCTGTTGTAGCTGGGAAAGTTATTTAGTGTCCGTCAAAGCACATTTTTTGTTCTGGGTTGAAATACAATTCCCAATTTAGCAATTTCATAATTTAGTGGTTTCTGCTATATCAGAGCTATTTGAAATCTATCCCTAAAAGGGTATATAATATTCAAGGTGCACATTGGGTCATTCAGAATAACTTCACACACACCCGCTACTGTGTATTTCCAAGTCTAATTCTGTCACTAAACCCATACCTGTCACCCAGCGCCTAAATACTAGGCCTCAAATTTATATCCTGCTAAATCTCTCGTTACCGCTGTACTGTTGTTGCTGGGAAAGATATTTAGTGTCCGTCAAAGCACATTTTTTGTTCTGGGTTGAAGTACAATTCCCAATTTAGCAATTTCATAATTTAGTGGTTTCTGCTATATCAGAGCTATTTGAAATCTATCCCTAAAAGGGTATATAATATTCAAGGTGCACATTGGGTCATTCAGAATAACTTCACACACACCCGCTACTGTGTATTTCCAAGTCTAATTCTGTCACTAAACCCATACCTGTCACCCAGCGCCTAAATACTAGGCCTCAAATTTATATCCTGCTAAATCTCTCGTTACCGCTGTACTGTTGTTGCTGGGCAAGATATTTAGTGTCCGTCAAAGCACATTTTTTGTTCTGGGTTGAAATACAATTCCCAATTTAGCAATTTCATAATTTAGTGGTTTCTGCTATATCAGAGCTATTTGAAATCTATCCCTAAAAGGGTATATAATATTCAAGGTGCACATTGGGTCATTCAGAATAACTTCACACACACCCGCTACTGTGTATTTCCAAGTCTAATTCTGTCACTAAACCCATACCTGTCACCCAGCGCCTAAATACTAGGCCTCAAATTTATATCCTGCTAAATCTCTCGTTACCGCTGTACTGTTGTTGCTGGGCAAGATATTTAGTGTCCGTCAAAGCACATTTTTTGTTCTGGGTTGAAATACAATTCCCAATTTAGCAATTTCATAATTTAGTGGTTTCTGCTATATCAGAGCTATTTGAAATCTATCCCTAAAAGGGTATATAATATTCAAGGTGCACATTAGGGTCATTCAGAATAACTTCACACACACCCGCTACTGTGTATTTCCAAGTCTAATTCTGTCACTAAACCCATACCTGTCACCCAGCGCCTAAATACTAGGCCTCAAATTTATATCCCGCTAAATCTCTCGTTACCGCTGTCCTGTTGTGGCTGGGAAAGTTATTTAGTGTCCGTCAAAGCACATTTTTTGTTCTGGGTTGAAATACAATTCCCAATTTAGCAATTTCATAATTTAGTGGTTTCTGCTATATCAGAGCTATTTGAAATCTATCCCTAAAAGGGTAGATCATATTGAAGGTGCACATAGGGTCATTCAGAATAACTTCACACACACGCTTCTGTGCATTTCCAAGTCTAATTCTGTCACTAAATCCATACCGGTCACCCAGCGCCTAAATACTAGGCCTCAAATTTATATCCCGCTGAATTTGAATACAATACATTGGGCCAAATAATATATTTGTTGTTGTGGTGAACCATAACAATGAGAAAAACATCTAGTAAGGGACGCGGACGTGGACATGGTCGTGGTGGTGTTAGTGGACCCTCTGGTGCTGGGAGAGGACGTGGCCGTTCTGCCACATCCACACGTCCTAGTGTACCAACTACCTCAGGTCCCAGTAGCCGCCAGAATTTACAGCGATATATGGTGGGGCCCAATGCCGTTCTAAGGATGGTAAGGCCTGAGCAGGTACAGGCATTAGTCAATTGGGTGGCCGACAGTGGATCCAGCACGTTCACATTATCTCCCACCCAGTCTTCTGCAGAAAGCGCACAGATGGCGCCTGAAAACCAACCCCATCAGTCTGTCACATCACCCCCATGCATACCAGGGAAACTGTCTCAGCCTCAAGTTATGCAGCAGTCTCTTATGCTGTTTGAAGACTCCGCTGGCAGGGTTTCCCAAGGGCATCCACCTAGCCCTTCCCCAGCGGTGAAAGACATAGAATGCACTGACGCACAACCACTTATGTTTCCTGATGATGAGGACATGGGAATACCACCTCAGCATGTCTCTGATGATGACGAAACACAGGTGCCAACTGCTGCGTCTTTCTGCAGTGTGCAGACTGAACAGGAGGTCAGGGATCAAGACTGGGTGGAAGACGATGCAGGGGACGATGAGGTCCTAGACCCCACATGGAATGAAGGTCGTGCCACTGACTTTCACAGTTCGGAGGAAGAGGCAGTGGTGAGACCGAGCCAACAGCGTAGCAAAAGAGGGAGCAGTGGGCAAAAGCAGAACACCCGCCGCCAAGAGACTCCGCCTGCTACTGACCGCCGCCATCTGGGACCGAGCACCCCAAAGGCAGCTTCAAGGAGTTCCCTGGCATGGCACTTCTTCAAACAATGTGCTGACGACAAGACCCGAGTGGTTTGCACGCTGTGCCATCAGAGCCTGAAGCGAGGCATTAACGTTCTGAACCTGAGCACAACCTGCATGACCAGGCACCTGCATGCAAAGCATGAACTGCAGTGGAGTAAACACCTTAAAACCAAGGAAGTCACTCAGGCTCCCCCTGCTACCTCTTCTGCTGCTGCCGCCTCGGCCTATTCTGCTGCTGCCGCCTCGGCCTCTTCCTCCGCCTCTGGAGGAACGTTGGCACCTGCCGCCCAGCAAACAGGGGATGTACCACCAACACCACCACCACCACCTCCGTCACCAAGCGTCTCAACCATGTCACACGCCAGCGTTCAGCTCTCCATCTCACAAACATTTGATAGAAAGCGTAAATTCCCACCTAGCCACCCTCGATCCCTGGCCCTGAATGCCAGCATTTCTAAACTACTGGCCTATGAAATGCTGTCATTTAGGCTGGTGGACACAGACAGCTTCAAACAGCTCATGTCGCTTGCTGTCCCACAGTATGTTGTTCCCAGCCGGCACTACTTCTCCAAGAGAGCCGTGCCTTCCCTGCACAACCAAGTATCCGATAAAATCAAGTGTGCACTGCGCAACGCCATCTGTAGCAAGGTCCACCTAACCACAGATACGTGGACCAGTAAGCACGGCCAGGGACGCTATATCTCCCTAACTGCACACTGGGTAAATGTAGTGGCAGCTGGGCCCCAGGCGGAGAGCTGTTTGGCGCACGTCCTTCCGCCGCCAAGGATCGCAGGGCAACATTCTTTGCCTCCTGTTGCCACCTCCTCCTTCTCGGCTTCCTCCTCCTCTTCTTCCACCTGCTCATCCAGTCAGCCACACACCTTCACCACCAACTTCAGCACAGCCCGGGGTAAACGTCAGCAGGCCATTCTGAAACTCATATGTTTGGGGGACAGGCCCCACACCGCACAGGAGTTGTGGCGGGGTATAGAACAACAGACCGACGAGTGGTTGCTGCCGGTGAGCCTCAAGCCCGGCCTGGTGGTGTGTGATAATGGGCGAAATCTCGTTGCAGCTCTGGGACTAGCCAATTTGACGCACATCCCTTGCTTGGCGCATGTGCTGAATTTGGTGGTGCAGAAGTTCATTCACAACTACCCCGACATGTCAGAGCTGCTGCATAAAGTGCGGGCCGTCTGTTCGCGCTTCCGGCGTTCACATCCTGCTGCTGCTCGCCTGTCTGCGCTACAGCGTAACTTCGGCCTTCCCGCTCACCGCCTCATATGCGACGTGCCCACCAGGTGGAACTCCACCTTGCACATGCTGGACAGACTGTGCGAGCAGCAGCAGGCCATAGTGGAGTTTCAGCTGCAGCACGCACGGGTCAGTCGCACTACAGAACAGCACCACTTCACCACCAATGACTGGGCCTCCATGCGAGACCTGTGTGCCCTGTTGCGCTGTTTCGAGTACTCCACCAACATGGCCAGTGGCGATGACACCGTTATCAGCGTTACAATACCACTTCTATGTCTCCTTGAGAAAACACTTAGGGCGATGATGGAAGAGGAGGTGGCCCAGGAGGAGGAGGAGGAGGAGGAGGAAGAGGGGTCATTTTTAGCACTTTCAGGCCAGTCTCTTCGAAGTGACTCAGAGGGAGGTTTTTGGCAACAGCAGAGGCCAGGTACAAATGTGGCCAGCCAGGGCCCACTACTGGAGGACGAGGAGGACGAGGATGAGGAGGAGGTGGAGGAGGATGAGGATGAAGCATGGTCACAGCGGGGTGGCACCCAACGCAGCTCGGGTCCATCACTGGTGCGTGGCTGGGGGGAAAGGCAGGACGATGACGATACGCCTCCCACAGAGGACAGCTTGTCCTTACCCCTGGGCAGCCTGGCACACATGAGCGACTACATGCTGCAGTGCCTGCGCAACGACAGCAGAGTTGCCCACATTTTAACCTGTGCGGACTACTGGGTTGCCACCCTGCTGGATCCACGCTACAAAGACAATGTGCCCACCTTACTTCCTGCACTGGAGTGTGATAGGAAGATGCGCGAGTACAAGCGCACGTTGGTAGACGCGCTACTGAGAGCATTCCCAAATGTCACAGGGGAACAAGTGGAAGCCCAAGGCCAAGGCAGAGGAGGAGCAAGAGGTCGCCAAGGCAGCTGTGTCACGGCCAGCTCCTCTGAGGGCAGGGTTAGCATGGCAGAGATGTGGAAAACTTTTGTCAACACGCCACAGCTAACTGCACCACCACCTGATACGCAACGTGTTAGCAGGAGGCAACATTTCACTAACATGGTGGAACAGTACGTGTGCACACCCCTCCACGTACTGACTGATGGTTCGGCCCCATTCAACTTCTGGGTCTCTAAATTGTCCACGTGGCCAGAGCTAGCCTTTTATGCCTTGGAGGTGCTGGCCTGCCCGGCAGCCAGCGTTTTGTCTGAACGTGTATTCAGCACGGCAGGGGGCGTCATTACAGACAAACGCAGCCGCCTGTCTACAGCCAATGTGGACAAGCTGACGTTCATAAAAATGAACCAGGCATGGATCCCACAGGACCTGTCCGTCCCTTGTCCAGATTAGACATTAACTACCTCCCCATAACCATATATTATTGGACTCCAGGGCACTTCCTCATTCAATCCTATTTTTATTTTCATTTTACCATTATATTGCAAGGCTACCCAAAGTTGAATGAACCTCTCCTCTGCCTGTGTGCTAGGCCTAAATATATGCCAATGGATTGTTGCAGTGGTGGCTGACGTGAAGCCTCATTCTCTGCTATGACATGCAGACTGATTCTCTGGTGACATGAAGCCAGATTGTCTGTTACGGGACCTCTCTCCTCTGCCTGGGTGCTGGGCCTGAATTTATGACAATGGACTGTTGCAGTGGTGGGTGACGTGAAGCCTGATTCTCTGCTATGACATGCAGACTGATTCTCTGGTGACATGAAGCCAGATCCTCTGTTACGGGACCTCTCTCCTCTGCCTGGGTGCTGGGCCTAAATTTATGAAAATGGACTGTTGCAGTGGTGGGTGACGTGAAGCCTCATTCTCTGCTATGACATGCAGACTGATTCTCTGCTGACATGAAGCCAGATCGTCTGTTACGGGACCTCTCTCCTCTGCCTGGGTGCTGGGCCTAAATTTATGAAAATGGACTCTTACAGTGGTGGGTGACGTGAAGCCTGATTCTCTGCTATGACATGAAGACTGATTCTCTGCTGACATGAAGCCAGATCCTCTGTTACGGGACCTCTCTCCTCTGCCTGGGTGCTGGGCCTAAATATCTGACAATGGACTGTTGCATTGGTGGCTGACGTGAAGCCTGATTCTCTGCTATGATATGAAGACTGATTCTCTGCTGACATGAAGCCAGATTGTCTGTTACGGGACCTCTCTCCTCTGCCTGTGTGCTAGGCCTAAATATATGCCAATGGATTGTTGCAGTGGTGGCTGACGTGAAGCCTGATTCTCTGCTATGACATGCAGACTGATTCTCTGGTGACATGAAGCCAGATCCTCTGTTACGGGACCTCTCTCCTCTGCCTGGGTGCTGGGCCTAAATTTATGAAAATGGACTGTTGCAGTGGTGGGTGACGTGAAGCCTGATTCTCTGCTATGACATGAAGACTGATTCTCTGCTGACATGAAGCCAGATCCTCTGTTACGGGACCTCTCTCCTCTGCCTGGGTGCTGGGCCTAAATATCTGACAATGGACTGTTGCATTGGTGGCTGACGTGAAGCCTCATTCTCTGCTATGACATGCAGACTGATTCTCTGGTGACATGAAGCCAGATTGTCTGTTACGGGACCTCTCTCCTCTGCCTGGGTGCTGGGCCTGAATTTATGACAATGGACTGTTGCAGTGGTGGGTGACGTGAAGCCTGATTCTCTGCTATGACATGCAGACTGATTCTCTGGTGACATGAAGCCAGATCCTCTGTTACGGGACCTCTCTCCTCTGCCTGGGTGCTGGGCCTAAATTTATGAAAATGGACTGTTGCAGTGGTGGGTGACGTGAAGCCTCATTCTCTGCTATGACATGCAGACTGATTCTCTGCTGACATGAAGCCAGATCGTCTGTTACGGGACCTCTCTCCTCTGCCTGGGTGCTGGGCCTAAATTTATGAAAATGGACTCTTACAGTGGTGGGTGACGTGAAGCCTGATTCTCTGCTATGACATGAAGACTGATTCTCTGCTGACATGAAGCCAGATCCTCTGTTACGGGACCTCTCTCCTCTGCCTGGGTGCTGGGCCTAAATATCTGACAATGGACTGTTGCATTGGTGGCTGACGTGAAGCCTGATTCTCTGCTATGATATGAAGACTGATTCTCTGCTGACATGAAGCCAGATTGTCTGTTACGGGACCTCTCTCCTCTGCCTGTGTGCTAGGCCTAAATATATGCCAATGGATTGTTGCAGTGGTGGCTGACGTGAAGCCTGATTCTCTGCTATGGCATGCAGACTGATTCTCTGGTGACATGAAGCCAGATCCTCTGTTACGGGACCTCTCTCCTCTGCCTGGGTGCTGGGCCTAAATTTATGAAAATGGACTGTTGCAGTGGTGGGTGACGTGAAGCCTGATTCTCTGCTATGACATGAAGACTGATTCTCTGCTGACATGAAGCCAGATCCTCTGTTACGGGACCTCTCTCCTCTGCCTGGGTGCTGGGCCTAAATATCTGACAATGGACTGTTGCATTGGTGGCTGACGTGAAGCCTGATTCTCTGCTATGATATGAAGACTGATTCTCTGCTGACATGAAGCCAGATTGTCTGTTACGGGACCTCTCTCCTCTGCCTGTGTGCTAGGCCTAAATATATGCCAATGGATTGTTGCAGTGGTGGCTGACGTGAAGCCTGATTCTCTGCTATGACATGCAGACTGATTCTCTGGTGACATGAAGCCAGATCCTCTGTTACGGGACCTCTCTCCTCTGCCTGGGTGCTGGGCCTAAATATATGAAAATGGACTGTTGCAGTGGTGGGTGACGTGAAGCCTGATTCTCTGCTATGACATGCAGACTGATTCTCTGGTGACATGAAGCCAGATCCTCTGTTACGGGACCTCTCTCCTCTGCCTGGGTGCTGGGCCTAAATTTATGAAAATGGACTGTTGCAGTGGTGGGTGACGTGAAGCCTGATTCTCTGCTATGACATGAAGACTGATTCTCTGCTGACATGAAGCCAGATCCTCTGTTACGGGACCTCTCTCCTCTGCCTGGGTGCTGGGCCTAAATATCTGACAATGGACTGTTGCATTGGTGGCTGACGTGAAGCCTGATTCTCTGCTATGATATGAAGACTGATTCTCTGCTGACATGAAGCCAGATTGTCTGTTACGGGACCTCTCTCCTCTGCCTGTGTGCTAGGCCTAAATATATGCCAATGGATTGTTGCAGTGGTGGCTGACGTGAAGCCTGATTCTCTGCTATGACATGCAGACTGATTCTCTGGTGACATGAAGCCAGATCCTCTGTTACGGGACCTCTCTCCTCTGCCTGGGTGCTGGGCCTAAATATATGAAAATGGACTGTTGCAGTGGTGGGTGACGTGAAGCCTGATTCTCTGCTATGACATGCAGACTGATTCTCTGGTGACATGAAGCCAGATCCTCTGTTACGGGACCTCTCTCCTCTGCCTGGGTGCTGGGCCTAAATTTATGAAAATGGACTGTTGCAGTGGTGGGTGACGTGAAGCCTGATTCTCTGCTATGACATGAAGACTGATTCTCTGCTGACATGAAGCCAGATCCTCTGTTACGGGACCTCTCTCCTCTGCCTGGGTGCTGGGCCTAAATATCTGACAATGGACTGTTGCATTGGTGGCTGACGTGAAGCCTGATTCTCTGCTATGATATGAAGACTGATTCTCTGCTGACATGAAGCCAGATTGTCTGTTACGGGACCTCTCTCCTCTGCCTGTGTGCTAGGCCTAAATATATGCCAATGGATTGTTGCAGTGGTGGCTGACGTGAAGCCTGATTCTCTGCTATGACATGCAGACTGATTCTCTGGTGACATGAAGCCAGATCCTCTGTTACGGGACCTCTCTCCTCTGCCTGGGTGCTGGGCCTAAATATATGAAAATGGACTGTTGCAGTGGTGGGTGACGTGAAGCCTGATTCTCTGCTATGACATGCAGACTGATTCTCTGGTGACATGAAGCCAGATCCTCTGTTACGGGACCTCTCTCCTCTGCCTGGGTGCTGGGCCTAAATTTATGAAAATGGACTGTTGCAGTGGTGGGTGACGTGAAGCCTCATTCTCTGCTATGACATGCAGACTGATTCTCTGCTGACATGAAGCCAGATTGTCTGTTACGGGACCTCTCTCCTCTGCCTGTGTGCTAGGCCTAAATATATGCCAATGGATTGTTGCAGTGGTGGCTGACGTGAAGCCTGATTCTCTGCTATGACATGCAGACTGATTCTCTGGTGACATGAAGCCAGATCCTCTGTTACGGGACCTCTCTCCTCTGCCTGGGTGCTGGGCCTAAATATCTGACAATGGACTGTTGCATTGGTGGCTGACGTGAAGCCTGATTCTCTGCTATGATATGAAGACTGATTCTCTGCTGACATGAAGCCAGATTGTCTGTTACGGGACCTCTCTCCTCTGCCTGGGTGCCGGGGCCTAAATATCTGAGAATGGACTGTTCCAGTGGTGGGTAACGGGAAGCCAGATTCTCTGCTATGATATGAAGACTGATTCTCTGCTGACATGAAGCCAGATTGTCTGTTACGGGACCTCTCTCCTCTGCCTGGGTGCTGGGCCTAAATTTATGAAAATGGACTATTACAGTGGTGGGTGACGTGAAGCCTGATTCTCTGCTATGACATGAAGACTGATTCTCTGCTGACATGAAGCCAGATTGTCTGTTACGGGACCTCTCTCCTCTGCCTGGGTGCCGGGGCCTAAATATCTGAGAATGGACTGTTCCAGTGGTGGGTGACGGGAAGCCAGATTCTCTGCTATGGAACCTCTCTCCAATTGATTTTGGTTAATTTTTATTTATTTAATTTTTATTTTAATTAATTTCCCTATCCACATTTGTTTGCAGGGGATTTACCTACATGTTGCTGCCTTTTGCAGCCCTCTAGCCCTTTCCTGGGCTGTTTTACAGCCGTTTTAGTGCCGAAAAGTTCGGGTCCCCATTGACTTCAATGGGGTTCGGGTTCGGGACGAAGTTCGGATCGGGTTCGGATCCCGAACCCGAACATTTCTGGGATGTTCGGCCGAACTTCTCGAACCCGAACATCCAGGTGTTCGCTCAACTCTATTCACCACTGCTCTGCTCTCCATGAGGGACACAGCCGCCTTTCTGCTGACTGGTGCCTCTGTTCCTGTTTTCCGGTGGCTTGGATCAGCCAGTATCCTCCTTCTCCTTCACAACAGATCCAGGCACATAAGTAGCTGCAGTCTCTTCTTGTTGGCTGTTGCCTGCTTCCTGATGCCATTGGCTCTTGCTGCCCATGTGGCACATGCTCACTCCAGCTCTTAAGAACTAAAACCAATAACCTTTTTGAAGAGGTTAGTACCATACTGAATGTTACATATCACAAAGTGGGGATTGGAAAATAAGGCAATGGGGAAACCAAGATGATTGTGAGTGGACGTACAGTACAGACCAAAAGTTTGGACACACCTTCTCATTCAAAGAGTTTTCTTTATTTTCATGACTATGAAAATTGTAGATTCACACTGAAGGCATCAAAACTATGAATTAACACATGTGGAATTATATACATAACAAAAAAGTGTGAGACAACTGAAAATATGTCATAGTCTAGGTTCTTTAAAGTAGCCACCTTTTGCTTTGATTACTGCTCTTGGCATTCTCTTGATGAGCTTCAAGAGGTAGTCACCTGAAATGGTTTTCACTTCACAGGTGTGCCCTGTCAGGTTTAATAAGTGGGATTTCTTGCCTTATAAATGGGGTTGGGACCATCAGTTGCATTGTGAAGAAGTCAGGTGGATACACAGCTGATAGTCCTACTGAATAGACTGTTAGAATTTGTATTATGGCAAGAAAAAAGCAGCTAAGTAAAGAAAAATGAGTGGCCATCATTACTTTAAGAAATGAAGATCAGTCAGTCTGAAAAATTGGGAAAACTTTGAAAGTGTCCCCAAGTGCAGTCACAAAAACCATCAAGCGCTACAAAGAAACTGGCTCACATACGGACCGCCCCAGGAAAGGAAGACCAAGAGTCACCTCTGCTGCGGAGGATAAGTTCATCCTAGTCACCAGCCTCAGAAATCGCAGGTTAACCGCAGCTCAGATTAGAGACCAGGTCAATGCCACACAGAGTTCTAGCAGCAGACACATCTCTAGAACAACTGTTAAGAGGAGACTGTGTGAATCAGGCCTTCATGGTAGAATATCTGCTAGGAAACAACTGCTAAGGACAGGCAACAACAAGAAGAGACTTGTTTGGGCTAAAGAACACAAGGAATGGATATTAGACCAGTGGAAATCTGTACTTTGGTCTGATGAGTCCAAATTTTAGATCTTTGGTTCCAACCACCGTGTCTTTGTGTGACGCAGAAAAGGTGAACGGATGGACTCTACATGCCTGGTTCCCACCGTGAAGCATGGAGGAGGAGGTGTGATGGTGTGGGGGTGCTTTGCTGGTGCACTGTTGGGGATTTATTCAAAATTGAAGGCATACTGAACCAGCATGGCTACCACAGCATCTTGCAGCGGCATGCTATTCCATCTGGTTTGCGTTTAGTTGGGCCATCATTTATTTTTCAACAGGACAATGACCTCAAACACACCTCCAGGCTGTGTAAGGGCTATTTGACCATGAAGGAGAGTGATGGGGTGCTGCGCCAGATGACCTGGCCTCCACAGTCACCAGACCTGACCACAATCAAGATGGTTTGGGGTGAGCTTGACCGCAGAGTGAAGGCAAAAGGGCCAACAAGAGCTAAGCATCTCTGGGAACTCCTTCAAGACTGTTGGAAGACCATTTCAGGTGACTACCTCTTGAAGCTCATCAAGAGAATGCCAAGAGTGTGCAAAGCAGTAATCGAAGCAAATGGTGGCTACTTTGAAGAACCTAGAATATGATATATTTTCAGTTGTTTTCACACTTTTTTGTTATGTATATAATTCCACATGTGTTAATTCATAGTTTTGATGCCTTCAGTGTGAATCTACAATTTTCATAGTCATGAAAATAAAGAAAACTCTGAATGAGAAGGTGTGTCCAAACTTTTGGTCTGTACTGTAGGTGGAAAGGAACAGTTGGGAAGGAATGAAGTGCTGAGGGTAGCAGAGAAATGAGGGAAGGATAGGAAAATATTTCCCCTGTATACCTGCTGGTGATATATATAGGAGGTGGACAGAGGTAGAATCAAGATGGATTAGAGAGTCCTGATGAGAATGAATACTGATTTAGATGAGGTAACTCAGGAACCGTCATGTGAAGTATACGGCTTCTTGGGAGTTGTTGAGTCCTTGTTCTTCTTGGACCTTTGCTTCTTTGGAGTAGTAGAAAGTTCCCAAGGTTGAAGGACTGGAAGAGGTGGTAAGGAAGAAATGTCTTGTACTTTTTCCCAGTCCGGTATATCCAACTGAGAAATATCCTTTTACCGGAGACAATAAATGAAAGTCCGAATGGGAAGGACCATCTGTAAGGAATCTGTTTCTCTTTAAGGAGAGATATGAGAGGCCTTAAGATTCTTCTTTTTTGTAAGGTGGATGGAGATAGGTTCTGATAGATCTGGATAGGGACCTCATCCAGGAGGATGGATTGCGCAGCCCTGGCCACTTTTAGAATCGCTTCTTTCCTGAAAATTCAGGAAACGGCTAATAACGTCCCTTGGAGGTTCATTTTCCTTAGGACTCAGACATAGTGCTCGGTGTGCCCTTTCAATAATTAGCATGGAAGGATCAAAGTCCCCTAATAGGGATGCGACTATCTTCATGATAGCGGCTGGGATGTCTGTGGCTGTGACCGATTCAGGGATCCCCCTGAAACCGAGGTTGTTTCACCTGCCACGGTTCTCCTGATCTTCCAGGGATGTATAGAGCAGGTTTAAATGTGCTTGACATATTGAGAGGGATTGCGTGGTTTCTAGTGAGTACACCCTGTGGCCTGTCTGTTGGACTTCACGGGCCACCTCCTGCAGCTTGGAGTAGATGGGGTGTAAAGCCTCTTCCAGGGCTTGTTTAATAAATCGACGGGAGATCGTGAAGTTCTGTGACTCACCGGCTTCTCCTGAATCATCTTCACAGTCGGATTGGTCTGATGTGCGGGAACACGCTGTGCTGCTGATAGCTGCGGTCATTTTGGGATCCTTGGTCGGTCCGGCTGCTTGTTGTTTTTTTGCATACAACTTGTTATCAGCCACAATTTGTGCGCCATAAACATTTCATGTAAAACAGATTTGTAATTATCTTTCAATATTTCTTAATGATCACATCCACCTCACAGGCAATTTAACCCTGAGATTACAGAAAAGTTGGTTGTCAATGTCTGGTCTCACAATGCTGAAGTCCCCTTCGTGGTACACAAGTTCTTGATGCGAGATAGCTTCAGGCTGTTGTATGCTGCTGCACGAAAAACATGTCTTAATGCTGGCCAATGCTTGGTACATAGGTGCAGTGCAATGTCCAGCTCAAGACAGGTAACACAGTGGCTTAGTGGTTAGCCCTGGTTTCTTTCAGTACTGGAGTCCTAGGATTGAATCTGAGATATTGCCAACATCTGCATGCAGTTTGAATGCTCTCCCTGTATATTTGTAGTTTTGCCAAAATTAGGCATTTACCTGACAGAAAATATGATTATGTGGGTGGAGGTACATTAGTCCGTCACTGATAGATATTTAGATAGCGAGCACCATTAGGGATATCACTATACAAGTGCATAAAATAAAAAAATTAATGTAGTGTATGATGCAGCAGCACCCAGAAGAGAAAGGAGTGAAGAATATAGGACACACCTGCAAGAGGTTATCCAAAGGGAGGGAGGGAGGGGGGGTACACGAGACACAAAACTTCATAGCGTATGTATAAGTTGCAAAAAAAAAATGCATAAAATGCCACATTTGGCAGGCGTCACTCTTAGAATCACTGCACATTTCACTTATTTGGGCAGGTACAGGGCCAAAACTGACCAAATAACTGAAATGTGAACTCAGCCTTTAGGTTAATGTTAGCATCAAGAAGAAGTGCACTTATTTTACACTGTCGGCAGCTGATTCCACATAGATGTCTACAGGACACGTTAGCGGCGGGCCCCATTCACTTTAATGTCAGGCGAACCTGAAAAACCTTCAGGTCATATTTGCAGCCACCAAATACTTACTGGAAGTGCACAAATAGGCTAACAACATGGACAGTGACATACCAGAGGGGGATCAATAGCAAGAGTTCCCACAAAAAATATGTATTTTATTCAGGGGCCATTTTTATGCATCTTAAAGAGAAACTATCAAAAATGTGCCCTTCTGGAGCTTAGACATTTTTTATTTTAGGCCACGGAAGTATTAGGCATTCACCAGACAGAAAAGAACAAGTGATTATGTGGCTGCAGGTATATTAGATGGTCAGTGAATAGCAATTTTACTGCAGGCCAATGGAGTATAGGCCCCAAACATTAGGCATTCTCCGGACAGAAAATAACAAGTAATTTTGTGGCTAGAGGTATATTAGTTGGTCAATGGTTAACAATTTTACTGTAGTTCAGTGGACTACACACCCCAAAAATTATGCATTCACCTGACAGAAAAGAACAAGTGATTATGTGGCTGGAGGTATATTAGGCGGTCAGAGGATAACAATTTTAGTGCAGGCCAGGGGAGTATAGGCCCCAAAAATTATGCATTCACAAGACATAAAAGAACAAGTGATTATGTGGCTGGTGGTATATGAGGCAGTCAGTGGATAACAATTTTACTATAGTTCAGTGGACTACAGACCCCAAAAATTATGCATTCACCTGACAGAAAAGAACAAGTGATTATGTGGCTGGTGATATATTAGGCGGTCAGTGGATAACAATTTTACGATAGTTCAGTGGACTACAGACCCCAAAAATGATGCATTCACCTGACAGAAAAGAACAAGTGATTATGTGGCCGAAGGTATATTAGGCGGTCAGTATTCTACTTCAATTCTACTATACAATTCTACTATACAGTATTCTACTATACAATTCTACTTCAGGCCAGTACAGGCCCCAAACATTAGGCATTCACCGGACAGAAAAGAAAAAGTGATTATGTGGCTGGAGGTATCTTAGGTGGTCAGTGGATAACAATTTTACTGCAGGCCAGTGGAGTACAGGCCCCAAAAATTATGCATTCACCTGACAAAAAATAACAAGTGATTATGTGGCTTGAGGTATATTAGACTTTCAGTGGATAACAATTTTACTGTAGGCCAGTACAGGTCCCCAAAATTAGGCATTCATCTGACAGAAAAGAACAAGTGATTATGTGGCTGGAGGTACATTTGGCCGTCACTGAATAACAATTTTACTGTAGGCCATTGGAGTACATGCCCCAAAAATTTGGCATTCACCTGACAGAAAACAAAAAGTGATTATGTGGCTGGAGGTACATTAGGCGTTCACTGAATAAAAGTTTTACTTTAGGCCAGTGGAGTAGAGGGCCCAAAAATTAGGCATTGACTTGACAAAAAAGAACAAGTGATTATGTGGCTGGAGGCATATTAGATGGTTAGTGGATAACAATTTTATTGCAGGCCAATGGAGTACAGGCCCCAAACATTAGGCATTCACAGCACAAAAAACTACAAGTGATTATGAGGCTGGAGGTATATTAGACAGTGGTTAATGATTTTACTGTAGTTCAGTGGACTACAGACCCCAAAAATTTTGCATTCACCTGACAGAAAAAGACAACTGATTATGTGGCTAGAGGTATATTAGGCGGTCAGTGGATAACAATTTTACTGCAGGCCAGGGGAGTATAGGTCTCAAACATTAGGCATTCACAATAGAGAGAAAAGAAAAAGTGATTATGTGGCTGTAGGTATATTAGGCAGTCAGTGGATAACAATTTTATTGCAGGCCAGTGGAGTACAGGCCCCAAAAATGATGCTTTCACCTGACAGAAAATAACAAGTGATTATGTGGCTGGAGGTATATTAGACTGTCGGTGGATAACAATTTTACTGTAGGCCAGTACAGATCCCCAAAATTAGGCATTTACCTGACAGAAAATAACAAGTGATTATGTGGGTGGAGGTACATTAGGCCGTCACTGAATAACAATTTTACTGCAGGCCAGTAGAGTAGAGGCCCCAAAAATTTGGCATTCATCTGACAGAAAATAACAAGTGATTATGTGGCTGGAGGTATATTAGACGATCAGTGGATAACGATAGAACCCCTTAATCAGCATTTTTCAGAAGCAGGTATATCGCACCCCTCAATCAGTATTTTTCAGAAGCAGGTATATCGCACCCCTCAATCAGTATTTTGTTGAAACAGGTATATAGAACCCCTGAATCAATATTTGGTGGAAGCAGGTATATTGCACCCCTCAATCAGTATTTTGTGGAAGCAGGTATATCAAACCCATTAATCAGTATGATTACTGATTACTGAGATGACACATTAATGTAATATTTTTATGTCTTCTATGTTTTGTACACACTCCTGCTTTTGGCTACTAAATCATAATAAAATTCTGATGCAAAATAGGGACCATGTCATGCAGGCCTTACAGCTGTTACATAGATAGGATCTGTTGTGCGTCTCATTTTTCCTTCCTCGTCAGGAAAAGGCCACATAGTGGCACACTGACAGTGTGGAGGTATCAGCAGAAGCATCAGGAGGCCTCAGAGTGGCACAATGACAGAGCATGGAGGTTGTGTCAGCAGCAGCATCAGGAAGAGGCCACAAAGTGGCACAATGACAGTGTGGAGGTGGTGGGAGCAGCAGCATCAGGAGGAGGCCACAGGGTGGCACAATAACAGTGTGGAGGTGGCAGCAGCATCAGTAGGCCATAGAGTGGCGCAATTACAGAGTGTGGAGGTGGCAGAAGCAACAGCATCAGAAGGAGGCCACAGGGTGGCACATTGACAATGTGGAGGTGGCATTAGAAGTATGAGGATACCACAGAGTGGCACAATGACAGAGTGTGGATGTGGTAGCAGCAACAGCATCAGGAGGAGGCCACAGAGTTGCACAGTGACAGTGTGGGGGTGGCTGCAGCATCAGGAGGCCAAAGAGTGGAACATTGACAGAGTATAAAGCTATCAGCAGCATAAGGAGGAAGCCACAGGGTGTCACAATGACCGTGTGAAAAGTTGGCAGCAGGATCAGGAGGCCACAGCATCAGAAAGAGGGCATAGGGTGGCACAATGATAGTGTGGAGGTGGCAGTAGCATCAGAAGACTACAGACTGGCAAGGTGACATGGTGTGGAGGTGGCAGCTGCATCAGGAGACCCCAGAGTGGCAAGGTGACATAGTGTGGAGGTGGCAGCAGCATCAGGAGCCCACAGAGTTGCAAGGTGGTATAGTGTGGAGGTGGCAGCAGCAACAGGAAACCACAGAGTGACCTGGTGAGAGTGGGGAGGGGGTTGGCAATACCAGTACCAGCTGTAGATGGTGGGTGAAAGAAGAAGCACTTGGCATCAGATGTGTGGCATCAAGCAGGTGGCAGCATCAGAATAGTACCATAGCTGGGGCAGGTAGTTAGAAGAAACCGGTCTCTTTTGTGTTGTTGTGGCACCATGCATGATCTAGTCTGATGCATCAGGCAATGGTGGATGGAAATCCTGGCTGATCCACTTCTAATTCATCTTGACAAAGGTCAGTCTCTTCACATTCTGGGTGGACAGGCGAGTTCTTCTTGGGGTAACTATGGCCCCCGCCGCACTAAACACCCGCTCTGAAGCCACACTACTGGTCGGGCAATGTTTCCAGGGTAAACCAGAAGACCCCTCTCCCGAGAAAGTCCCAAACTGCGGATGAAACCCATATGCACCAAAAAATGGTGACTTATCAGAGGACTCCTGACGACGGTTATTTAAAGCAAACTCAGCAAGGGACAAAAAAGAACACCAATCCTCCTGATTCTCCGCCACAAAACAGCGCAGATATGTCTCCAGATTCTGATTGACACGCTCCGTCTGGCCATTCGACTGCGGGTGGAAAGCAGAAGAGAATGACAACCGAACCCCCAAGCGAGAACAGAAAGCCTTCCAGAATCTGGAAACAAACTGCGTGCCCCTATCAGAGACTATGTCTGAAGGAATACCGTGCAATTTGACAATGTGATCAATAAATGCCTGCGCCAGCGTCTTAGCATTGGGCAAACCAGGAAAAGGGATGAAATGCACCATTTTGCTAAAACGGTCCACCACCACCAGAATCACAGTCTTCCCCGAGGAACGAGGCAGGTCCGTTATGAAGTCCATGGACAGATGTGTCCAAGGACGGGAAGGAATGGGTAAGGGAAGGAGAGGACCTGATAGCCGTGAATGAGGGACTTTGGCACGAGCGCAAGTCTCGCAGGCTGCCACAAAACCCTCAACCGAATTACGAAGCGCAGGCCACCAGAATCTCCGAGCGTTGAGATCCAGTGTGGCTCTTGCCCCCGGGTGCCCAGCAAGGACCGTATCGTGGTGCTCCTTAAAATCTTGTGTCTTAAAGCGAGAGGCACAAACAACCTCCCAGGAGGACAAAGATCAGGAGCCTCTGACTGGGCTGCCTGCACCTCTGCCTCCAATTCAGAAAAAAGAGCAGAGACCACCACACCTTCAGCCAAAATGGGACCCGGGTCTTCAAAATTCCCGCTTCCCGGAAAACAACGTGACAGGGCATCTGCCTTCACATTCTTAACCCCAGGGCGGAACGTGACAACAAAATTAAATCTTGAAAAGAACAAAGACCATCTGGCCTGTCTCGGGTTCAGACGCTTGGCTGACTCCAAGTAGGCCAGATTTTTATGGTCAGTAAACACGGTAATAGGGTGTCTGGCTCCCTCTAGCCAATGGCGCCATTCCTCAAAAGCTAACTTCATGGCCAACAATTCCCTATCTCCCACATCGTAATTTCTCTCTGCGGAGGAGAGTTTTTTTCGAGAAAAAGGCACACGGTCGCCATTTGGCAGGAGAGGAACCCTGAGACAAGACCGCACCCACACCCACCTCAGAAGCATCAACCTCAACTATGAAGGGTAAAGAAATATCAGGTTGCACCAAGATGGGAGCGGAAGCAAAACTCTCCTTGATATTAGAAAAGGCCGTACGCGCCTCTACCGACCAAGAAGAAAAATCTACCCCCTTTCTGGTCATATCAGTGAGTGGTTTAACAATAGAGGAATAATTCAAAATAAACTTCCTGTAATAATTGTCAAAGCCCAAAAAACGCATCAGCGCCTTCTGATTCTCAGGAAGCTCCCACTCAAGCACAGCGCGGACCTTCTCGGGGTCCATGCAAAAACCAGAAGCGGAGAGAAAAAAAACCCAGAAATTGAATTTCTGGAACCGCAAACACACATTTTTCCAGTTTCGCATATAATTTATTCTCCCGCAGGATGAGCAAGACCTGACGTAAATGTTCCTTATGAGTTTTATAATCAGGAGAAAAAATCAAAATGTCATCCAAATACACTAATACTAATTTTCCCATCAAATGATAAAAAATGCTGTTCACGAAATGCTGAAAAACGGCTGGGGCATTCATCAAACCAAATGGCATAACCAAATTTTCAAAATGCCCCTTAGGGGTATTGAAGGCCGTCTTCCATTCGTCTCCTTCTCTGACCCTGACCAGGTTGTATGCCCCTCTTAGATCTAATTTGGATAAGACTTTAGCCCCAACAACCTGGTTAAACAGGTCCGGGATCAGAGGAAGCGGATAAGGGTCACGAATAGTGATACTGTTCAGCTCCCTGAAATCCAGACAAGGTCTTAAAGAACCATCTTTTTTCTTAACAAAGAAAAAACCAGCGGCAACAGGTGACTTCGAGGGTCGTATGTGTCCTTTTCTCAGACTCTCAGAGATATAAGCACGCATAGCGATCCTTTCAGGTTGGGAAAGATTGTATAAACGAGATTTAGGCAGCTTGGCGCCTGGGATGAGATTAATAGGGCAATCGTACTCCCTGTGCGGAGGCAAATCCTGAACTCCACTCTCAGAGAAGACATCCGAAAATTCAGAGAGAAAAGATGGTATAGTCTTAGTAGCAACCTCAGAAACAGATGTTGTGAGGCAATTCTCTCTGCAAAAGTCACTCCAACCATTTATTTGCCTCGCTTGCCAATCAATGGTGGGGTTATGTTTAGTGAGCCAGGGTAGCCCCAACACAAGAGGAGTAGGCAAACCGCTAAGGACGAAACATGACACATCTTCAACATGAGCATCACTCACAATTAAACGGATATTGTGAACTATGCCCTTTAATGATTTCTGAGAAAGTGGAGCGGAATCAATAGCAAAAACAGGAATATCCTTCCCCAAAGTGCACACCTGGAAACCATGAGTTATTGCAAATTGATTATCAATGAGATTGACAGCTGCTCCACTATCCACAAAAATCTCACAAAAAATGCTCTTGCTCTCTAAGCGCCACCCTAGCAGGCAGGACAAAACGGGAACTACAAGCAAACGGAAAACCTTCAATTTCCGCCTCAACCCTGCCAATAGTAACAGACGGAACATTTTTAAAAGATTTTTTCCTCTTTGTTTCTTTATTACTACCAGAAGCATGCCTGAATCTCCTAGAGGGACAAACATTTGCCAAATGATTTATACCTACACAACAAAAACAAACCCTCCCATGCGGGCTGAATCTTCTATTGTCAGAGGCAATCAACCCCAGCTCATGGGCTCCTGCTCAGAAGGGGCTGACAGCGACTGAGACCCCTGCGCACAGAATGAGACCGCTGCACTGTCCTTGGACTGAGTATGACAGGAAGGAGAGATCTATCCTCTCTCTCTAAGACGCCTGTCAATACGAACGGCCTGAGACATAGCAGAGTCCAAGGAAATAGGCCTTTCATGAAAGGCAAATGCATCTTTCAATTCCTCTGAAAGACCATGGCAAAATTGACTTCGGAGTGCAGCATCATTCCAACCAGTATCAGCTGCCCATCTCCGAAATTCTGAGCAGTATATCTCTGCGGATTGTTTACCCTGGCATAATAGACGTAGTCTAGACTCAGTTAGAGCAATACGATCCAGATCATCATATATCTGACCCAGGGCTAAAAAGAATTCATCCACTGAACGGAGGGGCCGTGCCCCCTCCGGCAGCAAAAAGGCCCAGGACTGAGCGTTACCCCTGAGCAGCGATATAATGATCCCCACCCTCCGTTCCTCATCACCAGAGGAATGGGGAAGAAGGCGAAAATGGAGTTTGCAAGCCTCTCTAAAACGCACAAAATTCTCACTACCCCCGGAAAACGTATCCGGGAGCGAGATCTTAGGCTCAGAAGAAACTCCATGAACGCCAGCTGAACCGGTCACTTGAAGCTGAGAAAAAGTCCTGCGGAGATCAGCTACCTCAAATGAAAGACCCTGAAGGCGTTCAGCCAAAAGTGAAACCGGATCCATGCTTGAGACGGTTTTGGCGGCTTATAATGTCACGGACGGTGTACAGGAAACAAGACAAAGCAGCATGCATATATGACTCACTGGATCCAAAGCTAAGGAACCAAAAGGGAGACCCCTGCACAAAACCTAGCACTTTCCTTGGCTGCTCAGCCTATGCAAAGATCCTAAAGGTGGATGGTTGCATATCCACGTACCTCGACTATATAACCCCTGAACACCCTACAATAGTGAGGGGACACGACCACCGGCTCCCTACACCAGACACGGAGGGAGTCAGGGTCACCTGGGATCCAGCAAACAGAAAATAACAGATAAATGTTCAACACTTAACTTTGTAGCAGAGAGGAGAACAAGATCAGCATGCACACACACTCCAGGAAGAAGTATAAGCCGCCCAGAAAAGCATTCTGGGGAGGAATTTAAAGGGGAAGCAATTAGTCCAACACATGACAGCTGAGAGAGGCTAACGAGAGGAGGAACTGAATACCACAACAAAGAAAACTCAAAGAGGAGGTTCTGAAAGGCTTCTGTCAGAGCTTCTCAGCTGTCTGGTTGTGACACCCCCCCCCACCCTGCCAAAGCAGCCATGGCAGAGTAACGTGAGCGCATAGGGCCCCCACAGTCAGACCTGCGAGAAGATGGACGATGGCACAGATAGGCAGCAGCCAACTGACTACATAGGATGTCTCTATAGTAGTTCAGTTCGTCATTGTCAACCCTCACAGTGGGTGTAAAATAGGCCCCCATTTTGGACTGGTAGTGACGGTCCAACAATTTGAAGAGCTAGAAGTCATCACTCTGCCGAATGGTGATAATTCGGCTGTCACTACGCAAGCAAGTGAGCATGCATCGGGCAATTTGTGCATGAGACTCTGAGGGACTCCCTGCCTCCATCTCCACTGCATACTGCCACGTGTGTCTGGGTCCATTGCCTTGTCTTCCTCATCGCCCTGTAACTCCTCTGGCTGATCCTGCTCCTTCTCTCCTATCACCTGTGTAGAAAAAAAAAAACATTTTCTACACATTGCTTGCGCTCCAATGTCCTCCTCCTCCTCCATTTCAGCCCCCATAGTGCTCATGTGGCTATAGGCACTATGTCTCCAGTCCCCTGACCAGCCAGATTTACCAGCATCCATTCCAGGACATGAAGTAGTGGAATGACGCTGTTCATCCCATAGTCCTGGCGAATGACTTATAACCTGGCCTCCTCAAAGGGCCTGAGCAAACGGCAGGTGTCAAGCATGAGCTGCCACTGGCTGACATCGAAGCAACACAGGAGAGTACTCCTATCTGCTTGGATCATTAAGAAATTAATTATTACCTTTATCTGTTCATATAGTAATTCCAACATATGAAGGGTGGAATTCCAACGGGTGGAAACGTTGCATATCAGCCAATGTTTGGGGATGCTGTTCTGACGCTGCAGCTCAAGTAGGGTGTGCTTTGCAGTGCATGAGTGGCTCAAGTGCATGCAAAGTTTCCTGGCCAAGTTTGCAGGAACCACTTGACAATCAGATTGAACACGTGTCATGCAGGGCACATGGCTCAGCCCTCCTTGATGCAGCGCCGACACTACTATGTTCTTCCCATTGTCGGTCACCATGGTTCTGATTTTGAGTTGTCGCAGAGAAAGCCAGGATTACATTTCAGAATGAAGGAGAAGGAGCAGTTCCTCCCCTGTGTGACTCCATTCACCCAGGTAAATGAGGTGCAGAACAGCATGAAACAGCCATGCCCTGCACATATAATATGGGAGGGGCACTGTGACATTATCGCAGGACCAACGGCACAAGAACATGGAGGCGGAATCGGCGTGACCTGTCCAAGTTGCTGGTGTGGCTGTGCAGGAACCACATTCACCCAGTGGGCCTTAAAGGACATGTTATTGTCCCCGACCATTGTTAAATTTCCACACATCGACACTGCCAGGCACTTTGGTGGCCACTAACAGGCTCAAAGATTGGCCCAACCTTCTCTTCTACATACATGTGCAGTGATGGTACTGCATTTTTGGCAAAGAAATGATGGCTTGGGACTCTTCACCTCGGCTTGGCACAAGCCATCAGTTCTCTGAAAGGTGCAGAGTCCACCACTTGGAGAGGAAGAAACTGCAGCACCAACAACTTTGCCAGGAGTGCATTCAGCTTCTGCGACGTTGGATGAGTAAATGCATACTGTTGTCTTTTGGCAATCACTTCGGTGATCAATTGCTGACAGAATAACTTACGAGGAGTAGGAGGAAGAGCAGGAGCATCGGGACCAGCAGATGATGGGAAGGACAGACAGCTCCCTTTGGCTGAGGTGGTGGAGCCTTAACTGCCTGAAATGATATGCGTGCCATTGGGTGATGCAGCGGTTGCTGTAGCAGGCTGAACCACCACAATCGAGCCACGGTTCTCCCAGGCTACTTTATGGTGATGCTGCATACAGTATGTTGAAGCAGGGCCGTGGTGCCAACATTGGCACCCTGGTCACGCTTCACCTTCTGCCAACAGATTCTACAAATTGCCATGTTCACCTCCTCCTGTGGCTTAACAAAAAACTGCCACACAGCCGAGTAGGTGATTTTACCCCCAACACTCCGCACTGACTGAATGCTATTTCCGCTGCCTCCATGAACCACTGCACCACTACTTTCCGGGCAGATAAGCTCCTGCAAAGCGGGTGGTCTACCCCAGGCACGTTTTGCTACTGACTAGTGTTGATTGAGCACCAAGTGCTTGTGCGCTCGGGTGCTCTTGCCGAACACATCGGTATTTTCGTGTGCTCTACTGAGCACCCAAACACAATGGAAGTACCCCCTGCTCAGAAGAGAAGAGGGTGCCTGGCTCACAAAAAAAGGTTAGAAATTAATGGAAACCCCATAAAAATGTTTTGGAAACAGCATTAAGAGGATGTCTGGATGCGTGTTGGACTCCTATTACTGTATTTTTAGCCCCATAAGACGAACTTTTTCCTCCCCAAAAATGGGAGGAAAATGCCCCTGCGTCTTATGGGGTGAATGCTGACCAGTTTAACATCGCTTTAACACACGGAATCTGTGGATGGCACAGTTAAGGGGTGGGGGTCTGTGGATGGCACTGTTATGGGGTGGAGGGTCTGTGGATGGCACATATATAACAGTGCCAGCCACAGATCCCCCCGTAACAGTGTCCGTCATCCACAGATCCCCCCATAACAGTGTCCATCATCCACAGATCTCCCCATAAGTGTCCGTCATCCACAGATCCCCCATAAGTGTCCGTCATTCACAGATCCCCCCATAAGTGTCCGTCATCCACAGATCCCCCATAACAGTGTCCGTCATCCACAGAACCCCTCCATAACAGTGTCCGTCATCCACAGATCCCCCCATAACAGTGTCCGTCATCCACAGATCCCCCATAACAGTGTCCGTCATCCACAGATCCCCCCATAACAGTGTCCGTCATCCACAGATCCCCCCATAACAGTGTCCGTCATCCACAGACCACCATTAGTTCCAAACCCACCAAAAGCACACCTTTTGGTTAAAAATATATTTTTTCTTATTTTCCTCCCCAAAAACCTAGGTGCGTCTTATGGGCCGGTGCGTCTTATAGAGTGAAAAATATGGTATCTATGACATACTATAGACAACCACATGAAGACTAAATGCCAAAGGCCAGCTATGTGGAAGCCAACAATCTATCCATGAGACAGATAACAGTCAGCATACCATACAATAGCAGCCTTGTGCTCTATGAGACATTCCAAACTAGAGCCAGTAAGCCTCAAAGTTGCTTCACATCTGTTGGATGGCTTGGGTGGACCTGCACCTAGATCAATATCATTTGGGTGACAAAAAGTTTTCTGATTGTCCTAACATAATATTCAATAACCTTTCTATACAGTTTTGTCATGTAAAAACTAATTTGCATAAACATATACATATGGGTAAGACATGCAAATGAGCAGAATCTGCCTTGTTTTTCAGCTGAAAAACCATTTGCATTGAAAATTTGTGATCTACACTACTCATGAACAGCGCCATCTATTGGATTCATAGTCTTGTCATAAGACTATGAAACCAATAGATGGCGCTGTTCATGAGTCTTATGACAAGATTATTGGTCTTCTCATAAGACTATGAAAACAATAGATGGTGCAGTTCATCTTGTTGGGGCGCTAGTAAGTGGGGCACCCTGCTCAACAGAGTCCACACACCGTGTAGCAATCAGCCTATAATAGCCTGCGCTAAAGCTAACACTGAGGTGCATATCGGATTGCTTCTATCATTCACACATCTTCTAGCACTTTAGCTGTGGTAATATAAGCTTGCTAGGGGCTATCTGAGGACTATTGCCCTGCTTGCAATGATTCATAAACAGTGCCATCTATTGGTTTTATAGTCTTATGACAAGACTATGAATCCAATTGATGTAAGAGATGAGAAATATACCCCAACAAGATGAACAGCTCCATCTATTTTCCATGCAAATGGTTTTTCAGCTGAAAAACAAGGCAGATTCTACTTATTTGCATGTCTTTCCCATATGCCCACATTTATGCAAATGAGTTTTTACATAACAAAACTGTATAGAAAGGTTATTGAATATTATGTTAGGACAATCAGATTTTTTTTTTTGTCACCCTAATGATATTGATCTAGGTGCGTAGGTCCACCCAAGCCATCCAACAGATGTAAAGCAACTTTAAGGCTTACTGGCTCTCAGTCAGATGAGAGCTGGTTTGGAATGTCTCATAGTGCACAAGGCTGCCATTGTAAGATATGCTGACTGTTATCTGTCTCATGGATAGATTGTTGGCTTACTCATAGCTGGCTTTTGGCATATAGCCTTTGTGTGGTTGTCTATTGTATGTCATAGATAATAGGAGTTCAAGACACATCCAGCCATCCTCTTAATGATGTTTCCAAACAATTTTTGGGGGTTTCCATCAATTTCTAACCTTTTTTTGTGAACCAGACACCCTCTTCTTTTCTGAGCAGGGGGTGCCTGGTTTGATGCTCCCATTGACTTTCATTGTATTAAATTTTACTCGAGCACCCGCAGTTTTCGGCTGAGCACTACAATGGGCCGAGCATAGCGATGCTTGAGCTGAACTGCAGTTCCGCCGAGCATGCTCGCTCAACACTACCTGCCACGCTAGTGACTTGGTGGCTCTGCCGCATGGGCAAGCTGCCACTCTATTCTACCGATGATGATGAAGCCACTTATTCACCGGCTCCCAAGTTCGATCAGCTACATCATCATCATCAAGTACTGTCTGCACATCACTGATGTTCTCACTAAGAGTCTCTGGATCAGGAGCATGACCGCTTGCAACACCAGCTTCCACGCCACTCTCCTCATCACTACTTGCCTGCCTACCGGAGGAAGCGGCAGATGTCTCCTCCACATCTTGGCTGGCTTATACCTGCTGACTGTCCTCTAGTAGCTCGTCCTCGCTGTATAGTGGAGCTGTACCCACAGCAAATACTTCATTGGCTGAGGGAACAGAAAAGGACAGAGACAGTTTGAAGACAGGTGAGGGCTCAGGGCCTGCTCCTGGGCCATGCCAACTAAGGGTTGTGTCTGACGAACCCACGACTCTTGGCTGGGGGTGCCTGATGTCACTTGGGACTTAGTGGATGACTGAGTCAACCATTCAAGAACTGCTGGGTTGCTGGTCAAGACACGACCGCTAGATGACACCGGGAGCTCAGGCCTCTCTCTGCGACTTCTGCTGCCATGCCCTCTTACTCTGCTGCAACCTATGCCTGTGCAAGAAACATTTAGGCCTCTGTCACTTCCCTCCGCAGGGCCTGGCACTTCTCTGTCTGACATATTGTCAGAACAAATAAATAAATGAAAAGGAAATTAAAACACCCCAAAAAAGTTTGTAAGTTTCTCACTTCACCACACAACAGCTAATAAGCCCTTTTTTTCTACTAATACATGCAAAAAAGGGCTTTAGAACATATAACTGCATCATGGAATGTTCAAATATATATTTTTTGCCACTAATACACGCCAAAAAGGGCTGTAATTTTCTCACTTCACCACACATCTGCAAAAACTTTTTTGTGCCACTAATACACACCAAAAAGTGCTTTAGAACATATACCTGCACCGCTAAATGGCATATAGGCCCTTACTTTTTCTATACACTACACAAAAGGCTTTAGAATACATAACTGCACTGCTGAATGGCAAATAGTCCCATATTTTTTTCCACTTATACACGCCACAAAAGGCTTTAGAACATATCACTGCACTGCTGAAGGTAAATAATATATATTTTTTTGCCACTAATACACGCCAAAAAGGGCTTTAGAACAAATTACTGCCCCGCTGAATGACAAATCGGCCCTTATTATTTTCCACTTATACACGCCACAAAAGGCTTTAAAACATACAACTGTACATCTGAAAGGAAAATAATATATATTTTTTTTACCAGTTACACACGTCAAAAAGGGCTTCAGAACATATAACTGCACCGCTGAAGGGCAAATATAAAAAAAAATTGCCACTAAAACATGCCAAAAAGGGCTGTAATTTTATCACTTCACTGCACATTAGCAAATACTTTTTTTGTGCCACTAATACATGCAAAAAAGGGCTGTAGAACATATAACTGCACCACTGAATGTTCAAATATATAATTTTTTGCCCCTAATACACACCAAAAATAGCTGTAATTTTCTCAATTCACCACACAACGGCAAATACTTTTTTGTGTGCCACTAATACACGCCAAAAAAGAGCTGTAGAACATATAACTGCACTACTGAATGGCAAATTGGCCCTTACTTTTTCAATACACTCCACAAATGGCTTTAGAACATATGACTGCACCGCTGAACAGCAAATATATATATTTTTGCCACTAATACATGCCAAAAAGGGCTTTAGAACATATAACTGCACCGCTGAACAGCAAATATGTGCTTATTTTTTTCCAGTTATACACTCCACAAAAGGCTTTAGAACATATAACTGCACCTCTGAACAGCAAATAATATATATTTTTTTGCCACTAATGCATGCCAAAAAGGGCTTTAGAACATATAACACCACTGCTGAATGGCAAATATTATATATTTTTTGGGTGTAAATAGGGCTGCAATATTTGCACTTCATCACACAACTGCTAATAAGCCCTTTTTTTCACACTAATACAAGCCAAAATATGCTTTAGAACAGATAACTGCACCGCACAAGGGCAAATAAGACATATAAATATTTCCTTGTAATAAACCCTGTTAATGGCTGTATCAAACAGCACTTTCACCCCAATAACAAGAACGATTTGCTAGAATTACAGACCTGTATAATGGCAATTTGGATCCGGACAATTGAGGATTGTTCCTATTACACAGGCTGTAAACTCCCCTACTGAACCCTATTCTGCTTCAATACTGTGGAATGATTCCTCCCTATCTTTTCCCTGAACTTCTATACAGCAAAATAAAAGTTTTAAAGTCTTTTCTACCACTGTGTCACGGCAGACAGGATACAAGATACACAGGATATAAACAAACAAGTGTCTAGGCAAGAAGCTGGGGAAAGAGGTCCCCTCCTGACAAATCCCTACCAGCTCTCCCTAGACTTATATGCCCACATTTAGACCCTGAAGGTGGGAATGAACGTGTCCTCGTGCCTAGGCTGAAGATTCCCTAAAATACCTAAGATGGTGAAAGGGGGAAAGAGGCAGCCTGCTCCCTCAGGACCTGGAGGGGGCAGGCATCTCTCTAACAGCCTAGACAGACAACCACAAGAAAACAAAACCAACTTATCTTGTACTGAGCAGGAACAGCAAATCCTTCCTTCCTTCCTCTGAGCCAAACCAACGACCCCACCCAATGCACCTGAAGGGAGCTGGAGATAGCTTAATTCCAAAACAAAAACAAAAAGGCTACAAATGTGCTGCTAACCTGGCAGACCTCCGATTTGCTCATCTCTAGTGTATACTGCATTGTCCAGAAATGCAGACAGTGGCATACAATGCCAAAATGAATCTACACAGTACACAAACAACATGAAATGTTGCCCACACGGAGAGCCTCATTGTGCCAAACACCTGAAAAGACCCATGCCAATTATTTCTTATAAGTCGTCTGTTATTCCTACTTGAAATTTGTGAATAAATTGACAACAAAGTATTATCTGGTGTGGGTGTATTCTACATAATCTGACACTGTCCGATTAGTGCTGATAGTATTAGAATCTGTATGGACATACCCCCTGTTACATCAGCAGCTCGTGCATGCCACTGCCCTGCTATTTCAAGAGTCCACAAAAGTGTAAGGGGAGTTTATCACCATGTGCATAACGTTCTAGTGCACCCACACTCAGTTCTGTAGTAATGTGCAATTAGTATTACAGGTATTGCCATCTAAATCACTGTGCAGGGCACCAAGATTCATAGCTAATCCCTTCTGTTAGCTGTCGAATTACTATGTGTCAATATTACAGCTCAATAAAAGCATCAGGTCTAATTTATCAATGTGGACATAACTGTGCAGTGCACCAAGATTCAAGTCGCCTGCAGCAGTGGCAATAACAGTGTGCACCAAGATTCATGGTTAACCCATTCTGTTAAATACAAAGAAAAGTATTCAGCACCATTCAGTAAAGCAAAAATAAAAATAAAACACGTGAGCAGTGCACCCCTGCACGAGCTGTATCCAAATGTCTACTTGGTGGAACAAAATAAAGAAATGGAGGCTAGAGATGGCCTTCCAGTTCGCCCGGTGGTGAATGAACTTTGCTAGTTTGCGGTTCGCCGAACAGGTGAACAAATGGCAATGTCTGCCGGTGCCATATTCTTTTGCATTGTGCCAAACTTTGACCCATGACACAACCATCAGGTGGGACAGGACAGCCAATTGAGATGTTTCAGCACATGGACAAACCCCCTACCCCATAAATACACTCGATCTGGCCGGCATTTTACATTTAGTCTTTTGCCAGTGTAGGGAGAGGTTACTGTGTGGAGCAGGGACAGGCTGTAAGACACACCAAATGCTAGCAAATAAAGTGACAAAAGTCCTTTTAAGGACTGGTATAGGTGTGCTATCAATAGGTGTGACATACTGAGGGGTGTGATATACTTATAATACGGTTTCTAACATAGAAAGTTTATTATATTGCATTTGTATTGTGCAGCAGTTGTGTGTGGTTCTGCTGCGATACCGCAGCTATACAGAGGGACAAACGCTATTGAAACAACTAATTGCAACTGGTGTGATATACCAGTTGCCCCCCAAAAAAACTGATTGAGGCAGGGGTGTGATATACCAAAAATATAATTTCTATTTAGTGCATTTGTATTAGGCAGCATTTGTGTGCGGTTCTGCTGAGATACCGTAGCTTTACAGAGGGACAAATGCTATCACTCCACCTTCCACCATGTCATCGTCGCGTTCATCTGGCAAAAGGCAGGCTTCTGTGGCCCAAATGTTGGAACGTAAAAAGTTGATGATGCCGGAAAGCCCTCTTGCCCAACGGCTGACTGCCGGCTTGTCGGAAGTGCTAGCCCGCCAACTACTGCCATATAAACTAGTGGACTCGGAGGCCTTTAGAAAACTTGCGGCCATTAGCACACCGCAATGGAAGGTCCCCGGAAGGAAATATTTATCCCAGAAGGGCATCCCAAAGCTATATGGCCATGTTTTGCGGCAAGTGAATGTATCTCTGGCACACAGTGTCGGTGCCAAGATACATCTGACCACAGACACGTGGTCTAGCAAACACGGGCAGGGAAGGTACACAACTTTTTCTGCCCACTGGGTGAATTTTCTGACGTCCGTCAAGCATGTAACCTGTGGCACCTGTGTGGATTTGGTGTTACTGCCAAGTATTGCATGCAGGCCTGCCTCTTCTTCTCCTCCTCATACTCCATCCTCCCTCTCCTCCTCGGCTAACTTCTTCTTTTCCACTGTTATTGCCTCTTTTGCTGCACCCCCCAAGCTCCCCAGAACCTATTTGACGTGCCAGGTGAGACGTTGTCATGCTGTGCCTGTGGCTGTTGTGCCTGGAAGCCAAGAGCCACACCGGTTCTTCACTCCTTTCAGCTCTGCGGTCACAGGCCGAGCAGTGGCTAACCCCGCTCAATTTGGCAGTTGGCAATCTGCTGAGCACGCTGAAACAGGGCAAAATGACACATGTGCCGTGCATGGCACGCGTCCTAAAACTTAGTCGTGCAGGGTTTTATTGCCAAATACCCCGGGGTCCAGGATGTTTTGTGGCAGGCCAGGAAAATCTCTGGCCATTTTAGAAGATCTTACACGGTCATGGCTCGTCTTTCTGAAGATCTGCGGCGACACCACTTGCCCATTAGACGTCTGATTTTTGAATGCCCAACGCGCTGGAACACTACCTTGTATATGCTTGATAGGCTGCTCCAGCAGAAATGTGCCGTTAACGACTACCGGTACGAACCCTGCGGCAGGACAGGTTCTGTGGAGCTTTGTTATTTTCATCGTGCCAGTGGCTGCTTATCAGCCACGCATGCAGACTTCTGCGGCCATTTGATGAGATCACCAAACTGGTCAGTTGCAGCCTGAGCGCCATCAGTGACATCGTACCTTACGCCTTCTTTCTGGAGCGTGCATTGATCAAGCAGTCAAGGAGCAGGAGCAGAAAGATGAGGAAGTCGCAATGCTGAATGAATTCCCAGGGGTGCTGCTCCATCTGTTGTACCATTAAATGTAGATTACAATAAAATTGTTATGTTAAAAAGCCTGAACAGGTTCAGGGATTATTAATGGAAGATGGTACAATCACAGAGCTAATGGAATATTTATCTTAGTAAGACACATTAAAACAAATCAGAAAGAGCCTCTGTCATACGTAATTGACCTAATATAGGCCATTGGCCTCAAATGCATCTGAGACAAGTAAACAGAGTCTGAAGAGGAGTCAGAGGAGGATGGTGCCTGGGAGAGGAGGAGAAGGAGGAGCAAGAAGAGCAGGCTTTAAACTTTTCTGGGATCCCTGGTGTTGTCCGTGGATGGGGGGAGGAGACCAAGGACGACAATCTCCTGGGCTATGAGCGCTCCACGGTTTCCAATTTAGTGCAAATGGGGGGCTTCATGCTCCAATGTATGAAGAGGGACCCCGCAAGGAGTAGTACTGGGTGGCAACGTACTTAGACCCCCGATACAAACACAAAATGGCAGACATGTTACCAGCATCATAGAGGACTGTCAGAATGCAGCATTTCCAGGCCTTGCTTCAAGAGATGCTGCATTCTGCTATTGTGGGCGCTGGTAGAGGTATTTCCACCCACAGAGAAACTGTTGTGAGTACCAGTCCTACAGCATATGCAAGAAGATGTGTTTGTCACTTCGGATATGAGATCATTCTTGCAGTCAACTCATCGACAGCCGCCCTCCGGATCCAGCCTCAGGGAATGCCTAGACGGACAGGTGTCCGACTACATCGGCTTAACGGCCGATGTGGAGGCTCTGAGAAGCAAAGAACCCCTTGACTACTGGGTGTGCAGGCTTGACCTGTGGCCAGAACTGGCACAATTTGCCATGGAACTCTTGGCTTGCCCCTCGTCGATTGTCCTGTATGAAAAAACGTTCAGCGCAGCAGGGGGGATTGTGACCGATAAGCGAACTCGCCTAGCTTATGACAGTGTGGACTACCTCACATTTATAAAAATGAATGAAGCATGGATATCGGAGGAGTTCAACACCTGTGACGATCACATTTAATAGAATTTCCTCTTGCCAGCCCACACATATCCGTAACCACTAAGAACAAATAATGGTCCCTGTCTTATGTAAATACAGCGGCATAAAAGTACTTTTCTGTCCGGGGAATGCCTAATGTTTGGGACTTCAGAGGAATTCAACACCTCTGACGACCACGTGTTATCGAATTTAGACTATTATCATTAGGTTTTTTTTCAAGAGGGGGGATTTCATTAGCTATGCTTTTAATCCAATTTTATACTTTTTGTTCTTTTAAAGATATGTATTTTACATTTATTTGTACTGGCCTGCAGTAAAATTGATATCCAATGACCGTCCAATATACCTCCAGCCACATAATCACTTGATGTTTTCTGTTCGGTGAATGAATAATTTTTGGGGCCTGTAGTCCACTGGCCTGCAGTAAAATTGATATCCATTGACCATCTAACAAACATACCTCCAGCCACATAATCACTTGATCTTTTCTGTACGGTTAATGCCTAATTGTTGGGGCCTCTGAGGAATTTAACACCTGTGAAGACCACGTGTTATCGAATGCAGCCTATTATCATTTGGGGTTTATTCAAGAGGGGGGATTTCGTTAGCCATGTTTTAATAAAATTTTATATTTTTAGTTATTTTGAACATATGTATTTGACATGTATTTGTACTGGCCTGCAGTAAAATTGATATCAAATGACAATTTAATATACCTCTAACCACATAATCACTTTTTCTGTCTGGTGAATGCCTACTGTTTGGGGCCTGTACTCCCGTGGCCTAAATTAAAAATTTTCTAGGCTCCAGTATGGCACATTTTTGAGAGTTTTTCTTTGAGACGCATAAAAATGGCCTCTGATTAAAATACATATTTTTGTGGGAATTTTCGCCATTGATCCCCCTCTAATATGTCACTGTCCATGTTGTGTGATGATTTGTGCACTTCTTGTAAGTATTTGGTGGCTTCAAATATGACCTAAAGGTTTTTCAGATTCGCCTGACATTAAAGTGAATGGGGCCCGCCACGAACTTGCGGTTCGCGAACATTTGATCATGTTTGCGAATCATCCCGGCCGATGTCCGTTCATCACTAATGGAGGCAGTGGCTATAGAGTATACATGTTGTGACAGTCTAAACACATGCTTTTTAATTCCTTCAGATAGCTATAGATTTACTGTGCAACAGTATTACAGGTCAATGTTAGGATCAGATCCAATTTATAGCTGTGGACTTAACTATGCAGTGCCCAAATATTGAAGTAATGGTCCCATGAAAGAGTGGGGACCGTGACAGTAGCAGCAGTAACCATGACAAGAGTGGCTCCATGGCAGAGTGAGGATAGTGGCAGCAGCAGCAGCAGTGACACTAACCATCACAGAATTGTAACTGAGGCAATACTGGCCCAATGACAAAATAGGGACTGTAGCAGCAGCAGTAATGATCTCATAACAGAGTGGGGATGGTGGCAGCAGCAGCAGTAGTGGCCCAACGACAGAGTGGGGACAGTGGTGACAGTAGCAGCACTGGCAGTAGAGGCCCCATGAGAGAGTGGCGAATGTGGCAGAGACAGTTACAGTAGTGGCTCCATGACAGAGTACTGCAGCAGTGGCAGTAATCTTGTGTTGAAATCACTGTTTATTTCCATTCTTATGATATGACAGAAGAACAGAAAACTGGAAGCAAAGGAACAAATCATTCATAAAGCCTCTTTCAGATGTTCAGTCTTTGTTCAGTGTTTTGCATCAGGATTTGTTCAGTATGTGTAAGACAAAAACAGGAGTGGGTCCAAAACAGAGATAAAATGTAATGGAGTTATTTGCATCTCTTGAGTTTTGTACCCACTTTGGCTTGCCAATTCTGACCAAATACTGATGCAAAACACTGACCAAATACTGACAGTCTGAAAGAGGCTTTATTGCCAATTTGCATCCGTTTTGGCTATTTACGTCTGGAATCTGTTTTTTTTTAATAAGGAAAAAAAGTCCTGCATGCAGGTCTTTAGTGGCCTCTTTCAGGCAGTCAGTCTTTGGTCAGTGTTTTGCATCTATGCTTGATCAGTTGCTGTATGTGTAAGCCAAAAACAGGAGTGGGTCCAAGAGATAAAATATAATGGAATTATTTGCATCTTCTTTGTGTTTTGGACCTACTCCTGCTTTTGGCTTACAAATTCTGATCAAATACTGATGCAAAAAAGTATTGTTGTCTCATAAAATTCTCTCTAAGATCTCCCTGCGCTGTCCCTGCACTCTCCCTCTCCAATATTCTTTTTCTAAGAGTTTTCTGCAACACTGTCCCTAGCGCATGAGCACTTGTCATGCCTCTCCCTATGCTCAGCTCACAATGAAATGGCAGAGATATTGAGGGATGAGGCTTTTTATAGGGCTGTGACATCACAGGGGATGCCTATCTGATGATTGGCTAGCTGCATGTCATTATGGGACATATTGTGTTCCCGGGCTTCTTACTTTCACTTTGTAAAACTTGCAGCAGCTATTTTAGAAAAAAAATCTGATTTGTTACCACAAAGCGCAGGGAAATTTGGCTTCATGAAGAATAAACTTTTTCCTAAACTTCAGATCGAATTCCATTTCGAATGCTTTGATTTGCTCAACAATAATCACAATGCAGAATTGTAACAAAAGATGATCCAAAATTATTTCATGAGGAATACAAGTATTTACTAACACAAACATGTCAGAAGTCCTCCTTGTCATAGGTCATAACCCTACAGTTTCAACTTAGCACCAAACAAAGCAAAGAGTGCCATACAGTACTTAGTCATAAAGCCATGCAATAACATCATAGTTATACTGTACCTACCTATTACTTGCAATTACTTATAATATTCTATAATTTCAACATTTAATAACTGTGACCTCAGGCACCCACTGTACATTCTGGCCACACTTACCTTCGTTATTTCCGCAGAGGCTTATAGTTCCAAAATGCATTAAATCTATCTTAAAACAGACCCTGCTATGTTCTAAGACCTGCCTTTCCGGGTTGTGCTGGTTGTACCATTAAATGTAGATTACAATAAAATTGTTATGTTAAAAAGCCTGAACAGGTCTAGGGATTATTAATGGAAGATGGTACAATCACAGAGCTAATGGAATATTTATCTTAGTAAGACACATTAAAACAAATCAGAAAGAGCCTCTGTCATACTTAATTGACCTAATATAGGCCATTGGTCTCAAATGCATCTGGTTTATACAGATTGTTGTAAACACTGGGATGATATCTCAATAATTGAATCTTTGGGATGTGCATAACTCCAGCCTGTGACAAAGGTACTTTAAACTCAAGAGTGTCCTGTGATTTATTACCCGAGGTATTCAGGACAGCTGTCTGTTAACATACAAGGTGCATACAGCTGACTTTTCATTGAGCATTTTAGCTTTTGTTGAGATAGTTAAACCCATCGAGGTTAGTTAATATTAATAAACCAATATAGGATAATGACCTTCTCGGCTCAGAATTTTAAAAGACATTGTGTACAAATGCTGACTCCATTATAAAACCTTAAACAGATAATAATGTGCCATTTGTTCTGTAAATGCCACAATTTAAATCTATTAAAAAATATATTTCATCATTAAATATGTATACTAAACGTGCCGATTTGCTGGGAATGTACACAAGAGATTGCAACCTCCTACCATTTGATGTTAATCTGTAAATTTAAGAGTGCAGCTTTTTACATACATTAAATACAAGAAAAAACATAAATTGATAAACATATGGTTGTGGTTATTGAGCTTGTTTGCAGAAATTTAGTTAATTTGGGGATACTTCTGAAATACTGTATATTGGTGTATCTGGAAAATAATGTAGAGATTACTGATAGAAGGCAATGAATAGAATGTGGAAAACCAATAGTGGATTTACACCACACAATTGTGGAGCAGATTATTGGGAATGAATGTTACTGTGAACGATAATCTATTCATGTACACATGCTGCCGATCACCCAACAAATGAGAACATGAACGTGAAATCATATTTCATGCAGCACATAAAAAAAACAAATTCTGGGCAGCAGATGTGCAATTTTTCAAAAAACTTCTGTTTCTATTAGATCCGAATTTTAAGTGAATCATAAGTGCAATTTGAATGGATCGGACCCAACTGATCTTCCGAGGTAATCACCAAAAAATGAAACTGACTTTCGTATACATGAAAATCCAAAATACTTTATTATAAATATATATGAACAATGCATACATGCATGATAAAAGAAGGCAGCACAAGGCAGGGCACACAGATGAGGAGTAGGACCCAAGGAGAGGCCGGGAGATCAGTGCACAAAAATAACAACAGGGAAAAAAGAATGCTAGCTAAAAAAGCATACCTCAAAACCTCATGACAGCAACGCCCCAAAGTGCAAAGGAGGCAATTCTAGAGATTGAGGTTAAAGTACAAGGACAAGATTAAACATACCTTGAGTGGTGCAAAGATCTCTCGGCCGAATCCTGACCCAACGCCGTTTCGCCAGTAAACCTGGCTTCTTCCGGGGATATGGAAACATGTAAAAACCTCTCCCCTATATAGTGCCCACACAGGTGTGTGGAAGAAAATTAAGATTGCAGGACCTGAATGACCCCACCAATAGAGTTGAAGCTCCAGTAATTGAGGACCAGTCAGTGGAGGCAAAAGCACCTAGTGGGGGCAGGACTAGACTGACAGAGCGATCATGTGAACAAACACATGAGCGCAGTGTCAGAAATGTGTCAGAGGGCACGTCCAGACTCCACCAGAAGAGCCAATCAAAAGCACCTAGTGGGGGCAGGACTAGACTGACAGAGCGATTATGTGAACAAACACATGACCGCAGTGTCAGAAATGTGTCAGAGGGCACGCCCAGACTCCACCAGAAGAGCGGAGGTGGTGGAGTCTGGGCGTGCCCTCTGACACATTTCTGCCCCTTAACACTGACCTTCACAGCAGCCTGCCCCTAGGGTGGCCAGAGGTCCAGTTTTAGGCCGGACAGTGTGTTCTCCACAGCACTCCGCTCCCTTAACAGTGTCATCCACAGTGCCCTGCCCCTTTAAAGCTGACCTACAGCAGTGAGGAAAAATGGCTGGGTTGTTAAGGAAACCTGGTGTAAAACTTTGTATATGTGGACCTGCGAGATTATATTGGCTGATAAGGGTCATGTGACCAGGCTTCCATTGGCTAATGCATTTTTGGGGAATATCTTAGGAACAGTACGTGCTAGTGCTAGAGATCTGAGACTTGGTCTAAACCCTTCCCGGACACTTGATGTACCTGTGTGCCAAATTTCGTGATTGTAAATGTGACGATGCAGATTCCTTTAGCGGACATACATACATATACATATACTCAGCTTTATATATTAGATACAATCATTCTCAATAAGCTACAGTACAGCACATATCTAACATCGGTTATTGGACGCTTAGAACAGATTGTAAGGCATTCTTTCTTGCAATTTTCAAATACAGATAACTTGAATGTATTGCTAAAAAAAAAAAGGGACATTTTGGTTATATTGTAATATTGACCACATACTGTATACACATATATGGTTCCGCACGACCTATACCCCACACCTTTTATAGTGTTTTTTTCAGGGATATCTAAGCAGATTACAGTGTAAGATCAAGTGCATGTTCAAAATATATATACCTTGCTAGATGCCGCTGTATTTCACTGTCCTTTGCCGATCTTCCCCTTTAGGCCTCATGCACACGGATGCGGACCCATTCACTTGAATGTGTCCGCAATCCGGAGCTGCATTGCGGAACAGAGGCATTGAACCCCATGTGCTTCCGTGGTGCTTCTGTCTGTGCCTTAGCATCATGCATCACATGCTCTATTTTTTTGCCGTGTGGACGGATCACAGACCTATTTAAGTTGAATGGGTCTCGATCCGTCTCGGCGGTCCCCAATGCACGTAACAGCCGCACAACGGCCATGTGCATGAGGCCTTATGCTGACACTTGTGTAGGCTGGGGTAGGAGACCCTAAAAACTCTTATCAAGGAAGAGCGTGCTCTTTGTCCGACTCTCGAAACTCTAAGTCAGCCTGAGCGCTCAGTGATGTCATTGTTTTGTTTTTTAATGTTTTAAAAAAATTAAAAACATTATTAAAAAACATAATTAAAAACATTTTAAAACATTATTAAAAACATTGGAATATTTTGCAAGAAGATAAAATAATAGGTGAATATATTCCAGATATACCCAGATCTATATATAAAAAGGCCAGAAATGTGGGAAATATGGTGGCACCAACAAATAAGTGCATTATCACACAGGTAAATAACTCGGGAAAAATAAACCAATCATCTAAAGGTTTTTTTCCATGTGGAATATAAGCAGTATGCAAAAGATTAAAAATCACAAAAAAATTGGAAGAAATTACACAAATAACAAATACAGATGATACATTAATATATGACATAAGATATCATATTATATGTAATAATTGGGGGGTAATTTATGCACTAATCTGTCCATGTAAGAAAATTTATATAGGACGTACAAAAAGGACATTGACTAAAAGAATTGGGGAACATATGTACAACATCCATAGAAAATTTGAGGGCCACCTATTATTCCTGACATTATAAAGAGAAACACGAGGGCCTAAGTTTGGGTACTCAGTTCAGTGGATTGTAAATAGTAAAGGGAGATAAAAGAGGAGGAGACTAATGAGCAGTGCTACCAGCCGTGCAGTGCTACCAGGGCATGCTCTTCCTTGATAAGAGTTTTTAGGATCTCCTACCCCACCCTACACAAGTGTCAGCATAAAGAAGAAGATTGGCGAAGGACAGTAAAATGCAGCAGCATCTAGCAAAGTATATGTCACGGGACGCCGTCGATGCACTGACTCTCCGCAGCGCCGTCGGCGCCCCACCTCTGTACAGAAGCGAGGACGCGTTCAGTGTCCTCGTCTCCTAGGTGATGGGGGCCAGGAAGGACCCGGTCACGCACGTCTCCTCAGCGCAGCCGGCGTCCTCTGTTCCCCCAGCAACCTGATGAAGCCTGAGCACCGAGCTGGGCACTCGGTGCTCAGCCATGAACAGCAGGGCGAGTCATGTGATGCTGGCCACATCACATGACCCCTGCTATTCAGTATTTAAACAGGCAGCCTGCTGGCCACAGGTTGCCTGTTATTTAGGTTCTGCTGTGATTTTGCATACCTGGCATACTTGCCCTCTGTGTATCTGCTGACCATCCTCTGCCTGCTCCTTCTGTACTGCGCTGCTCTCCTGGTATTCAGACCCCGGCTATCTCCTGACAATCCTCTGTGGACTCCATTACTTCACGACGATCCTGGTATTTATGACCCTGGCTTCTCCTGACTATTCTTTGCTTGCTCCATTTGTACTTTGTTGCTCTCCTGTTATTGACTTGGTCCATTCACTCTCTTTTGTTTGTCTGGTCTGTCCTCCAAGCACTTATTCCAAGCTAGGGATTGCTGTCCAGTTGTCCCCTGTCATTAGGACTTGCGAGGCAAGTAGGCAGGGGCAGGGGTGAGGGTGGAGCGCAGTGGTCACTATCCTCTCCCCTGTGTGTGTGTGTACGTGACCGTTACAGAATAACAGGTCTACCAAACCACTGTATAATGAATCATCTGGTGACCCTGACAGATCACGTTTCTAATCTGACGCAGATGGTGCAGGAGCTAGGGGAGAAACTCTGTTCTTTTGAGTTAGGACAAGGTTCTTTCACTCCTCATACCTCCAGTCCACATTTAGAGCCACAGATTAAGCTTTCTGAACCCTTCTCTGGAGACCGGAGGAAGTTTCATTCCTTTAAGAAAAATTTAAAACTTTATTTTCAGTTTGCGCCACTTGTCGTCCAGCTCTGAGAGTCAACGCGTGTGCATTGTCACTTCCTGATTACAGGGTGATCCCCAGGAGTGAGTGTTCTCCTTACCAGCTGACGCCAGTTATTTAGCATCTGTATAGCGTTTTTTTCATGCCCTGTGTACCCTGTATGATGAACCAGACAGGCACTGGTAGCCGAGACCGCTCTTAAGGCACTGGTTCAGGGCGATCAACCTGCGGAGGAGTATTGCACCCAATTTAGAAGGTAGTGTGTTCCCTCAGGGTGGAATGAACCAGCCCTTAAGAGTCAGTTCAGGTCTGGTCTGTCTGATAACCTGAAAGACCTTCTAGTGAGTTATCAGCTTCCAGAGACTCTAGAGGAGATGATGACACTAGTTGTTCGACTCGACCGACGAGTTAGAGAGAGACTACAGAAACAACAGTTCTCTTCTCAGGTGGTGGTCCAGCCTAAGGTCTGTCCCAGGAACGAAGCAGAGGTCTCTTCCGAAGAACCCATTCAGGTCGGCATGACCCAAGGGGATCTGCGCCGCAGACGTGGAGTGTGTTTTTACTGCGGAGATCCTGACCATTGGATAAACCAGTGTCCTAAGAAGATCCTCTCAATCAAATCTCCCAAGGCAAGGCAACCTAAAGACCAGGTGCACCCTTATATCATGAAATGTAAGCTTTTAGTATCTTTAACGATATCTCTGGGTGTAAATAAGTGGTCGGGTAAGGCCTTTATTGACTCTGGCTAAGCGGCCAGCTTTATTGATTGTGAGTACGCTATAAGACTGGAAATTCAAATTTTTGCTTTACCTACGCCTATCCACATCATGGCTATTGACTCCACTCCCCTGGTGGGTGGTACTTATCGATTGAGGTGGTACTGGGGTTGCCTTGGCTCCAATTACACAACGCCACTATAGATTGGACCAGAGGGGAGTTGGTCAAATGGGGACCTAAGTGTGACTCATGCTTGTCTGTGGTACAGGTTGGAGTCTCAGTAGAATCTGATACATTGCCCGCAGTTATTAAGGAATATACAGATGTGTTCTCCTTATCGACCCCGGAGGTCCTACCACCCCATAGACCTTATGATTGCGCCATAGAATTAGTAGAGGGTGCCAGGTTTCCTAAGGGGCATATTTATAATCTTTCTAAGCCCGAACGCAAGGCTATGGAGGAATATATTAAGGAAAGCCTCGGTAAGGGGCACATTAGACCCTCTGTCTCTACGATGGGGGGCGGGGGTTTTCTTTGTTAAGAAGAAGGATGGTGGTCTCAGACCTTGCATCGATTACTGGAAATTAAATAAGATCTCTATCTGAAATAGATACTCCCTCCCATTGATTCCAGATTTATTTAACCAGGTACCTTGGGCGACCTGGTTTTCTAAAATTGACCTGAAAGGGGAATATAACCCTATCTGAATCAAGGAGGGAGACGAATGGAAGACAGCATTCAATACTCCGGCTGGACACTTTGAATATCTGGTCATGCCTTTTGGACTCAGCAATGCCCCAGCTGTGTTGCAAAACTTCATGAACGATATTCTAAGGGAGTTCTTGGGTAAATTTGTCATTGTCTACCATGACAACATTTTGATTTTTTCCCCTGATTTGAAATCTCATGTGTTTCATTCAGGTTAGGCAAGTGTTGGAAGTTTTGAGTGAAAATCAGTTTTCCGCTAAGCAAGAGAAATGTGTCTTTGGTGTACAGGAGATACTATTTCTAGGCAATGTTCTAACTCCTCACGCCTTCAAAATGGGTCCTAGTAAGGTACTAGCAATTAAGGAATGGGTAAGGCCTTCATCCTTAAAGGCCTTACAACGTTTCCTAGGTTTTGCCAATTACTACCGTAAATTCATTAATAATTTTTCGGTAATTGCTAGACCGTTGACCCACCTCACTAATAGAGGGGTAAATTTGGAGGATTGGTCTACTGAGGCTGTAACTTCATTTGAAACCCTAAAGAAGGCATTTAGTAGCGCTCCCGTTCTGATCCAGCCAGATCAGGAGAAACTTTTATTGTGGAGGTGGATGAGTCCGAGGATGGGGCAGGAGCGTTCCTCTCACAAGGTCCCACTAGCCTTACTAACCTGAGACCTTGTGCTTTTTTTTCCAGAAAATTTTCCCCCACCGAGAGAAACTATGACATAGGGCAATGATGGCTAACCTTGGCACTCCAACTGTGGTAAAACTACAACTCCCAAGATGCCCCCCTTGCTTGGCTGCTCTCAGAACTCTGTAGAAATAAATGGAGCATGCTGGGAGTCGTAGTTTCACCACAGCTGGAGTGCCAAGGTTAGCCATCACTGACATAGGGAATCGGGAATTTCTGGCCATTAAATGGGCGTTTGATAAGTGGAGGCATTTTCTGGAAAGGGCAAAACATTCTGTCACTGTTGTCACTGACCATAAGAACCTAATGTTTCTCGAGTATGCTAAGAGGTTGAATCCCCATCAGGCCAGATGGGCATTGCTTTTTACTCATTTTGATTTCTCCATTACTTTCAGGCCAGGAAATAGAAACATGAAGGCTGACGCATTGTCTCAGAGCTTCCGTGCGTTTCAGCCTACAGAGGCACCACCTGAATCTATTCTACCAGCTAATATCTTCGTAGCAGCCTTGACCCAGGATATCACAGCTCTCATTAAGGCTGAACAACATCTGGCTCCGGCACCCCCCCAACAGATAAGTTGTTTATTCCCGTACAGTTTCGTATCCGGCTGTTGGGTGAGTGTCATGATTCTGCCTTTTGTGGACATCCTGGTATTGAGGGCACTAAGGAGCTGGTTTCTAGATCATATTGGTGGCCCACTCTAGCTAGGAATGTCAAGTCCTATGTGTCGGCCTGCGAGGTTTGTGTTAGGTCTAAGACACCTAGGACTCGCCCTGCTGGTGAGCTACGACCCCTACCCATTCCCAGTAGACCCTGGTCCCATATCTCGATGGTCTTTATCACTGACCTGCCACCTGCGGAGGGTAAGACTGTGGTTTGGGTAGTGGTCGATAGGTTTATCAAAATGGTTCATTTTATTCCCCTGTCTAAACTCCCGAATGCTAAAACCCTGGCGTCTATATTTGTGAAACAGATTGTACGTTTACATGGTATTCCGGAGAATATTGTATCTGACAGGGGTATGCAGTTTGTGTCCACGTTTTGGAGGGCTTTCTGTCAGAAATGTCAGATATCATTGTCTTTTTCGTCCGCCTACCACCCACCTTAACCAGTATGTAGAACAATTCCTTAGGTCATATGTTGCTGATGACCAGCAATTATGGGTTTAATATCTTCCGTTGGCTTAATTTGCTCTGAATAACCGTGTTAATTCTTCTGCTGGTGTCTCCTCGTTCTTTTGTAACTATGGTTTCCAATCTTCGATTTTATTCTGGGTCATCTGTCTCCTCCTCTAAGCCCGAGGCGGATAAGGTCTCCTCTGAACTGTGCACAGTTTGGGCTCGGGTTCAATGGAACCTAGAAAAGATTCAAAATACTCAGACAGTCAAGGCCAATAGGAGACGTTCTAAGGGGGTGAACTTTCAGGTTGGGGATAAGGTGTGGTTGCCCTCCAAGAATCTCTCGCTCAAGGTAGCTTATAGAAAATTTGCTCCTCGTTTTATAGGGCCGTATAAAATTGCGGAAGTGATTAACCCGGTATCGTTTAGGTTGGAGCTGCCCGAGTGGTTCCACATTCATGATGTGTTTCATGAATCCCTACTTAAAAAAATATATTTAACCTGTTGTTCCATCGCAAGCCGTGCCTCTGCCGGTTCTTGTTAGTGATTCTGTGGAGTATGCTGACTCTTTTGGAACTTCACGATGCTCCTGGTATTTATGACCCTGGCATCTCCTGACTATTCTTTGCTTGCTCCATTTGTACTTTGTTTCTCTCCTGGTATTGACTCGGTCCGTTTTTGTCTTGTCTGTCCTCCCAGCACTTATTCCAAGCTAGGGATTGCTGTCCAGTGGTCCCTGTCATTAGGACTTGCGAGGCAAGTAGGCAGGGCCAGGGGTGAAGGTGGAGCGCATTGGTCACTATCCTCCCCCTTGGGTGTGTATGTGTGTACGCAACAGTTAAAGTATATACATTTTGAATATACAATTGATGTTACGTTGTAATCCTCACCGATATCCCTGATTAAGATACTATAAGAGGTGTGGGATATAGGTCGCACATAACCATATATGTGTATATGTGGTCAGTTCGTTCTTGTAGCAATCGTAGTACTGCTGCGGTACTGCAGTGACAGAAATATACTAACAGAGGGTATAAATGCCAGTAGAACATAGCCCTACAAAAGTATATTGTAATATTACTTAGTGGACACATTTCCTGAAATGCAGAGTAGCAAATATATATAGTTATATAATGAAATATAATTTAAATGTTGTCCCTTAAAAACCTCATGGTATACTAGGGTCTTAGTAAGACCCTTACCATCAGAACTGACACAACTCCCACCTATTCTATCAAGAGTCCTCACACAGACCTGTTTTGGACCACCTATATACTGTATCATGTATTCTACTAGAATTTGATAATTTTCCAACCACTTGTTTATACACCTCTTCACCTACTGCTACTGCCCTATGAGTTTTGTTTTTGTAGTACATTAGCTACATTCCTGGACCAGAAAATAGCTTATAGCTAGCACCGGTGTACAAACAATTTCTCTTTTTTCAGTATCCCACTGCAATAGAGGGTTTTACATGTAGGTGTATTTCTTATATGTATCCTGAAAAAGGTCCATATGTGATTTATTGTGTATTTATGCTTTTTTTGTGTAAGAGACAGTTAACAGTAAATAGACCTTAGCAATTAGTTGCTAGGTGGAGCTGTGTACTACTCCCCAAAAGGAGGAGGAGTTAAGTCAGATCAGGAGCAATCATTGCAGAGACAGTGGATGTCTATACTGTGAAGTGTGCTGAGCCAACAGAACACTGCCCGCAAGAAAGCTTAACCCTAGCAAAAGTGGAAAAATAAAACTTAACAAAAAACATTCCACTGTTGAGGGGAGGTGCGCGCAGAAGCCCTATTGAGATCAAATGGGGAAACAAGAAGATTATAGACTTCATAGTATCATAGGATCATTGTCCAGAAGGAAAAGTGCTTCCAACCCTGGAGAAGCTTCAAAAAGACTGGTTGCTCTGTTCAGGAGTGGCTCTGGTCTGAAACATAGGTGCTAGAAATACACAGCTCCATCCACTGTGTAGTGAACAGAGCTGCCCTGATCCAATTCTCTTCAATGGGAGTAGGGCTGCAGTAACCAGCTCCACCGGGTACACAATGGCACCAAAGCTACGGTACTCCTGAACAGGGTTGTGTTATTAATGAAATCCTAGGGATAAATCATCAATTGTTATATCCAGAAGAACTCTTTTAAAGATCATGGATGCCTTTGATATAGAAAAACATTGTTTTGGTATATGATAGAGGCTGCTTTTAGTAAAAAAAAATCTGCTCTAATTTTCAGTCTGCAGTCTTTATTCCTTCATTCATTTTCAACCGCCTGATATTCAGTTTGCAACCTGCTCCTAGTTTCACACTTTTTTCATGTGGGTGTGTTCCATCCCATAATACATACTAGATCTGTGTGTCCAGGATGCTGTTCTCTTCTCCCCTTCAAACTGTCTTAGATCCTATGCCCACTCCTCACATATGTCGGCTGGGTGCAACCTCCTGTTTCTATCTCTAACACAAAGAGGAGGGAGGGGGAGAGCAGAAAAAGCCATCAGAAACAGAGACAGAGCTCTGACAGATTTATGTCAAATACAGAAGCACCAGCCTCTACTCTAGTTGAATGACAAACTCTAGCATTGCTATATTAGTAAGTGTCCTATAATCATCTCACAAACACATTGGTCAACAATAACCAGAAAATGCCCACCCCTTTATAGTACAGGTCCCGGGCTTAATGCCAGACCAGTAACAATTCTAAAATTTGTTGTATTGGACACTACTATATGTTTCTCCTCCGAGACTTTTGCTTAGCTGTCAACATTATGCCGTAAATCATTAATAAAAAAAAATAAAAAAACATATTACCTGTAGTAAGCTGGTTCATATTTAAACTACAGGGTGGGCCATTTATATGGATACACCTTAATAAAATGGGAATGGTTGGTGATATTAACTTCCTGTTTGTGGCACATTAGTATATGTGAGGGGGGAAACTTTTCAAGATGGGTGGTGACCATGGTGGCCATTTTGAAGTCGGCCATTTTGAATCCAACTTTTGTTTTTTCAATAGGAAGAGGGTCATGTGACACATCAAACTTATTGGGAATTTCACAAGAAAAACAATAGTGTGCTTGGTTTTCAATGTGCTGCCCATTGTGTTGGATTGTCAATGCAACCCTCTTTTCCCACTCTTCACACACTGATATCAACACCGCAGGAGAAATGCTAGCACAGGCTTCCAGTATCCGTAGATTCAGGTGCTGCACATCTCATATCTTCATAGCAGAGGGTTGCATTGACAATCCAACACAATAGGCAGCACATTGAACACATTTTATAAGTGGTCAGAAACTTGTAAATAACTAATGAAAGAATAAAGTTATGTTAAAACCAAGCACACCATTGTTTTTCTTGTGAAATTCCCAATAAGTTTGATGTGTCACATGACCCTCTTCCTATTGAAAAAAACAAAAGTTGGATTCAAAATGGCCGACTTCAAAATGGCCGTCATGGTCACCACCCATCTTGAAAAGTTCCCCCCCTCACATATATTAATGTGCCACAAACAGGAAGTTAATATCACCAACCATTCTTATTTTATTAAGGTGTATCCATATAAATGGCCCACCCTGTAGAAAAGCAACAATTTCTGAGGAAATTGTGAAGTGTTCTTGCCTCCACCAGTAGTCTACAACTGGAGTAGGCGAAGTAATTGGGTGAAGTGGCTTGAGTAACTGTTGTGTGGTTGGAGTGGCTGGAGTAACTGTGGAAAGGTTGGACTGGGCAGATTAACTGTGTGGAGTGTTTGGAGTAAGTAAAGATAGTAAACATTACACTAACCAATTGATTGATCAAATTTAAAAAGTGCACATGGCAAGTTTGATAGAGTGAGAAATGCATTTAAACTTTTATTTATTTATATAGCACATTTATTTGCAATGTTGTTGCCCAAAGTGCTTCACAGTTACATTAAAACATACATTTATAAAAAACATTAGCAGCCGATTTGTGTAGGTGGGCTTGGAAATAAGGGAGTGGTGGCAGTTTAGAAATCATGTCCTGATTTTTAAGCTCACACTCTAGCTTTTGTCAGCTCCCACTCTAGTTTTGAACATTCCGCCATTCATTCCTAAGGGACCAATTTTGCCACATAAACGCCAATATTTTGTAAACCATTCGGCGAAACGTTCCACAAAGTAATAGCACACCAATCGGGAACAATCCGCACGTTTCGGTATATTATTGTCTATGTAGTGTAAATAATAAGTATATATATGTGAGATTGCCATGCAAGAACACTTAATTATGGTCTTGTATGCAATAATACATGTGTTAAAAATGAGGTTATGCACATGTAATGTATAGCTATAAAATGGACCATTGTCTCTACAGTGTAATTTCACTTAATAGGGGAACATAATAAAGCTTAAATAGGGTGCCATGCTCATGGTTGTCCAGCTGCTTACTTTACAAAAAACAGTTAATATGCTATAAAATATTAAAATAAGTAATACTATACCAATGCCTCTCAACTTTTATACCAACACTTTCCTGGTCCTCTGCTGGTCTCTGCTCTTCCTTCTCTAGCAATTTGAAGTGTATATAGATTGGCCTCAGTTTTGACCTCAGTAGTGCTGATACATCCTGCTGGCTACGACTATCAGATGTCCAACTGTCAGATCAAGAAGAAGGTGAACAGAGACCAGTGGGGGACCTGAGAAATATAGGAACATAATTGGTTTGGGATCATGTTACCATTACTTCTTTTATTATTTGATATTATTTGATATTATCATTTTATAGTATTCTAATTTTAAATACAGATGTAGCCGACTTTGATAACTCTGATAACACATGTCACAGTGTTATCTTGTGTAATTTTTTTAAAAAAGCCACTGAAACACATCAAAATCATTTTTAATTTAATGCGTTAACCATAAAGTTTAGCTCAGCTGCATCTGTAGGTGTCTGGAGAAAGCCTTTAAAGTGAGTCTGTCACCAGAAACGTTATAGTTAAACCAGGCACAATGCCTTGTAGGGCTTCTCAGATGAATATAATGATATATTTAACTTAGCCATCCATTCTTTCATTATGGAGAAAAATAACTTTTAATCCATAGTCAAGTGAAGCAGTTCAGTGCACCGAGGGCGAGGTCAAGCCACTCAGTGCACCCTTGTCCCTCCTTCCTCCTCTGACAGCCCCTCCGTTACCAGCTTGATAATAATGCAGAACCTGGTTTTGTCAAGGAATCTAGCACGACAAGGCAAAATGTCTGGTGTAACAATGAATTTTCTGATGACAGATTCTCTTTAAAAACTTAACAGTAAGGCTCCATTCACACGTCCGCAACGTGTTTTGCGGATCCACGGAGCCGCGGATCTGCAAAACACGGACAGCGGCAACGTGTGCAGCCGGCACTATAGAATATGCCTATTCTTGTCCACAATTGCGGACAAGAATAGGACATGTTCTATTTTTTTCGGAAACGGAATTGCGGACCCATCGTGCTGCCCCATAGGAATGAATGGGTCCGCAATTCCGTTCCGCAAATTGCTGACGTGTGAATGGAGCCTAAGTGATATCATTTTCTTAGCTTTCAATATAATATAGTAAAAAAAAATATATATGAAGTTGATGAAAATAAATGGTCCATCATACAGTATAATACATGAAAGGTCCTTCAGAGTGAGATTTTGACTATTGCTCAGATTGGAGGGTCCTGAATGTTCCTCATAGGGTACAGGGAAAGGGCTTTCCGTGGTAAGAGAACACATTTAGGGTACTTTCACACTGGCGTTTTCCAGTATTGAGTTCCGTAATAGGGGCTCAATACCGGAAAAAAGTGCTTCAATTTTGTCCCTATTCATTGTCAATAGGGACAAAACTCAACTGAACAGTACGGAATGCTCCAAAATGCATTCGGTTCAATTTAGTTGCGTTCCCAAGTTGACAATGTTAAAGATAATACAACTGGATACTTTAATAACGGGTGCAGATGGTTGCATTATCAGGAACGGAAGCACTTTTGCTGAAGCCTGCCGGATCCAGCAAAAACGCTAGTGTGAATGTAGCCTTAAAGTGTTGATATTCTTTCTGATTGCATGTGCTAAAAACACGGCAATCATAGTCTTCATTTATAATCCTTCACAAGCACGTTGTATTTTGTGGGTGTATGTTTGTAATTATAATTAGAGTTGAGCGCGAATATTCGAAAAGCAAATTTTTATCGCGAATATCGGCACTTTGAGAATTTGCAAATATTTATAATATAGTGCTATATATTTGTAATGACTAGAGTTGAGCGAACACCTGGATGTTCGGGTTCGAGAAGTTCGGCCGAACTTCCCGAAAATGTTCGGGTTCGGGATCCGAACCCGATCCGAACTTCGTCCCGAACCCCATTGAAGTCAATGGGGACCCGAACTTTTCGGCACTAAAACGGCTGTAAAACAGCCCAGGAAAGGGCTAGAGGGCTGCAAAAGGCAGCAACATGTAGGTAAATCCCCTGCAAACAAATGTGGATAGGGAAATGAATTAAAATAAAAATTAAATAAATAAAAATTAACCAAAATCAATTGGAGAGAGGTCCCATAGCAGAGAATCAGGCTTCACGTCACCCACCACTGCAACAGTCCATTTTCATAAATTTAGGCCCAGCACCCAGGCAGAGGAGAGAGGTCCCGTAACAGACAATCTGGCTTCATGTCAGCAGAGAATTAGTCTGCATGTCATAGCAGAGAATCAGGCTTCACGTCAGCCACCAATGCAACAGTCCATTGTCAGATATTTAGGCCCAGCACCCAGGCAGAGGAGAGAGGTCCCGTAACAGAGGATCTGGCTTCATGTCAGCAGAGAATCAGTCTTCATATCATAGCAGAGAATCAGGCTTCACGTCACCCACCACTGCAACAGTCCATTTTCATAAATTTAGGCCCAGCACCCAGGCAGAGGAGAGAGGTCCCGTAACAGACAATCTGGCTTCATGTCAGCAGAGAATCAGTCTTCATGTCATAGCAGAGAATCAGGCTTCACGTCACCCACCACTGTAAGAGTCCATTTTCAAAAAATTTAGGCCCAGCACCCAGGCAGAGGAGAGAGGTCCCGTAACAGGCAATCTGGCTTCATGTCAGCAGAGAATCAGTCTTCATGTCATAGCAGAGAATCAGGCTTCACGTCACCCACCACTGCAACAGTCCATTTTCATAAATTTAGGCCCAGCACCCAGGCAGAGGAGAGAGGTCCCGTAACAGACAATCTGGCTTCATGTCAGCAGAGAATTAGTCTGCATGTCATAGCAGAGAATCAGGCTTCACGTCAGCCACCAATGCAACAGTCCATTGTCAGATATTTAGGCCCAGCACCCAGGCAGAGGAGAGAGGTCCCGTAACAGAGGATCTGGCTTCATGTCAGCAGAGAATCAGTCTTCATGTCATAGCAGAGAATCAGGCTTCACGTCACCCACCACTGTAAGAGTCCATTTTCAAAAATTTAGGCCCAGCACCCAGGCAGAAGAGAGAGGTCCCGTAACAGACAATCTGGCTTCATGTCAGCAGAGAATTAGTCTGCATGTCATAGCAGAGAATGAGGCTTCACGTCAGCCACCACTGCAACAGTCCATTGGCATATATTTAGGCCCAGCACACAGGCAGAGGAGAGAGGTCCCGTAACAGAGGATCTGGCTTCATATCAGCAGAGAATCAGTCTGCATGTCATAGCAGAAAATCAGGCTTCACGTCAGCCACCACTGCAACAGTCCATTGTCAGATATTTAGGCCCAGCACCCAGGCAGAGGAGAGAGGTCCCGTAACAGAGAATCTGTCTTCATGTCAGCAGAGAATTAGTCTGCATGTCATAGCAGAGAATCAGGCTTCACGTCACCCAACATTGGAATAGTCCATTGGCATATATTAAGGCCCCGGCACCCAGACAGAGGAGAGGTTCATTCAACTTTGGGTAGCCTCGCAATATAATGGTAAAATGAAAATAAAAATAGGATTGAATGAGGAAGTGCCCTGGAGTACAATAATATATGGTTAAGGGGAGGTAGTTAATGTCTAATCTGGACAAGGGACGGACAGGTCCTGTGGGATCCATGCCTGGTTCATTTTTATGAACGTCAGCTTGTCCACATTGGCTGTAGACAGGCGGCTGCGTTTGTCTTTAATGACGCCCCCTGCCGTGCTGAATACACGTTCAGACAAAACGCTGGCCGCCGGGCAGGCCAGCACCTCCAAGGCATAAAAGGCTAGCTCTGGCCACGTGGACAATTTAGAGGCCCAGAAGCTGAATGGGGCCGAACCATCAGTCAGTACGTGGAGGGGTGTGCACACGTACTGTTTCACCATGTTAGTGAAATGTTGCCTCCTGCTAACACGTTGCGTATCAGGTGGTGGTGCAGTTAGCTGTGGCGTGTTGAAAAAAGTTTTCCACATCTCTGCCATGCTAACCCTGCCCTCAGAGGAGCTGGCCGTGACACAGCTGCCTTGGCGACCTCTTGCTCCTCCTCTGCCTTGGCCTTGGGCTTCCACTTGTTCCCCTGTGACATTTGGGAATGCTCTCAGTAGCGCGTCTACCAACGTGCGCTTGTACTCGCGCATCTTCCTATCACGCTCCAGTGCAGGAAGTAAGGTGGGCAGATTGTCTTTGTAGCGTGGATCCAGCAGGGTGGCAACCCAGTAGTCCGCACAGGTTAAAATGTGGGCAACTCTGCTGTCGTTGCGCAGGCACTACAGCATGTAGTCGCTCATGTGTGCCAGGCTGCCCAGGGGTAAGGACAAGCTGTCCTCTGTGGGAGGCGAATCGTCATTGTCCTGCCTTTCCCCCCAGCCACACACCAGTGATGGACCCGAGCTGCGTTGGGTGCCACCCCGCTGTGACCATGCTTCATCCTCATCCTCATCCTCCTCCACCTCCTCCTCATCCTCGTCCTCCTCGTCCTCCAGTAGTGGGCCCTGTCTGGCCACATTTGTACCTGGCCTCTGCTGTTGCCAAAAACCTCCCTCTGAGTCACTTCGAAGAGACTGGCCTGAAAGTGCTAAAAATGACCCCTCTTCCTCCTCCTCCTCCTCCTGGGCCACCTCCTCTTCCATCATCGCCCTAAGTGTTTTCTCAAGGAGACATAGAAGTGGTATTGTAACGCTGATAACGGCGTCATCGCCACTGGCCATGTTGGTGGAGTACTCGAAACAGCGCAACAGGGCACACAGGTCTCGCATGGAGGCCCAGTCATTGGTGGTGAAGTGGTGCTGGTCTGTAGTGCGACTGACCCGTGCGTGCTGCAGCTGAAACTCCACTATGGCCTGCTGCTGCTCGCACAGTCTGTCCAGCATGTGCAAGGTGGAGTTCCACCTGGTGGGCACGTCGCATATGAGGCGGTGAGCGGGAAGGCCGAAGTTACGCTGTAGCGCAGACAGGCGAGCAGCAGCAGGATGTGAACGCCGGAAGCGCGAACAGACGGCCCGCACTTTATGCAGCAGCTCTGACATGTCGGGGTAGTTGTGAATGAACTTCTGCACCACTAAATTCAGCACATGCGCCAAGCAAGGGATGTGCGTCAAATTGGCTAGTCCCAGAGCTGCAACGAGATTTCGCCCATTATCACACACCACCAGGCCGGGCTTGAGGCTCACCGGCAGCAACCACTCGTCGGTCTGTTGTTCTATACCCCGCCACAACTCCTGTGCGGTGTGGGGCCTGTCCCCCAAACATATGAGTTTCAGAATGGCCTGCTGACGTTTACCCCGGGCTGTGCTGAAGTTGGTGGTGAAGGTGTGTGGCTGACTGGATGAGCAGGTGGAAGAAGAGGAGGAGGAAGCCGAGAAGGAGGAGGTGGCAACAGGAGGCAAAGAATGTTGCCCTGCGATCCTTGGCGGCGGAAGGACGTGCGCTAAACAGCTCTCCGCCTGGGGCCCAGCTGCCACTACATTTACCCAGTGTGCAGTTAGGGAGATATAGCGTCCCTGGCCGTGCTTACTGGTCCACGTATCTGTGGTTAGGTGGACCTTGCTACAGATGGCGTTGCGCAGTGCACACTTGATTTTATCGGATACTTGGTTGTGCAGGGAAGGCACGGCTCTCTTGGAGAAGTAGTGGCGGCTGGGAACAACATACTGTGGGACAGCAAGCGACATGAGCTGTTTGAAGCTGTTTGTGTCCACCAGCCTAAATGACAGCATTTCATAGGCCAGTAGTTTAGAAATGCTGGCATTCAGGGCCAGGGATCGAGGGTGGCTAGGTGGGAATTTACTCTTTCTCTCAAATGTTTGTGAGATGGAGAGCTGAACGCTGCCGTGTGACATGGTTGAGACGCTTGGTGACGGAGGTGGTGGTGGTGTTGGTGGTACATCCCCTGTTTGCTGGGCGGCAGGTGCCAACGTTCCTCCAGAGGCAGAGGAAGAGGCCGAGGCGGCAGCAGCAGAAGAGGTAGCAGGGGGAGCCTGAGTGACTTCCTTGGTTTTAAGGTGTTTACTCCACTGCAGTTCATGCTTTGCATGCAGGTGCCTGGTCATGCAGGTTGTGCTCAGGTTCAGAACGTTAATGCCTCGCTTCAGGCTCTGATGGCACAGTGTGCAAACCACTCGGGTCTTGTCGTCAGCACATTGTTTGAAGAAGTGCCATGCCAGGGAACTCCTTGAAGCTGCCTTTGGGGTGCTCGGTCCCAGATGGCGGCGGTCAGTAGCAGGCGGAGTCTCTTGGCGGCGGGTGTTCTGCTTTTGCCCACTGCTCCCTCTTTTGCTACGCTGTTGGCTCGGTCTCACCACTGCCTCTTCCTCCGAACTGTGAAAGTCAGTGGCATGACCTTCATTCCATGTGGGGTCTAGGACCTCATAGTCCCCTGCATCGTCTTCCACCCAGTCTTGATCCCTGACCTCCTGTTCAGTCTGCACACTGCAGAAAGACGCAGCAGTTGGCACCTGTGTTTCGTCATCATCAGAGACATGCTGAGGTGGTATTCCCATGTCCTCATCATCAGGAAACATAAGTGGTTGTGCGTCAGTGCATTCTATGTCTTTCACCGCTGGGGAAGGGCTAGGTGGATGCCCTTGGGAAACCCTGCCAGCGGAGTCTTCAAACAGCATAAGAGACTGCTGCATAACTTGAGGCTGAGACAGTTTCCCTGGTATGCATGGGGGTGATGTGACAGACTGATGGGGTTGGTTTTCAGGCGCCATCTGTGCGCTTTCTGCAGAAGACTGGGTGGGAGATAATGTGAACGTGCTGGATCCACTGTCGGCCACCCAATTGACTAATGCCTGTACCTGCTCAGGCCTTACCATCCTTAGAACGGCATTGGGCCCCACCATATATCGCTGTAAATTCTGGCGGCTACTGGGACCTGAGGTAGTTGGTACACTAGGACGTGTGGATGTGGCAAAACGGCCACGTCCTCTCCCAGCACCAGAGGGTCCACTAACACCACCACGACCATGTCCACGTCCGCGTCCCTTACTAGATGTTTTCCTCATTGTTATGGTTCACCACAACAACAAAAATATTATTTGGCCCAATGTATTGTATTCAAATTCAGCGGGATATAAATTTGAGGCCTAGTATTTAGGCGCTGGGTGACCGGTATAAATTTAGTGACAGAATTAGACTTGGAAATGCACAGTAGCGTGTGTGTGAAGTTATTCTGAATGACCCTATGTGCACCTTGAATATTATATACCCTTTTAGGGATAGATTTCAAATAGCTCTGATATAGCAGAAACCACTAAATTATGAAATTGCTAAATTGGGAATTGTATTTCAACCCTGAACAAAAAATGTGCTTTAACGGACACTAAATAACTTGCCCAGCCACAACAGTACAGCGGTAACGACAGATTTAGCGGGATACAAATTTGAGGCCTAGTATTTAGGCGCTGGGTGACCGGTATGGATTTACTAACAGAATTAGACTTGGAAATGCACAGTAGCGTGTGTGTGAAGTTATTCTGAATGACCCTATGTGCACCTTGAATATTATATACCCTTTTAGGGATAGATTTAAAATAGCTCTGATATAGCAGAAACCACTAAATTATGAAATTGCTAAATTGGGAATTGTATTCCAACCCAGAACAAAAAATGTGCTTTGGCGGACACTAAATAACTTGCCCATCCACAACAGGACAGCGGTAACGACAGATTTAGCGGGATATAAATTTGAGGCCTAGTATTTAGGCGCTGGGTGACAGGTATGGATTTAGTGACAGAATTAGACTTGGAAATGCACAGTAGCGTGTGTGTGAAGTTATTCTGAATGACCCTATGTGCACCTTGAATATTATATACCCTTTTAGGGATAGATTTCAAATAGCTCTGATATAGCAGAAACCACTAAATTATGAAATTGCTAAATTGGGGATTGTATTTCAACCCAGAACAAAAAATGTGCTTTGGCGGACACTAAATAAGTTGCCCATCCACAACAGGACAGCGGTAACGACAGATTTAGCGGGATATAAATTTGAGGCCTAGTATTTAGGCGCTGGGTGACCGGTATGGATTTAGTGACAGAATTAGACTTGGAAATGCACAGTAGCGTGTGTGTGAAGTTATTCTGAATGACCCTATGTGCACCTTGAATATTATATACCCTTTTAGGGATAGATTTCAAATAGCTCTGATATAGCAGAAACCACTAAATTATGAAATTGCTAAATTGGGAATTGTATTTCAATCCAGAACAAAAAATGTGCTTTGACGGACACTAAATAACTTGCCCATCCACAACAGGACAGCGGTAACTACAGATTTAGCGGGATATAAATTTGAGGACTAGTATTTAGGCGCTGGGTGACCGGTATGGATTTAGTGACAGAATTAGACTTGGAAATGCACAGTAGCGTGTGTGTGAAGTTATTCTGAATGACCCTATGTGCACCTTGAATATTATAGACCCTTTTAGGGATAGATTTCAAATAGCTCTGATATAGCAGAAACCACTAAATTATGAAATTGCTAAATTTGGAATTGTATTTCAACCCAGAACAAAAAATGTGCTTTGGCGAACAACAAATAACTTGCCCAGCCACAACAGTACAGCGGTAACGACAGATTTAGCGGGATATAAATTTGAGGCCTAGTATTTAGGTGCTGGGTGACCGGTATGGATTTAGTGACAGAATTAGACTGGGATATGGCCAAAAAATAACCACACTATTGCTGGTTAAATGCACTTGGTGTGACAGCTTGACCAACCACACTACTGAGGGTTAAATGCACTTGGTGACGGGCGCAGCTTGCCCCTGATGTAGTATATGGCCAAAAAATGAACAGACTATTGCTGGTTAAATGCACTTGGTGTGACAGCTTGACCCTGATGTAGGCTTTAGCCAAAAAACAACCACACCATTGAGGGTCAAATGCACTTGGTGACAGGCGCAGCTTGCCCCTGATGTAGTATATGGCCAAAAAATGAACAGACTATTGCTGGTTAAATGCACTTGGTGTGACAGCTTGACCAACCACACTACTGAGGGTTACATGCACTTAGTGACGGGCGCAGCTTGCCCCTGATGTAGTATATGGCCAAAAAATGAACAGACTATTGCTGGTTAAATGCACTTGGTGTGACAGCTTCACCCTGATGTAGGCTTTAGCCAAAAAACAACCACACCATTGAGGGTTAAATGCACTTGGTGACAGGCGCAGCTTGCCCCTGATGTAGTATATGGCCAAAAAATGAACAGACTATTGCTGGTTAAATGCACTTGGTGACGGGCGCAGCTTGCCCCTGATTTAGTATATGGCCAAAAAATTAACAGACTATTGCTGGTTAAATGCACTTGGTGTGACAGCTTCACCCTGATGTAGGCTTTAGCCAAAAATCAACCACACCATTGAGGGTTAAATGCACTTGGTGACAGGCGCAGCTTGCCCCTGATGTAGTATATGGCCAAAAAATGAACAGACTATTGCTGGTTAAATGCACTTGGTGTGACAGCTTGACCAACCACACTACTGAGGGTTAAATGCACTTGGTGACGGGCGCAGCTTGCCCCTGATGTAGTATATGGCCAAAAAATGAACAGACTATTGCTGGTTAAATGCACTTGGTGTGACAGCTTGACCCTGATGTAGGCTTTAGCCAAAAAACAACCACACCATTGAGGGTCAAATGCACTTGGTGACAGGCGCAGCTTGCCCCTGATGTAGTATATGGCCAAAAAATGAACAGACTATTGCTGGTTAAATGCACTTGGTGTGACAGCTTCACCCTGATGTAGGCTTTAGCCAAAAAACAACCACACCATTGAGGGTTAAATGCACTTGGTGACAGGCGCAGCTTGCCCCTGATGTAGTATATGGCCAAAAAATGAACAGACTATTGCTGGTTAAATGCACTTGGTGACGGGCGCAGCTTGCCCCTGATTTAGTATATGGCCAAAAAATTAACAGACTATTGCTGGTTAAATGCACTTGGTGTGACAGCTTCACCCTGATGTAGGCTTTAGCCAAAAATCAACCACACCATTGAGGGTTAAATGCACTTGGTGACAGGCGCAGCTTGCCCCTGATGTAGTATATGGCCAAAAAATGAACAGACTATTGCTGGTTAAATGCACTTGGTGACGGGCGCAGCTTGCCCCTGATTTAGTATATGGCCAAAAAATTAACAGACTATTGCTGGTTAAATGCACTTGGTGTGACAGCTTCACCCTGATGTAGGCTTTAGCCAAAAAACAACCACACCATTGAGGGTTAAATGCACTTGGTCGCAGCTTGGATGCACTTGGTCGCAGCACCGCACAAGACACAAAATGGCCGCCGATCACCCCAGAAAAAAGTGACTGACAAACGGTCTGGGCAGCCTAAAAACAGTGAGCAATTGAATTTCAGCAGCTCAATGATCCACAGCTGCAGATCGATTGATTAATCAAGTCCTTTGGAGGAGTTAATCTGCCTAATCTCGCCCTACTGTTGCAGCCGCAACCTCTCCCTACGCTAATCAGAGCAGAGTGACGGGCGGCGCTATGTGACTCCAGCTTAAATAGAGGCTGGGTCACATGGTGCTCTGGCCAATCACAGCCATGCCAATAGTAGGCATGGCTGTGACGGCCTCTTGGGGCAAGTAGTATGACGCTTGTTGATTGGCTGCTTTGCAGCCTTTCAAAAAGCGCCAAGAAAGCGTCACAAAAGCGCCAAGAAAGCGACGAACACCGAACCCGAACCCGGACTTTTACGAAAATGTCTGGGTTCGGGTCCGTGTCACGGACACCCCAAAATTCGGTACGAACCCGAACTATACAGTTTGAGTTCGCTCATCCCTTGTAATGACGAATATTCATTTTTTTATTTTTATTTTTCACACAGTACACGTCAGGTGATCATCCCTCCCTTCCTCCAGCTTGTGGGCCAATGAGAAGTCTTTGTCACAGCTTAGCAACATCCCTAGCAACCAATAGAAAAGCTGCCTACCTCTTACTATATAAGAACCCCCCTAGCAGTTATTTTCTAAAGTTTATTGCAGTTATGAAAGAGACAGAAGTGTCATTGTTGTGCTCTGAGCTTTGTTGTATTACATTAGGCAGTTAACTTATATATATAATTCAGATAGTCAGTGTAGGTTAGATTGAACTATAGTGTAGCTGATAGGTTCCAGTGCAGGGTGTTAGGTAGTGTGAATGGTTCTGCTGTCCATACATACATGCTGCAGACATAGTGCTGTGATGTCACAAGTTGCACATTTTGCGAAAAAAGATGCTCATCATTAATTGCCGAAAATTCGCAAGCGCAAATATATTGGAGCACTCTATCTGCATATAAAGCTATTCTAATGTTCTGCTGTGCCAAACATTTTCTCCAGTGTCAGGAATACCGTGTTTTGCAGAATACCAGCTTGAAAAATGTAGCATAAGTGACCGACACCGGTATTTTGTGCTCATTGCGCAAATAATACATTTGCCGATTTTTGCAATCAAGAATATAATCTCGAATTCGTGAATATGTGATGAATATTCAGATTTTTTTTTCAAATATTGGGAATTTGAATATTGCCCCTGCGCTCATCACTAATTACAATTACTAACACTTTAAGCCTTAGGGTACTTTCAAACTAGCGTTATTCTTTTCCGGTATTGAAATCTGATCAGGGGCCCCAATACCGGGAAAAAAAACGCATCGCTTTTGTCATAATGCATTCTGAATGGAAAGCAATTCGTTCAGTATGCATCAGGATGTCTTCCGTTCCGTCCCTTGTACTGTATTTGACCGGGCAAAATACAGCAGAATGCTGCAGTATTTTTTCCGGCCAAGATTCTGGAACACTACCGCACTTGCCGGATACAGCATCAATTTCCATTGAAATGTATTAATTCCGGATCCGGTACCAAGTTTTTTGGAAATTGCAGCATTGCCTTTATTCAGAATGATACCAGAAAGACTGATCCGGTACTTCAATGAATAAGTCTCTGGATCCGGAAAAAAAAGATAGCCGTTTGCATACGGATTTCCAGACTGGCAGGCAGTTCCAGCAACGGAACTGCCTGCCGGATTCTAACAATGCTAGTGTGGAAGTTCACTTAGTGAAATGTTGTATTACAGTGATGTACATTTCATTGTATTGTATACTACAATACAAATGAAATAAATAATATACAAGATGTTGCGATCAAAACCAGGACATATGCATTATTGATTGCTAGAGTATTGAACACCAACACAATACACAACTTTGATGATGCTTGTCACAGCCAGAGGCAAGATGAATAGCATCCACGTCTGTCTATTCATATTACATTTCTTATGCATTCGGTTTATTTACTGCAATTCTTGCCTTCATCCATAACTTGCATGCTTGGTAGCACGTCTACAGATTTGAATATATTCATCAGTATAATTGGCCTTATTATTTCAGTTTCATTGTACAATATCTACATTCCCTGCAGATATTGGAGACACAGTTAATCTTCCTAGCTAGATTGATCATCATTCTATTGGTAAATGTAAACATGTACCGTGGCATGCAAAACTTTGAGCACCCCTGGTCAAAATTATTGTTACTGTGAACAATTAATCAAGTTGAAGATAAAATTATCTCAAAAAAGGCATAAGATTAAAGGGGTTCTGCACTTTGTTTAAACTGATGATCTATCCTCTGGATAGATCATCAGCATCTGATCAGCGGGGGTCCGACACCCTGGACCCCTGCCGATCAGCTGTTTGAGAAGACAGAGGCACTCTAGCAGCGCCGCGGCCTTCTCACTGTTTACCGCCGGCCCAGTGATGTCACGACTAGTATCACTGGCCTGGGCGGGCTAAGCTCTGTTCACTTGAATGGAGCTTAGCCTCACCCAGGCAAGTTGAAACTAGTCATGACGTCACTGGACCGGCGGTAAACAGTGAGAAGGTAGGACATTGCTGGCACGCTGTTATATACACAGAATTTTGGGACTTCAATACACCCATGAGAATTCCTCCCTATTGTAGTTTCACATCATTTGCATAGGTATATGTGTGTCTACATGTATGTTTTTATATATTTTTTAGGGGTTTGCTTTTAGACTAATAAAGTCCATTATTCGTTACTATCTTGTGTTTCCCTTCTGAGTGTGCCCCTTCATATTGCTTACACCTTCACTCATTAGTATTCACCTGGGAGAATCAGTGGGGGGGGGGGCACCCGAGGGGGCAAAGAACAACATAGGGGGGATTGCCCCCACTCACCCCCCTCTAGCAACGCCACTACTTCTAAGCAGCCTCTTTGAACGCTAAACATGAAAATGGTTGAGGCCCACAATGCAGAAGAAGGCTATAAGACTATAGAAAAGCATTTTCAGATTGCTATTTCCTAAGTTTGAAAAATAATTAAGAAATGGCAGTTAACAAGAACAATGGAGGTCAAGAGAAGGTGTGGAAGACCAAGACAAATTTCAGAGACAGCTGCTCATAGCTAGAATGGCAAATCAAGCTACAAAAGTCCTTCAGGAAAATTTAGCGGACTGTTCAGCGACACCTGAACAAATATGGCCCTCATGGAAGAGTCATCAGAAGAAAACCTCTCCTGCATCCTCACCACAAAATTCTGCGTCAGGAGTTTGCAAAAGAACATTTAAACAAGTCTAATGCCTTTTGGAAACAGGTCTTGTGGAGGATGGCTTCTGTAAATAGATAACCATTCTAACCAAACCTCAAAATCCACAATAGACTAGCTCAAAAGGCACACGCTGAAGGTTGTACCATGGCCCTCAAAGTCCCCTTATCCAAAATCTGTGGATAGACCTCAAAAGAGCAGTGCCTACAAGATAGCCCAGGAATCTTACAGAACTGGAAGACTTTTACAAGGAAGAATGGATAAAAATCCCTCAAACAAGAATTGAAAGACTCTTTGCTGACTATAAAAATTGTTTGCAATATTTGATACTTGCCAAAGGGGGTGCTACTGGGTACTATCCATGCAGGATGCCCAAACTTTTGCTTCAGGCCCTTTTCCTTTTTTGTTATTTTGAAAATGTAAAAAATGAAAATAAATAATTGTGTTTACTTAAAATACAAAGGGAATATGTCATATTTAACTTTATAATTTTGGAGATTATTTCATCCTTAACTTGCTTAACTGTTCACAATTACAGTAATTTTTACCAGGGGTGCCCAAACTTTTGTATGCCACTGTATATCTAGCAGGAATAATAAAGGAACAACACATAGTCATCAGAATAGATGCTCCACAATTGTTATTACAAAGGGTATGCAAATACTTGCTAAAATAGACATGTCAGGACAGTTTACAGGTCCTCTTTAAGTTTTCCGGTATTTTTTATTCTTTAGTTGTGGCCAAATTTTAGATAATAATCTAACAGTAGACCTCAGTAAACTAGTACTAGATCATAATCTAACAGTAGACCTCACTGTAAGGACCAGTAGATCCAGTAGATCTCAATGCTAGGCCTCCAGAAATTAATTAATCTGTGTTATTTTTTTTCTGAAAATATTGCAGGCTTAAAAAGATAATCTGTACATTTATCTCCTTTTTACTATTATAATTCAATTTTAGGTTTAGTGTTCATTTAAAGGGAATCTGTCAGCTACGTTACACATATTAAACTGTCATCATTGTCTGATATAAACAGTTAATAAATCATACCTTTCTTTCTGCTTTCTGTGTATCTCATGTTGGAAAATTGACGTTTGATGATATAGGCTAATGACATGCAAGTGCCCAAGGACTTTCTGCACTGATACAAGGGCCTATCCCCTCTGGAGACTTCCATTGATCTCTCCTCCCATGTTTCACTATAAGACAGCCCAGTGTCCTTATGTCCAGTGTTCCCTCTAAACTTCTGCTGTTGCTGAATGGAGCAGTTAGGTAGCTGGACGATACATCATGAAAAGTGGGCAATCTCTTACTAAAGGTTCATTCCCATGTAGCAACTAGTGATGAGCAGCATAGGCAATATTTGAATTTGCGATATTCACCGCAAATTCGAGAATTCGTGATCTCCAGTCATTGTTTACTTGATTGCGAAAATCGGCAATGTAATATATTCACGATAAACTCGCAATAAATTCACGGTAAATTCGCGATTAGAATATTCAACACTATTCGCGAATACGAATATATAGCACTATATTCTGAATATTCAGGAATTCTCTAAGTGGCGATATTCGTGATAAAAATTTGTGATTCGAATATTCGCACTCAATACTAGTAGCAACCATGGGGTAACCTGCAAAAAGGGGAATTCTCATTGCTAATGTTTCTGTGGATTTACAATAAAAGTACAACACAACAGATGCTGATTCTCTTGAGAATAATTGTCTATGGAGTGTACGGAGAGGTAGCTCAACATGTGTGGCTCCTTCTACTTACTTCTATGGGAGAATGGGACCTGTGGTATCTGAATTTATCAGACACCTGTGGATATTCCATAAAAGTCTTATCTGCAGTCCTATGTAACACTTCAAATAGCACAGTGATAATTCTCTGAATACAGATAATTTAGTAGATGGTCATAGATGTCACCTGCAGTCCTATGTAGCACCACAAATAACACAGGGATAACTCTCTGATTACAGATAATGTAGTAGATGGTCATACCTTATCCCTAAGTTCAGACCTGAGCGTTTTACAGCGCGTTCCTACGCGCTGTAAAACGCTCAACACAGGAGAAACCAATGATTCCCTATGGGAATGGTTCTCACCTGGGCGTTTTACAGCGCGTACGATCACGCTGTAAAACGCCTGACGCTCAAACAAGTTCTTGAGCTTTTTTGGGGCGTTTGTCGCGCGTTCCCGCACATAGATATTCGGGAACGCGCGACAATGTGTGAACGCCTGTCTCTGTATGCGCGATTGTAAACGCCCGTACAATCGCGCATACAGAGCGCTCGTTTCAGAACGCTCAGGTCTGAACCCCCTGTAAATCTTTCAAAAAGCCCAAGGAAGGCCATGATCAGCAGCATGCATAGCATGCTGCAGCAAATTTCATTAACACTAAGCCATGCCTCTAACCCTGCTTAATGTCCATCTATACATTTCCCAATTCCACCCAGTCACCTTTGTTCCCCAAAAAATTGAATTCCCCCTTACAGTAGAATGCCTCCTTTAGTGGCTCCTCACAGTAGTGCTAGTCCCTGAACCAGTGTCAGACTGGGGTACCTAGGTCCCACCATTAAAATTTATTTTGGGGGCCCACCATATGGATACATTTAAATATAATAAATAATCTAACAAGTTTTTTTTTATAAACATAGGCTGACTGAGGTGCTGTACACTGAATATATGTATGTAGTGCAGTAAGTCTACTGTGTTATGTGCCACTTGTGCAGGGGGTGGGAGACTAGGGGCCCACCTTGCTCAGGGGCCCACCGGGGGATTCCCCTGTACCCCGGTGGGCCAGTCCGAGCCTGCCCTGAACAGTTAATAAAATAAAAAATAACACTCGCCCTGTTCTCCTGGTGACTAGAACACACATGACGGCTCCACTGCACTCAACTATCTCTGCCTCCTAAAAATGTAGAGACAGGTAAGAGCAAGACATGCCACAGCCCTCCCAGGAAGGCAGGACAGCCACTGAACTCAAGCACTGTCCTGACAGATCTGGGGTGGTACAAGCACAGATAATGTTGCTGATATTACCTGCAGTCCTATGTAACACCACAGGTAACACAGTGATTAATCTGTATAGTAGATGTCCCCTATAGTCCTATGTAACAGCACAGATAACACAGTGATGGCTATCTGAGTACAGAAAATGTACTAGTGTTACCTGCAGTCCTATGTAAAACCACAGATAACACTAGTGCTGATAATGTGGTAGTGTTACCTGCAGTCCTATGTAAAAATACAGATAACACTAGTGCAAATCATGTGGTAGTGTTACATGCAGTCCTATGTAAAACCACAGATAACATAGTGCTGATAATGTGGTAGTGTTACCCGCAGTCCTATGTAAAACCACAGATAACACTAGTGCTGATAATGTAGTAGTGTTGCCTGCAGTCCTATGTAAAACCACAGATAACATTAGTGCTGATAATGTGGTAGTGTTACCTGCAGTCCTAGGTAAAAACACAGATAACACTAGTGTAGTGTTACCTATGTCCTTAGTTGGCCTCCCTGTGCCTCTCCCATGGGACTGCATGCTGGCTGCGCTGCCTCCTCTTCCTTCTTCTCCTTCTTCTTCTTGCTGTACACAGAACGTCTTGATGCAGATGCGTAAAGATATAGGAACACTGTGGGCATGGTGATGATGACACACACATGCATACAGAGATACATAGACCCAGGGACAGTCAAATACACACAGGGACAGACACACAAAGAGACAGACACACACGCGGAGACACACACGGACAGACAAACACACAGAGACAGACACACACTCAGGGACGGTAAAATACACACAGGGACACACACACAGGGACAGTCAAAATGTATGTCACCCTGATTAGCAGCAAATTGATCACCTCACAAATATATGCTGAGTGCTCACTTGTAAGTGAGAAGCTAAGTTAGATCCTATCTCAGCTAGCCTATGTAATGTTCCATGATAACTAGAGATGAGCGAATCGAAGCTGATGAAGTGGAATTTGTTTAGAATTTCAGGAAAAATTTGATTAGCAACGAATGCAAATTTCTTCTCGCTTCGAGGTAACTAATCGCATTTTTCCTACACGTGTTAGGACTGAGGACATGGGGCAAGGAACTCTGGGAAGGCGGGATCACCCAGATTGACATGCCTGCATGCAGCCAATCAGCAGCCAGCCATCCCTGTGATGTCACAGCCCTATAAATACTGCAGCCATTTTAGATTCTGATATTTTCCAGCTTTCAGAGTGAAGGGACAGACATGTGAAGGTGCTAGGGACAGCAATTGGAAAAACCTCATTGTGGAAAAAAAGACAGAAAGAACTATTTAAAAGTGCAGGGAAAGGATAGGGAGGAATCATTTCACAGCATCTTAGTGCTGGGAGAGATGTCAGAAGGCACTAGGGATATTGATAGGAAAGCGATTTACAAGTGTAGGGAAAGATTATTTATGGATCCAAATTAGACAGCTCTGTCATTCCAGCTATTTGTTATTGGGCTGCAAGTATTATGTTGAAAAGCCTTTAGTGGCTTATATCTTAGTATCTTTAGTATCATATCAGTACTACAAGAAAAATATATAAGCATTTCACGTCTGCAGTTATTTTTGGTGAAAGCGTATAGGGGCGTAGTTAATTAAAAATAGAAAAAATATATATATACGCACTGCACTTTTGCAGTTATTTCTGGTGAAAGCGTATAGGGCCGAATTTCAGTAGTACAAGAAAAATATATACGCGCTTCACTCTTTAAGTTTTTTTTTCTGGTCAAAGCGTATAGGGTCGTATTCCAAAACAACAAGAAAAATATGTTCTCAGTGTATTTCTGCAGTTAATTCTGGTGAAAGCGTATAGTGGCCTATTTCAGTCCAACAAGAAAAATATCATCTCAGTTCACTTCTGCAGTTATTTCTGGTGAAAGCGTATAGGGGCGTATTTCAGTACTACAATAAAAATATATGCGCACTTCACTTCTGCAGTTATTTCTGTTGAAAGTGTATATGGGCGTATTACAGTAAAAAAAGATAAATATATACACACTGCACTGTTGCAGTTATTTCTGGTGAAAGCGTATAGTGGCATATTTCAGTCCAACAAGAAAAATATATTCTCAGTTCACTTCCGCAGTTATTTCTGTTGAAAGTATATACGGGCATATTACAGTAAAAAAAGAAACATATATATAAGCACTTTGCTCGTGCACTTATTTGTGGCAAAAGCGTTTGATGGCCTATTTAATTATAGAAAGAAAAATATATACGCACTTCACTGGTGCATTTATTTCTGCTGAAAGCATTTACTGGCCTATTTCAGTGCAAAAAAAATATATATATTCTCAGTTTTCGTCTGCGGTTTTATGTGCTTAACCTTCTCCCGACCGCCTAACGCAGGGATGCTTCCTGCGGCGGTCGGGTTGTTTCTCATTGACGCGCCGGAGCGTCATCCCACAAGAGCCGGGATTTTGCGTGAACGTGACGCGCGGCTTACAAGTTAATCTACAGCCTGCCAGCGATCATTCGCTGTCAGGCTGTAGATGTGATTTTTTTTTACCCTTAAAAAGTATATTAGACGCTGTTTTGTTAACAGCGTCTAATATACCTGCTACCTGGTCCTCTGATGGTCCCTTTTGCTTGGATCGACCACCAGAGGACACAGGCAGCTCTGTAAGTTGCACCAATCACTACACTACACCCCCCCTGTCACTTATTAACCCCTCATTAACCCCTGATCACCCCATATAGACTCCCTGATCACCCCCCTGTCATTGATCACCCAGGCTCCATTCAGACGTCCGTATGTGTTTTGGGGATCTGCGTATCCACGGATCCTCAAAACACGAACACCGAAAATGTGCTTTCCGCATTTTGCGGATCTGCACATTGCCAGAACTATATAGAATATGCCTTTTCTTGTCTGCAATTGCGGACAAGAATAGGACATGTTCTATAGGCTCTAGAAAAAACGCAGTGTTCGCCCGATCAGGCCAGATCTTGTGTGAACACTTGCGTTCAGTCCGCCCCACCGCAGTGACAATTTTTTTTTTTTCTGATCACTGCAAAAACACTGTAAAATCGCTGTGGCGCTATAAAGATCACTTTTGAGGGACATGGCGAGTTCATAGAAGATTTTCTTTTGGGGGCACAAGTTAGCGGAAATTGATATATATTTTTTTTCTTACAAAGTCTCATATTCCACTAACTTGTGACAAAAAAAATCTTACATGAACTCACCATACCCCTCACGGAATCCAAATGAGTAAATATGCCCTGTGAAATCCTAAAGGTACTCATTGGAATTTGGGCCCCTTTGCGCATCTTGGCTGCAAAAAAGTGTCACTCATGTGGTATCGCCGTACTCAGGAGAAGTAGAGCAATGTGTTTTGGGGTGTATTTTTACATATACTCATGCTGGGTGAGAGAAATAGCTCAGTAAATTGACAACTTTGTATAAAAAAATATAAAAAGTTGTCTTTTACAGAGATATTTATCTCACCCAGCATGGGTATATGTAAAAATACACCCCAAACCACATTGCCCTACTTCTTCTGAGTACAGCGATACCACATGTGTGACACTTTTTTGCAGCCTAGGTGCGCAAAAAGGGCCAAAATTTCAATGAGCACCTTTTAGGAGGGCATTTTTAGACATTTGGATTCCAGACTTCTTCTCGCGCTTTAGGGCCCTTAAAATGCCAGGGCAGTATAAATACCCCACAAATGACCCCATTTTGGAAATAATACACCCCAAGGTATTTCATGAGGGGTATGGCGAGTTCATGTAAAATTTTATTTTTTGTCACAAGTTAGTGGAATATGAGACTTTGTAACCCATACAAGAATATTATAATTCCATTTCCGCTAACTTGTGACAAAAAATAAAAACTTCTATGAACTCACTATGCCCATCAGCGAATACCTTAGGCTGTCTAATTTCTGTAATGGGGTCATTTGTGGGGTGTTTCCACTGTCTGGGCATTGTAGAACCTCAGGAAACATGACAGGTGCTCAGAAAGTGCGTAAATTAATTTTTTTGCACCATAGTTTGTAAACGCTATAACTTTTATCAAAGACATGTAGAACTATAAATTTAGAGAAAAATGTGTATAGAAATTGAGTTTTATTTGAAAAATTTTACAACAGAAAGTGAAAATTTTCATTTTTTTGCAAAAATTTCGGTCAATTTTAATTAATGTCAAAAAAAGTTAAAATGTCAGCAGCAATGAAATACCACCAAATGAAAGCTCTATTAGTGAGAAGAAATGGAGGTAAAATTCATTTGGGTGGTAAGTTGTATGACCGAGCAATAAACCGTAAAAGTAGTATAGTGCAGAATTGTAAAAAGTGGTCTGGTCATTAAGGGGGTTTAAGCTAGGGGGGGCTGAAGTGGTTGAAGCATGGCTGGGAGTCAGCAGGGAGACAGTAGTGTGAGGTCAGGAGCCAAACGTGCCCGGGATAGAGCACCTGCTTCGCAGCAGCCTACCTACCCAGGAAGTAGTGGTGCAGGGGTTCACGGAAGCTATATGTGTTATTTCAGTTCACGTCGGCAATGGTTATACGTCTTGAAAACCTTTAGTGGCCTATTTCAGTACAAAAAGAAAAATACATTCTCAGTTCACCGTGGCGGCGGTTATATGTCTTGAAAGTGTTTAGTGGCCTATTTCAGTACAAAAGAAAAATATATTCTAAGTTTATGTCGGTGGTATTGTGTTGAAAGCATTGGCTGTTAGTCAGCAGGGTGGAAGCAGTGGGAGGCCGAGAGCTAATCGTGCCTGGGGTAGAGCACCTGCTTCGCAGCAGCCTACCTATCCGGGAAGTAGTGGTGCAGGGGTTCACGGAAGTAGCGGCGGTAGCAGTCAATCAGTGTGGCGGTTATATGTGATAAAATCTTTATTGAAGTATTTTGGTCGAAAAACTAATTGTATTCAGCGCTGTAGTTATATGTGGTAAAATCTCTGTGATGTCTTCATGCTAAATCTGTAGCGTGGGTGCCCCTTGTGGCTTCTACACACTTCCAAAATCATCCTTCAGCGGAGCGAATAGATGCCGGATGCCGGGACGCTCCATTACCTTCTCAGGAGCTGCGGTTCATTTCTGAGATGTCCGTATAGTGCGGGGATAATCTGAACACCCTCTCCATCTCCATCTGCGTTCAGCGCTGCAGTTCTATGCGGCAAAATCTTTAGTGATGTATTTTGGAGGAAAAAACTAATCTTATTCAGCTTTCAGTGCTGTAGTAATATGCAGTAAAATCTTTTGTGACTTATTCCAGTGGAAAAACATATTTTATTCAGCGTCCGGCGATGTAGTAATATGTGGCAAAATCTTTATTGAAGTATTTTGGTGGAAAAACTTAATTTACTCTGGGGTCAGTGTTGCAGTTATATGTGTTAAAGTCTTTAGTGACATATCTTGATGAACTTCGCAACTCTTCCAGGCTCAAAGCTATCTTGACGCTTTGTCTTGTCATTGTCTGTAGCTACTATAGGCCTGTTTATGCCAGACAGGTTCCCCCAGAAGTATCTTAGTTAATCGACACTCTCATTGTGCCACTCTGTGGCCTACTCATTCTGCTGCCACCTCCAGACTCGGTCATTGTGCCACTCTGCGGCCTACTTATGTTGTTGCCACCTCCAGACTCTGTTATTGTGCCACCTGTTGCCTATTCATGCTGCTGACACCTCCAGACTCGGTCATTGTGCCACTCTGTGACCTACTCATGCTGCTGCCACCTACAGACTCTGTCGTTGTGCCACTCTGTGGCTTACTCATGCTGCTGCCACTCCCTGACTCGGTCATTGTGCCACTCTGTGGCCTCCTCCTGATGCTGCTGCTGTCACCTCCAGACTCTGTCATTATGCCACTCTGTTCTATTTGGTTCACGTGTCATCTCTATTTAAGATTCACTCCTGTTTTTTTGGGGCATTAGGAATACTGATGGATTACTGACCAAATGCTGACCTAGTGAAGGCAAATGCGTTTTTTGAGGATCAGTGGAAGGGCAAAATAATTAGTGACATCAACACAAACTTGTTGACATCAACACAAACTGCTGACACCCTCTCCACTCTGTCTGGGGGGCGGCTCTACTTGTATAAGCATTTAATAGAACAGGTTCTGTAGACATCTATTTGGATTCAGCTGATGATGGTGTAAAAGGAGCGCGCTTTTTCTTGTCGCTAACATTGACCTGTAAGGCTGAGTTAGTACTTGAGTTATTTGGCCAGTTTTAGCCCAGTGACTGCCCAAATAAGTGAAGTATGCAGTGATTCTAAGGCTGACGCCTTTTATCTGCATGTCATACGGACTCACAGTATTGTTTCACTACCACAGAAGACTCCCTATGCGTGTTACTGCAAGGCACAGTGTTCTACACCACTATAATGGCTCTCTGCAGTCCAGAAAGAGCCGATTTTTAACGTGATTCGCCGTGAATAAATTCGTATTGAATCGAATTTTTGAAAAATTTGCTCTTCTCTAATGATAACTACAAATAAAATAAAAAAATAGTTTATGAATGTAAAATAGCAAATGACAATTTCAAATTGCCATTTGAAGAGTAAGATCAATATAATACAAAAGTATGTAAAATGTTCTTGAAGAGCTTTGATTTATCGGATTAACAAAATTACCATGCAACACTATATGAATCTTTTGAATGCTTTGCCATCTTTGTATAATTTTTTCTACTGATACAGTACATAGTAAGTTTAATTAGAGACAAGGTTCATAGGCATAGTAGAACGAAAATATGATTTTCCTTGGATTAGTATTGTAAAATGTCTAAATATTCATAAAAATAACTACTATTTTTGAAAGTGAAATGGAGTGTTCCATTTCTCAAGAGAGAAATCCATGAATTGAAATTAGACTTCAAGTTTCTGTAAGGTGAAAAGAAAATATAAAAAATGCTTACCATTCCAAAAATATTTATGAGCCACAATTCTCAATGAGTATTAACAGGTTGCAAAATCCTGTGGCAGTATACATAATTTAGAGGATAACTAGTTGTCCACTATTTAGGTTGCATTAAACATGTAAAGATTCACAGACAAATGTCATGATAACTACCTTGATATAAAAAGTGCAAAGTTCAAAATACTATATAACGCATGCATGATTAAATCTTTACTTATGCAAAGCTCTAAAAAAGACAGTTTTGGCTCTGGTGCCACCAGTTAGGGGAAGGTAGCTTATCTTATGAGTTAATTTGAAATTTTAAACATGCTTTGAGACATAATTTACCCAAGCCAGTATATCATCTGCAGAGGGGTGGTGAGCACTGGTGCCATGTGGTGCTAAGGTCCTAGGTTTTAATCTAAGGGTACTTTCACACTTGCTTTGTGAAGATCCGTATCCATCTAACAAATGCATTGAAACATTGCATCCGTCTCTCTGGAGTCATCTGGAAAAACGGACCCGGTATTTAATTTTTATTAGCATTTTTAAAGGTCTGCGCATGTGTAGACCAGAAAATCAGATCCGTTTTGCCGGAACACTTGGTGCCGGATCCGGCATTAATGCATTTCAATGGAATATAATGCAGAGTTCTGGAATTTTGTACGGAGAAAATACTGCAGCATGCTGCAGTATTTTCTCCAGCCAAATACAGTAAGAGTGACTGAACTGAATACATCCTGATGCATACTGAACGAATTGCTCTCCATTCAGAATGCATGGGGATAAAACTGATCAGCCCCTAGGACGGAACTCAATACCGGAAAACTTTAACGCAAGTGTGAAAGTACCCTAGGACCCCAGCATTGTGCATTAGTGTTATATGTTAGTCAAATAAATGAATCTGCAGACAGTTTTTTCTGGTGATTGTCCCTTATCTGAGCATAGCAGCATTATACAGTGCCTTGCAAAAGTATTCAACCCCATTGACTATTTTCGTATTTTGTTGCCTCACAACCTGGAATTAACATGGATTGTTTGATGATTTGCATCATTTAATTTACAGAACATGTCCACAACTTTGAAGATGTTTGTGTTTTTTTTATTGTGAAGCAAACAACAAATAGGACAAAATAACTGAAAAAGTCAATGTACATAACTAATAACCCCTCTAAAGTCAATACTTTGTAGAGCCACCTTTTGCGGCAATAACCTCCAAGTCTCTTTGGATAAGTCTCTGGGATTTTTGCCCATTCCTCGTTCCAAAACTGCTCCAGCTCCTTCAAGTTGGGTGGTTTGCACTTGTGAACAGCAATCTTTAAGTCTGACCACAGATTTTCTATTGGACTGAGATCTGGGCTGTGACTAGGCCATTCCAACACATTTACATGTTTTCTCTTAAAAAGTGTTGCTTTAGCAGTGTGTTTGGGGTCATTATCCTGCTTGAAGGTGAACCTCCGCCCTAGCCTCAAATCATGCACAGAGTGGTACAAGTTTTGCTCAAGAATATTCCTGTATTTAGCACCATCTGAAAAACATGCCCACAGCATGATGCTGCCACCACCATGTTTCACTGTGGGGATTGTGTTCTTTGGGTGATGTGATTTGTTGGGTTTGCACCAGACATAGCTTTTTCTTTGATGGCCGAAAAGTTCAATTTTAGTCTTATCAGACCAGAGCACCTTCCTCCATACATTTTGAGAGTCTCCAACATGCCTTTTTCGCAAACTCATAACGTACCTTTTTTTTTTTCTGAAAGTAATCTTTCTTCTGGCCATTCTGCCATAAAGCCCAACTCTATGGAGCGTATGGCTTATTGTCGTCCTATGTACCGTACAGATACTTCAGTCTCTGACGTGCAACTCTTCAGCTCCTCTATGTTTACCTTAGGTCTCTGCGCTGCCTCTCTGATTAATGCCCTCCTTGCCCGGTCAGTGGGTTTTGGTGGGCGGCTGTCTCTTGGCAGGGTTGCTGTTGTGCCATGTTCTTTTCATTTGGTTATGATAGATTTGATAGTGCTCCTGGGGATCATCAAAAATTGGGATATTTTTTTATAACCTAGCCCTGACTTGCCCTTCTCAAAAACATTGTCCCTTACTTGTTTGGAGAGTTCCTTGGCCTTCATGGCAGTGTTTGGTTAGTGATGCCTCTTGCTTAGGTGTTGCAGCATATGGGTCCTTTAAAAAAAGGTGGGTATATGTAATGACAGATCATGTGACACTTAGATTGCACATAAGTGGACATCATTTCATTAATTATGTGACTTCTGAAGGAAATTGGTTGCACCAGAGCTTTTTAATGGGCTTCCTAGCAAAGGGGGTGAATACATACGCACATGCCAATTTTCTGTTTTCTATTTCTAAACAATAGTTTTATTTAAACTATTTATTGTCATGAAACTGTCCCAGGCTTTGGAGAGTGTTGCCCTGCCTTTGTTGGAACTGCTGTGTGTTCCCCTTGTCTCCCCTCCTTGGTTTCCCAAGGAACTACGGACTCTACTGCCAGCGTTGTCAGATGGAAATTTTTGGAGCAATTTTTCAACAAGTACCTTATGGTATTGTACCGTTTTGCTCGTCCTCTCCACCAGAGCAATGAGAGATGAGAAGTTATCTTTGTAGCAGGGGTCAAGAAGGTTAAACGACCAGTAATCCATGTTGTCTAAAATGCGTACAAGGAGTGGGAAAGGCAGCCTAACATGAAGTCAGCCATGTGTGCCAGAGTACAACAGGCAAGACTACGCTGTCGTCTTTAGGAGGATGACTCTCAATCTCCTCATCCTCTTTCTCCTCTTCTGCCCACCCACGCTGAACAGATGGAATTAAACTTTAATGGGTACTACCCTCTGTAGCAGAGGCAACCGTCTCCTGCTCCTGCACCTCCTCTTAATTGTCCAATTCGCACTGGGAAGAGACTGGAAATTGTGGAAGACAGGGTGTTGCTTAACCAACTGGAAGCATTTGTCTGCTGCAATCCAACAGACCACCTGGTCGCACTGGTCTGACTTCAAGAGTGGTGTCCTGTGCCGCCCTTCAAACTGGGGCATGAAGCTAGGCATCGTGGATGATTGTCTTTCTTGTGCTCTGGCAGCAGGCATAGTTTCAACATGCCCAGTGCCATGGCCTCTGCGTGCACCATCAGCATCACAGCCACTTCCCCATCCCTTACTGCTCGCCTTCTTCATATTAAATGTTATATATACTTGAAAGTATGTCACACGTACAGTAGCGTAGGATTTGGAAGTGTATGCGCAAACAAATTTAAAAAGGTATTTGGGATGTGGAAACGTCACACAGGAGATATTCTGCAGATAATGTCAATGCTGTCACAGGAGGCTAATAAAAAATTACAGGAAATGTCACAGGTATTTGGGATAAGGAAACGTTATACAGGAGAGGTACCACCGGTAATTTCAATGTCCGCAGCGCTATGGAAAAAATACACTGGATGTTACAGATATTTTTGGGCTGCGCCCACATTACACTGGAGATGTGGCACTGGTAATCTCACTGTCTGCAGCAGACACCGTCTATGGAAAAAGTACACTGGATGTAACAGATAATTTTGGGATGCGCACACTTTACAATGAAGATGTGGCGCCGCTAATGTCACTGTCCACAGCGTACACCGTCTACGGAAAATGTACACTGGATGTCACAGATATTTTTTGGATGTACATACTTTGCACAGGAGATGTGGCGCAGCTAATGTCACTGTCCACAGTGGACAGCATCTACGGAAAAAGTACACTGGATGTCACAGATATTTTTGGGATGCGCACACTTTACACTGGAGATGTGGCGCTGCAGCGGCCTAACTATTGCACGCTATTTAGCGCAGGATGCGCTAAAAATAGATATTGCTGCCACATACAATAGTCTTTAACAGGACTTTTGGGTCTGTAAAGTTTTAGCTATTTAGAGCAGTTTGCACTAAAAATAGATATTGCTGGTTCCACAAACAATAGTCCTTAAAAGTACTTTTGGGTCTGTAAAGATTTAACAATTTAGCGCAGGTTGTGCTAAAAAATATATTGCTGCTGTCACTCACAATAGTCCTTCAAAGGACTTTTGGGTCTCTGAAAAGCTTTTCTAATAAAAATATTCCTATATCACTCCCTACACTGTCTGTCCCTTCCTCAGCACAGCTCTCCCTGACTAAGACTGAGCCGAACACACGTCATCGGGTGCTATATAGCAGCCAATGATGCGTTCCGGCCTGCCAATCAGTGCAATGCCAGTAACCAACATGTCTACGGCTTTACAGTGAGGGCAGTACTCACCTGCACATTTATTGGCTGCGTAGCAGCCAAGAAACGTGCGGGGAGGAGACTTGAGCATTGAGCTCGAGCACATGCAGTATTCGGCCGAAAACCGCCATGTGCCAAGCATCAAGATGCTCGAGCCAAACTGGTGTTCGGCCAAGCATGTTCGATCAACACTAATATATATATATATATATATATATATATATATATACATAGATAGATAGATAGATATATTATATCATAGTTGGAATGGAATATAAAAGTAATAGTTAGCTTATGACCTTTCTAAGAATCCCTGTTGGTTTTTCCCACTTGTACAATTCACACAACATTCACATATCATGATTTAATAGCATGATGGTGCATTGATAAGGCAAGTCAATTTTTTGGGTGTTTTATGTCAGTCCATTTATAGCCTACGTTATCACAGCAGGTTTGACTCAGTATTACCTGTTACTTATCTTCATAATCATATTGAACAGTTTCTGAAATGACACTATTGTAAAATATTCCATTCATTTATTAATTGGTGTCATTATAGCTCATAGCACGCAGGATATCTTTATCATTCACTATTTAGTATGTGGGGTTTCTATTCAGATATGGATTCTTTGATATCTGTTAGATCTAATATAGTCTATGTAATGTATAGCATTCCACAAGGGTAACCTCACTGGCTCTTCAGATGTATTCTTCTAACATTTCCTCACTGTTGTTAGAACTTTAAGAAAAAAATGAGGTTAGGAAAGACTTTAAAATTGCAGTGAAACTGTCACCAGAAATTGACTTGTTTAACCCTTTTAAGCCATGGAGGTTTTTTCATTTTTTCATTTTCGTTTTTCATGGTCTTTCCAGGGCCATAACTTTTTTATTTTTCCGTTCACATAGCCTTATGAGGGTTTGTTTTTTGCAGGGTATGTTGCACTTTCGAATTTCCCTATTTAATATTGAGTAGGATGTAGTAGGGAGCATGAAAAAAGTTTAAAATGTGGTGAAATTGAAAAGAAAAAGCAATTCTGCAACAGTTCTATGGGTTATGTTTTTATGCCTTTCCCTATACGGTAAAACTGACCTGTTACTTTCATTCTTGAGGTCAGTACAATAAGGTGATACCATATATGTATAATTTTTCTTGTGCTTTAATACTGAAAAAAAAAATTTAAACCTTGAATTATTGAATTATTTTTTCCCCTTTCATCTCTATATTCTGGCACCTATAACTTTTTTGAAGTTATGTGAACAAAGCTGTTTAGGGGCATATTTTTTGTGGCATGATCTATATTTTTCAATGGTACTATTTTGGGTTGTGTAGGAATTTTGATCACATTTTATTTAATATTTTTGTATAAGTCGATTTTCCCTGAATGGCGATAACATTTTTAAAAAAATCATACTTACCTCATCCGTTGGAGTGCTAAGAGCCGGCCACTGCCATCTTGATTGCAGATCTTGCATAAATTCCCATCCGACGGCAGAGCTGATCGGCAGGGGTCTCGTGTTTTGTACCCCCGCTGATCAGCTGCTGATGACCTATCATCAGCAAGAAAATGGTAAAGCATCCCTTTAAGTCTATACTAGAGAACAAATGCTGGTCTTGCAATAATAATTAGATTTGTTTTGTGCTTTTTTTAATCACATTTCTCTTCTTGTTTTTTTGTAGTAAAATCTTGCGCATGTATTTTGCCCTGTATAGCAGTCCATGGGCTGCACTGTGGATATACAATAAGGATCAATAGCTTGGCACTGTGTGTACAGGCTTTCAAGGGACAATAATTCTAGGTGAGGCTACAATCTGCCCACTGGAGATATCAGGCCACTGTATATGGAGGAGTAGGGCTCTGATCTGACGCCACCCCCCCTCCTCTTTTTGAACTATATCCACATCATAGGTTTAGTTCTACATTATTTTAGGAGCATGTGTGTGCAGAGTTAACCTATTGTGACCCGCACTTCTGCTCCATAGTACTTATCTTTGTACTGGCTAGTGTATGCCCAGCTCCCATGTGTTTCCCCTGATGAGTTATTTTCTAAGAAAGCGAAACATGCGTGTAGGGAAAGAGCAGGACAGAGGACTATCTAGGGCCATCTTATCTAGGCTAAGGTTCCAGACGGGATCGCCCTTATCAGGGCAGGTGCTCTGTGGCTAGGCTATTAGGGCCAGTTGTACTACCCCCAAACTTAGGGCACTATTAGGGACAGTTCATCCCAACCCTGTCTTACGCTAGCAGCATTTCCATATGGCCCAAAGACAGAATCTCCTTGTTCTCTCGGACTATTGATGCACGTTTGAACATAACGGCGGAGTGGTAGGACAAACAGCTTTATTTATCTGTGTGCCGCTACTGTTACTACCATAAAATGTATTTATTTGTTATTTTTATTATTTTGGTTTTTCGTAAGGGTCATCTTTTTGATTGGGCATAAGTATTAAAAGTTAAGTTTTATCTACATTGGTAAAATTATTGATTACCTTTTACAGTCTTTAGATGAGGATACTTTCATAAATCACACACAGTTGAGCAACTTATGTTTTGTTTTTTGCCACAAATCTGTGGAACAAAAATACTAGGTGTGGCTCCATGTAAGATCAGAAGTACATTGCAATACAATTTGGCTCCCGATAGATAGCTGACCACTAGAGTTGAGCGAACACCTGGATGTTCGGGTTCGAGAAGTTCGGCCGAACATCCCGGAAATGTTCGGGTTCGGGATCCGAACCCGATCCGAACTTCGTCCCGAACCCGAACCCCATTGAAGTCAATGGGGACCCGAACTTTTCGGCACTAAAAAGGCTGTAAAACAGCCCAGGAAAGAGCTAGAGGGCTGCAAAAGGCAGCAACATGTAGGTAAATCCCCTGCAAACAAATGTGGATAGGGAAATGAATTAAAATAAAAATTAAATAAATAAAAATTAACCAAAATCAATTGGAGAGAGGTTCCATAGCAGAGAATCTGGCTTCCCGTCACCCACCACTGGAACAGTCCATTCTCAGATATTTAGGCCCCGGCACCCAGGCAGAGGAGAGAGGTCCCGTAACAGAGAATCTGTCTTCATGTCAGCAGAGAATTAGTCTGCATGTCATAGCAGAGAATGAGGCTTCACGTCACCCACCACTGCAACAGTCCATTGGCATATATTTAGGCCCAGCACCCAGGCAGAGGAGGGAGGTCCCGTAACAGAGAATCTGTCTTCATGTCAGCAGAGAATTAGTCTGCATGTCATAGCAGAGAATGAGGCTTCACGTCAGCCACCACTGCAACAGTCCATTGGCATATATTTAGGCCCAGCACACACACAGGCAGAGGAGAGAGGTCCCGTAACAGAGAATCTGGCTTCATGTCAGCAGAGAATCAGTCTGCATGTCATAGCAGAGAATGAGGCTTCACGTCAGCCACCACTGCAACAGTCCATTGGCATATATTTAGGCCCAGCACACACACAGGCAGAGGAGAGAGGTCCCGTAACAGAGAATCTGGCTTCATGTCAGCAGAGAATCAGTCTGCATGTCATAGCAGAGAATGAGGCTTCACGTCAGCCACCACTGCAACAGTCCATTGGCATATATTTAGGCCCAGCACACACACAGGCAGAGGAGAGAGGTCCCGTAACAGAGGATCTGGCTTCATGTCAGCAGAGAATCAGTCTGCATGTCAAAGCAGAGAATCAGGCTTCACGTCAGCCACCACTGCAACAGTCCATTGTCATAAATTTAGGCCCAGCACCCAGGCAGAGGAGAGAGGTCCCGTAACAGACAATCTGGCTTCATGTCAGCAGAGAATTAGTCTGCATGTCATAGCAGAGAATGAGGCTTCACGTCAGCCACCACTGCAACAGTCCATTGGCATATATTTAGGCCTAGCACACAGGCAGAGGAGAGAGGTCCCGTAACAGACAATCTGGCTTCATGTCAGCAGAGAATCAGTCTGCATGTCATAGCAGAGAATGAGGCTTCACGTCACCCACCACTGCAACAGTCCATTGGCATATATTTAGGCCTAGCACACAGGCAGAGCAGAGAGGTCCCGTAACAGACAATCTGGCTTCATGACAGCAGAGAATCAGTCTGCATGTCATAGCAGAGAATGAGGCTTCACGTCACCCACCACTGCAACAGTCCATTGGCATATATTTAGGCCTAGCACACAGGCAGAGCAGAGAGGTCCCGTAACAGACGATCTGGCTTCATGTCAGCAGAGAATCAGTCTGCATGTCATAGCAGAGAATGAGGCTTCACGTCAGCCACCACTGCAACAGTCCATTGGCATATATTTAGGCCTAGCACACAGGCAGAGGAGAGAGGTCCCGTAACAGACAATCTGGCTTCATGTCAGCAGAGAATCAGTCTGCATGTCATAGCAGAGAATGAGGCTTCACGTCACCCACCACTGCAACAGTCCATTGGCATATATTTAGGCCCAGCACCCAGGCAGAGGAGGGAGGTCCCGTAACAGAGAATCTGTCTTCATGTCAGCAGAGAATTAGTCTGCATGTCATAGCAGAGAATGAGGCTTCACGTCAGCCACCACTGCAACAGTCCATTGGCATATATTTAGGCCCAGCACCCAGGCAGAGGAGGGAGGTCCCGTAACAGAGAATCTGTCTTCATGTCAGCAGAGAATTAGTCTGCATGTCATAGCAGAGAATGAGGCTTCACGTCAGCCACCACTGCAACAGTCCATTGGCATATATTTAGGCCCAGCACCCAGGCAGAGGAGGGAGGTCCCGTAACAGACAATCTGGCTTCATGTCAGCAGAGAATCAGTCTGCATGTCATAGCAGAGAATGAGGCTTCACGTCACCCACCACTGCAACAGTCCATTGGCATATATTTAGGCCCAGCACCCAGGCAGAGGAGGGAGGTCCCGTAACAGAGAATCTGTCTTCATGTCAGCAGAGAATTAGTCTGCATGTCATAGCAGAGAATGAGGCTTCACGTCAGCCACCACTGCAACAGTCCATTGGCATATATTTAGGCCCAGCACCCAGGCAGAGGAGGGAGGTCCCGTAACAGAGAATCTGTCTTCATGTCAGCAGAGAATTAGTCTGCATGTCATAGCAGAGAATGAGGCTTCACGTCAGCCACCACTGCAACAGTCCATTGGCATATATTTAGGCCCAGCACCCAGGCAGAGGAGGGAGGTCCCGTAACAGAGAATCTGTCTTCATGTCAGCAGAGAATTAGTCTGCATGTCATAGCAGAGAATGAGGCTTCACGTCAGCCACCACTGCAACAGTCCATTGGCATATATTTAGGCCCAGCACACACACAGGCAGAGGAGAGAGGTCCCGTAACAGAGAATCTGGCTTCATGTCAGCAGAGAATCAGTCTGCATGTCATAGCAGAGAATGAGGCTTCACGTCAGCCACCACTGCAACAGTCCATTGGCATATATTTAGGCCCAGCACACACACAGGCAGAGGAGAGAGGTCCCGTAACAGAGAATCTGTCTTCATGTCAGCAGAGAATTAGTCTGCATGTCATAGCAGAGAATGAGGCTTCACGTCAGCCACCACTGCAACAGTCCATTGGCATATATTTAGGCCCAGCACACACACAGGCAGAGGAGAGAGGTCCCGTAACAGACAATCTGGCTTCATGTCAGCAGAGAATTAGTCTGCATGTCATAGCAGAGAATGAGGCTTCACGTCAGCCACCACTGCAACAGTCCATTGGCATATATTTAGGCCCAGCACACACACAGGCAGAGGAGAGAGGTCCCGTAACAGAGAATCTGTCTTCATGTCAGCAGAGAATTAGTCTGCATGTCATAGCAGAGAATCAGGCTTCACGTCACCCACCACTGCAACAGTCCATTGGCATATATTTAGGCCCAGCACCCAGGCAGAGGAGGGAGGTCCCGTAACAGAGAATCTGTCTTCATGTCAGCAGAGAATTAGTCTGCATGTCATAGCAGAGAATGAGGCTTCACGTCACCCACCACTGCAACAGTCCATTGGCATATATTTAGGCCTAGCACACAGGCAGAGGAGAGGTTCATTCAACTTTGGGTAGCCTCGCAATATAATGGTAAAATGAAAATAAAAATAGGATTGAATGAGGAAGTGCCCTGGAGTCCAATAATATATGGTTATGGGGAGGTAGTTAATGTCTAATCTGGACAAGGGACGGACAGGTCCTGTGGGATCCATGCCTGGTTCATTTTTATGAACGTCAGCTTGTCCACATTGGCTGTAGACAGGCGGCTGCGTTTGTCTGTAATGACGCCCCCTGCCGTGCTGAATACACGTTCAGACAAAACGCTGGCTGCCGGGCAGGCCAGCACCTCCAAGGCATAAAAGGCTAGCTCTGGCCACGTGGACAATTTAGAGACCCAGAAGTTGAATGGGGCCGAACCATCAGTCAGTACGTGCAGGGGTGTGCACACGTACTGTTCCACCATGTTAGTGAAATGTTGCCTCCTGCTAACACGTTGCGTATCAGGTGGTGGTGCAGTTAGCTGTGGCGTGTTGACAAAAGTTTTCCACATCTCTGCCATGCTAACCCTGCCCTCAGAGGAGCTGGCCGTGACACAGCTGCCTTGGCGACCTCTTGCTCCTCCTCTGCCTTGGCCTTGGGCTTCCACTTGTTCCCCTGTGACATTTGGGAATGCTCTCAGTAGCGCGTCTACCAACGTGCGCTTGTACTCGCGCATCTTCCTATCACGCTCCAGTGCAGGAAGTAAGGTGGGCACATTGTCTTTGTAGCGTGGATCCAGCAGGGTGGCAACCCAGTAGTCCGCACAGGTTAAAATGTGGGCAACTCTGCTGTCGTTGCGCAGGCACTGCAGCATGTAGTCGCTCATGTGTGCCAGGCTGCCCAGGGGTAAGGACAAGCTGTCCTCTGTGGGAGGCGTATCGTCATCGTCCTGCCTTTCCCCCCAGCCACGCACCAGTGATGGACCCGAGCTGCGTTGGGTGCCACCCCGCTGTGACCATGCTTCATCCTCATCCTCCTCCACCTCCTCCTCATCCTCGTCCTCCTCGTCCTCCAGTAGTGGGCCCTGGCTGGCCACATTTGTACCTGGCCTCTGCTGTTGCCAAAAACCTCCCTCTGAGTCACTTCGAAGAGACTGGCCTGAAAGTGCTAAAAATGACCCCTCTTCCTCCTCCTCCTCCTCCTCCTGGGCCACCTCCTCTTCCATCATCGCCCTAAGTGTTTTCTCAAGGAGACATAGAAGTGGTATTGTAACGCTGATATCGGTGTCATCGCCACTGGCCATGTTGGTGGAGTACTCGAAACAGCGCAACAGGGCACACAGGTCTCGCATGGAGGCCCAGTCATTGGTGGTGAAGTGGTGCTGTTCTGTAGTGCGACTGACCCGTGCGTGCTGCAGCTGAAACTCCACTATGGCCTGCTGCTGCTCGCACAGTCTGTCCAGCATGTGCAAGGTGGAGTTCCACCTGGTGGGCACGTCGCATATGAGGCGGTGAGCGGGAAGGCCGAAGTTACGCTGTAGCGCAGACAGGCGAGCAGCAGCAGGATGTGAACGCCGGAAGCGCGAACAGACGGCCCGCACTTTATGCAGCAGCTCTGACATGTCGGGGTAGTTGTGAATGAACTTCTGCACCACCAAATTCAGCACATGCGCCAAGCAAGGGATGTGCGTCAAATTGGCTAGTCCCAGAGCTGCAACGAGATTTCGCCCATTATCACACACCACCAGGCCGGGCTTGAGGCTCACCGGCAGCAACCACTCGTCGGTCTGTTGTTCTATACCCCGCCACAACTCCTGTGCGGTGTGGGGCCTGTCCCCCAAACATATGAGTTTCAGAATGGCCTGCTGACGTTTACCCCGGGCTGTGCTGAAGTTGGTGGTGAAGGTGTGTGGCTGACTGGATGAGCAGGTGGAAGAAGAGGAGGAGGAAGCCGAGAAGGAGGAGGTGGCAACAGGAGGCAAAGAATGTTGCCCTGCGATCCTTGGCGGCGGAAGGACGTGCGCCAAACAGCTCTCCGCCTGGGGCCCAGCTGCCACTACATTTACCCAGTGTGCAGTTAGGGAGATATAGCGTCCCTGGCCGTGCTTACTGGTCCACGTATCTGTGGTTAGGTGGACCTTGCCACAGATGGCGTTGCGCAGTGCACACTTGATTTTATCGGATACTTGGTTGTGCAGGGAAGGCACGGCTCTCTTGGAGAAGTAGTGCCGGCTGGGAACAACATACTGTGGGACAGCAAGCGACATGAGCTGTTTGAAGCTGTCTGTGTCCACCAGCCTAAATGACAGCATTTCATAGGCCAGTAGTTTAGAAATGCTGGCATTCAGGGCCAGGGATCGAGGGTGGCTAGGTGGGAATTTACGCTTTCTATCAAATGTTTGTGAGATGGAGAGCTGAACGCTGGCGTGTGACATGGTTGAGACGCTTGGTGACGGAGGTGGTGGTGGTGGTGTTGGTGGTACATCCCCTGTTTGCTGGGCGGCAGGTGCCAACGTTCCTCCAGAGGCGGAGGAAGAGGCCGAGGCGGCAGCAGCAGAATAGGCCGAGGCGGCAGCAGCAGAAGAGGTAGCAGGGGGAGCCTGAGTGACTTCCTTGGTTTTAAGGTGTTTACTCCACTGCAGTTCATGCTTTGCATGCAGGTGCCTGGTCATGCAGGTTGTGCTCAGGTTCAGAACGTTAATGCCTCGCTTCAGGCTCTGATGGCACAGCGTGCAAACCACTCGGGTCTTGTCGTCAGCACATTGTTTGAAGAAGTGCCATGCCAGGGAACTCCTTGAAGCTGCCTTTGGGGTGCTCGGTCCCAGATGGCGGCGGTCAGTAGCAGGCGGAGTCTCTTGGCGGCGGGTGTTCTGCTTTTGCCCACTGCTCCCTCTTTTGCTACGCTGTTGGCTCGGTCTCACCACTGCCTCTTCCTCCGAACTGTGAAAGTCAGTGGCACGACCTTCATTCCATGTGGGGTCTAGGACCTCATCGTCCCCTGCATCGTCTTCCACCCAGTCTTGATCCCTGACCTCCTGTTCAGTCTGCACACTGCAGAAAGACGCAGCAGTTGGCACCTGTGTTTCGTCATCATCAGAGACATGCTGAGGTGGTATTCCCATGTCCTCATCATCAGGAAACATAAGTGGTTGTGCGTCAGTGCATTCTATGTCTTTCACCGCTGGGGAAGGGCTAGGTGGATGCCCTTGGGAAACCCTGCCAGCGGAGTCTTCAAACAGCATAAGAGACTGCTGCATAACTTGAGGCTGAGACAGTTTCCCTGGTATGCATGGGGGTGATGTGACAGACTGATGGGGTTGGTTTTCAGGCGCCATCTGTGCGCTTTCTGCAGAAGACTGGGTGGGAGATAATGTGAACGTGCTGGATCCACTGTCGGCCACCCAATTGACTAATGCCTGTACCTGCTCAGGCCTTACCATCCTTAGAACGGCATTGGGCCCCACCATATATCGCTGTAAATTCTGGCGGCTACTGGGACCTGAGGTAGTTGGTACACTAGGACGTGTGGATGTGGCAGAACGGCCACGTCCTCTCCCAGCACCAGAGGGTCCACTAACACCACCACGACCATGTCCACGTCCGCGTCCCTTACTAGATGTTTTTCTCATTGTTATGGTTCACCACAACAACAAATATATTATTTGGCCCAATGTATTGTATTCAAATTCAGCGGGATATAAATTTGAGGCCTAGTATTTAGGCGCTGGGTGACCGGTATGGATTTAGTGACAGAATTAGACTTGGAAATGCACAGAAGCGTGTGTGTGAAGTTATTCTGAATGACCCTATGTGCACCTTCAATATGATCTACCCTTTTAGGGATAGATTTCAAATAGCTCTGATATAGCAGAAACCACTAAATTATGAAATTGCTAAATTGGGAATTGTATTTCAACCCAGAACAAGAAATGTGCTTGAACGGACACTAAATAACTCGCCCAGCTACAGCACTAGGGACAGATTTAGCGGGATATAAATTTGAGGCCTAGTATTTAGGCGCTGGGTGACAGGTATGGGTTTAGTGCCAGAATTAGACTTGGAAATACACAGTAGCGGGTGTGTGTGAAGTTATTCTGAATGACCCAATGTGCACCTTGAATATTATATACCCTTTTAGGGATAGATTTCAAATAGCTCTGATATAGCAGAAACCACTAAATTATGAAATTGCTAAATTGGGAATTGTATTTCAACCCAGAACAAGAAATGTGCTTGAACGGACACTAAATAACTCGCCCAGCTACAGCACTAGGGACAGATTTAGCGGGATATAAATTTGAGGCCTAGTATTTAGGCGCTGGGTGACAGGTATGGGTTTAGTGCCAGAATTAGACTTGGAAATACACAGTAGCGGGTGTGTGTGAAGTTATTCTGAATGACCCAATGTGCACCTTGAATATTATATACCCTTTTAGGGATAGATTTCAAATAGCTCTGATATAGCAGAAACCACTAAATTATGAAATTGCTAAATTGGGAATTGTATTTCAACCCAGAACAAGAAATGTGCTTGAACGGACACTAAATAACTCGCCCAGCTACAGCACTAGGGACAGATTTAGCGGGATATAAATTTGAGGCCTAGTATTTAGGCGCTGGGTGACAGGTATGGGTTTAGTGCCAGAATTAGACTTGGAAATACACAGTAGCGGGTGTGTGTGAAGTTATTCTGAATGACCCAATGTGCACCTTGAATATTATATACCCTTTTAGGGATAGATTTCAAATAGCTCTGATATAGCAGAAACCACTAAATTATGAAATTGCTAAATTGGGAATTGTATTTCAACCCAGAACAAGAAATGTGCTTGAACGGACACTAAATAACTCGCCCAGCTACAGCACTAGGGACAGATTTAGCGGGATATAAATTTGAGGCCTAGTATTTAGGCGCTGGGTGACAGGTATGGGTTTAGTGCCAGAATTAGACTTGGAAATACACAGTAGCGGGTGTGTGTGAAGTTATTCTGAATGACCCAATGTGCACCTTGAATATTATATACCCTTTTAGGGATAGATTTCAAATAGCTCTGATATAGCAGAAACCACTAAATTATGAAATTGCTAAATTGGGAATTGTATTTCAACCCAGAACAAGAAATGTGCTTGAACGGACACTAAATAACTCGCCCAGCTACAGCACTAAGGACAGATTTAGCGGGATATAAATTTGAGGCCTAGTATTTAGGCGCTGGGTGACAGGTATGGGTTTAGTGCCAGAATTAGACTTGGAAATACACAGTAGCGGGTGTGTGTGAAGTTATTCTGAATGACCCAATGTGCACCTTGAATATTATATACCCTTTTAGGGATAGATTTCAAATAGCTCTGATATAGCAGAAACCACTAAATTATGAAATTGCTAAATTGGGAATTGTATTTCAACCCAGAACAAGAAATGTGCTTGAACGGACACTAAATAACTCGCCCAGCTACAGCACTAAGGACAGATTTAGCGGGATATAAATTTGAGGCCTAGTATTTAGGCGCTGGGTGACCGGTATGGATTTAGTGACAGAATTAGACTGGGATATGGCCAAAAAATAAACAGACTATTGCTGGTTAAATGCACTTGGTGTGACAGCTTCACCCTGATGTAGGCTTTAGCCAAAAAACAACCACACTATTGAGGGTTAAATGCACTTGGTGACAGGCGCAGCTTGCCCCTGATTTAGTATATGGCCAAAAAATGAACAGACTATTGCTGGTTAAATGCACTTGGTGTGACAGCTTCACCCTGATGTAGGCTTTAGCCAAAAAACAACCACACCATTGAGGGTTAAATGCACTTGGTGACAGGCGCAGCTTGCCCCTGATTTTGTATATGGCCAAAAAATGAACAGACTATTGCTGGTTAAATGCACTTGGTGTGACAGCTTCACCCTGATGTAGGCTTTAGCCAAAAAACAACCACACCATTGAGGGTTAAATGCACTTGGTCGCAGCTTGTGCTGGCGCACCACAAGACACAAAATGGCCGCCGATCACCCCAGAAAAATGTGACTGACAAACGGTCTGGGCAGCCTAAAAACAGTGAGCAATTGAGGATCAGCAGCTCAATGATCCACAGCTGCAGATCGATCAGTTAATCAAGTCCTTTGGAGGAGTTAATCTGCCTAATCTCGCCCTACTGTCGCAGCCGCAACCTCTCCCTACGCTAATCAGAGCAGAGTGACGGGCGGCGCTATGTGACTCCAGCTTAAATAGAGGCTGGGTCACATGGTGCTCTGGCCAATCACAGCCATGCCAATAGTAGGCATGGCTGTGACGGCCTCTTGGGGCAAGTAGTATGACGCTTGTTGATTGGCTGCTTTGCAGCCTTTCAAAAAGCGCCAAGAAAGCGTCACAAAAGCGCGAAGAAAGCGACGAACACCGAACCCGAACCCGGACTTTTACGAAAATGTCCGGGTTCGGGTCCGTGTCACGGACACCCCAAAATTCGGTACGAACCCGAACTATACAGTTCGAGTTCGCTCATCCCTACTGACCACCTCTTCTCTATATAATATTTAATGTAATTGAGATTTATAGCATATAACAGAGATGTGTTGATATATTAATAATACACATAGCTACAGGTCACTGCTTGTAAGAAATATGGTAATAAATATTATGTGATAGATATAGATTTGAAAAAAAGGAAAAAAAGAAAAAGGAAGAAAGAGAAAAAAAAATTGATAGAAAAAGAGAAATAGAAAAATAGAAAAATAAATAGATAGATAGTCCTTCAGAATTTACTATACTATACTTTACTATAATTTACTGCATATATTTGACTTAAAACTACATCAGCTTTTCACTCTAAAAGTCCTAAAAGTATCTAACGATAACCAAATCAACAAATGAGACATAAATATTAGACCCAGTCATTTATTTATTGAAGAAAATGATCCAATATAACATGTCTGTGAGTGGCAAAAGTATGTGAACCTTTAGGATTAGGAGATCATTTGAAGATGAAATTAGATCAGGTGTTTTCACTCACTGGGATGACAATCAGGTGAGAGTGGGCGACCTGTTTTATTTAAAGAACAGGGATCTGTCAAAATTGGATCTTCACAACTGAAGTGTATCATGAAAACAAACAGGACCTCAGAAAAAGAGTTGTTGATGCTCATCAGACTGGAAAAGGTTACAAAAACATTTGTAAAGAGTTTGGACTCCGTCAATGCACAGTCAGACAGAATGTGTACAAATGGAGGAAACTCTAGACCATTATTACCCTCCTCAGGAATATTCAATCAATAAAGATAATTCTTAGAGTGTAATAGTCCATGAGGTTGCAATTGAATCTAAGGTAACCTCTAAACAACTTGCCTTTCTCGCATTAGTTAATGTTAATGAGTCTATGAGGAGGACACTAATCAACAATGGTGTGCATGGATGGATTGCATGCAATTCACAAAGAACATTGCTGAAAGATCACTTGGACAGACCAGAAGGCTGTTGGAACAATGTTTTCTGGACAGATGAAATCAAAATAGAACTTTTAGGTTGAAATACACTGCATTGCAACAAAAAGCTTCATCCTGTCTATGAAACATGGTGGTGCCTGGATCATGGTTTGGACCTGTTTTGCTGCATCTGGGCCAGGATGGCTGATGAATAGTGATGAGCGGCATAGGCAATATATTCGCGAATTTGTGATCTCCAGTCACTGTTTACTTGATTGTGGAAAACGACAATGTAAAATATTCATGATAAATTTGCAATAAATTCACAATTACAATATTCAGCACTATTCGCAAATACTTATATATAGCACTATATTCTAAATATTCATGAATTTTCGAGGTAGCGATATTCGCAATTAAAATTTGCAATTCGAATATTCTCGCTCAACACTACTGATGAATTCAAAATTATACTAGCAAATTCTATGAGGTCATCTATATGTGAGCGGAATCTCAAGAGATATTGAATCATGTAGCAAGAGAACGACCCAAATCACACAAGTTGTTCCACCAAAGAATGGTTAAAGTATAATAAAGTTAAATTAATGACCAAATCAAAATACTGACCTTAGTCCAATAAAAAATGGTGTAGAAGGACAAGAAATGAGCAGTTCATGGTAGGAAACCCTTCAACATAGCAGACTTAAAGATGTTTTGTAGGGATAATTCCACCAAACTAATGTGCAGGACTTGGATGATGAGCGAATCGAAGCTGATGAAGTGGAATTCGATCCAAATTTCAGGAAAAATTTGATTAGCAAAGAATGCAAATTTCCTTGCGCTTCATGGTAACGAATCACAATTTTCCTAAAATGGCGGCTACACATGTGAGGACCCAGGACATGGGGCAAGGAACTCTGGGTAGGCGGGATCGCCAAGATTGACATGCCTGCATGCAGCCAATCAGCAGCCAGCAAGCTTTGTGATGTCACAGCCAAATAAATATGGCAGCCATTTTAGATTCTGCAGGGACAGACGTGTGAAGGAGCTAGGGACAGAAATTGGAAAAACCTCTATGTTTAAAAACTAAAAACTGAAAAAGGATTAATAAGTTCAGGGAAAGGATAGGGAGGAATCATTTCACAGCATCTTAGTGCAGAGACATCAGAAGGTGCTAGGGACATTAATATGAAAGTGATTTACAAGTGCAGGGAACAATTGTTTAGGGATCCAAATAGTTATTAGATAGCTCTGTCATTCCATATTTTTGTTATTGGGCTGCAAGTGTTATGTTGGAACATAATCCTTTAGTGGATTATATCTTAGTATCTTATTCAGTAAGTAAAATATATATACATTTTACTTCTGCAGTTACTTCTGTTGAAAGTGTATAGGGGCATATTTCAGTCCAACAAGAAAAATATATACGCACTGCACTTTTGCAGTTATCTCTGGTGAAAGCATATAGGGGCGCATTACAGTAAAAAAAAAAGACAAATATATATACGCACTGCAGTGTTGCAGTTATTTCTGGTGAAAGCGCATAGGGGCCTATTTCAGTACTTGAAGAAATATATATACGCACTTCACTCTTTAATTTTTTTCTGGTCAAAGCGTATTTCTGGACTATTTCAGTCCAACAAAAAATATATATTCTCAGCTCACTACTGCAGTTATTTCTGTTAAAAGCGTATAGGGGCGTATTTCAGTAGAAAAAAAAAATATATATATACACACTGCACTGTTACACTTATTTCTGGTCAATGTGTATAAGGGCGTATTACAGTAAAAAAATAAAAATATATGCAAACTGCACTGTTGCAGTTATTTCTAGTGAAAGTGTATAGGGGCGTAATTACAGTAAAAAAGAAAAATATATATGCACTGCACTGTTGCAGTTATTTCTGGTGAATGCGTATAGGGATGTATTACAGTAAAAAAGAAAAATATATATGCACTGCACTGTTGCAGTTATTTCTAGTGAAAGCGTATAAAGGCGTATTTCAATACTACAAGAAAAATATATTCTCAGTTCACTTCTGCAGTTATTTCTGTTGAAAGCGTACAGTGGCCAATTTCAGTACAAAAAGAAATATATATTCTCAGTTCACTGCTGCAGTTATTTATGGTAAAAGCATTTAGGGGCGTATTTCAGTAAAAAAAGAAAAAAACATATATGCACTGCACTGTTGCAGTTATTTGTGGTAAAAGCGTATAGGGGCGTATTTCAGTACTACCAGAAAAATATATACACACTTCACTATTTAATTGTTTTCTGGCTAAAGCGTATATTGGCCTATTTCAGAAACACATATTCTAAGGTCACTTCTTCAGTTATTTCTGGTGAAAGCGTATAGGCATATATTTAATTAAAAAAGGAAAATATATAAAGTGTATAGGGGTGGATTACAATAAAAAAAATATATATACGCACTGCACTGTTGCAGCTATTTTTGTTGAAATGGTATAGGGGCATATTTCAGTATTGCAAGAAATAAATACAAGCACTCCTTTCTTGAATTTTTTTATGGTCAAAGCGTACAGTGGCCTAATTCAGTCCATCAAGAAATATAAACTCTCAGTCCACTGCTGCAGTTATTTCTGTTGAAAGCGTACAGGGGCTTATTTCAGTAATGCAAGAAATATATATTCACACTTCACTCTTTATTTTTTTTTCTGGTCAAAGCGTACAGTCGCCTCATTCAGTCCAACAAGAAATATATATTCTCAGTTCACTGCTGCAGTTATTTCTGGTGAAGGCATATAGGGGCGTATTTTAGTTCTGCAAGAAATATATATACGCACTTCACTCTTTAATATTTTTCTGGTCAAAGCGTATAGTGGCAAATTTCAGTGCAACAAGAAATATATATTCTCAGTTTACTGCTGCAGTCATTTCTGGTAAAAGCTTATAGGGGTGTATTTCAGTAGTTCAAGAAATATATATATGCAGTTCACTCTTTTATTTTTTTCTAGTCATAGCATATAGGGTCGTATTTTAGTACAACAAGAAAAATATATTCTCAGTGCATTTCAGCAGTTAATTGTGGTGTAAGCGTTTAGTGGCCTATTTCAGTACACAAAGAAAAATATATTTGTCGCTTTTAGGGGTGTTTTAATTTCCATTATATTTGTTTGGTTCAGCTATAAGTATATCAGGCAGAAAAGTGCCAGGCCATACACAGAGTCGTGGCAGAGGCCTGAATGTTGGCAGCAGTAGTCGCAGTGAGAGGCCTGAGCTCGCTGTGTTATCTAGCGGTCGTGTCTTGACCAGTAACCCTGCGGTTCTTGATTGGTTAACTCGTTCATCCAAGTCATCCCAAGTTACATCAGACACCCCCAGCCAACAGTCGGTGGGTTCGTCACACACAACCCTTAGTTGGCATGGTCCGGGAGTAGGCCCTGTGCCCTCACTTGTCCTCAACCTGCCTCTGTGCTTTTCTGTTCCCTCACCGCAAGAAGTAGTATATGCTGTAGGCTCAGCTTCACTTTTAAGTGAGGAACAGCTTCTAGAGGACAGTCAGCAGTTACTGTACAGCCAAGATCTGGTGGAGACATACGCCGCTTCCTCCTCTAGACGGGCAAGTTATGATGAGGAGAGTGGAATGGGAGTTTGTGCTGCAAGTGGTAAGGCTCCTGACCCAGAGGCCGTTAAGGAGGACATAGGTGATGTGCAGACACTAATCGATGATGATGAAGCCGATCACACTTGGATGCCGAGTGCAGAAGGGGCTTCATCATCATCAGGAGAAGATAGTGGAAGCTAGCCCATGAGGCAGCGGCGGAGCCAGCAAGGTGGTAGCATGGCTGGGAATCAGCAGGGTGGCAGCAGTGGGAGTTCGAGAGCCAAACATGCCCGAATTAGACCACCTGCTTTGCAGCAGCCTACCTGCTCAAGAAGTAGTGGTGCAGGGTTTCACTGAGGCAGCGGCATAGCAATCAGTCAGTGCGGACTGTTGGGCGGAAAATCACCTACCAGAACCGTGGCTCCTATGTGGTGGTCCAGCCTGCCGCAGCAACCACTGCCTCAGCCAATGGCACGCACCAGGTTTCAGGCAGTCAAGCCTCCACCACCTCAGCCGAAGGGAGCTGTCTGTCAATCCCATCTTCTGCTGGTCCAGATGCTCCTCCTACTCCTCATTAGTCATTCTGTCAGAAATCAATTGCCAAAGCAATTGCCAAGAGACAGCAGTATGTGTGAACGCATCCAATGGCGCAGAAGCTGAATGTGCTCCTGTCTAAGTTGCTGGTGCTGCAATCCCTCCATTTCCAAGTGGTGGACTCCGCACCTTTCAGAGAACTGATGGCTTGTGCCGAGCCAAGGTGGAAAGTCCCAAGCCTTCATTTCTTTTCAAAAAAGGCAGTATCAGCCCTGCACAAATATGTAGAACAGAAGGTGGGCCAGTCCTAAAGCCTGTCGGTGTCTGCCAAAGTGCACCGCAGCACCAACGTCTGGAGCTGTAACTATGGTCAGGGACAATAGATGTCCTTTACAGCCCACTAGGTGAAAGACGTTCCTGCACAGCCATACTAGCAACTTGGCCAGGTCACGCTGCTTCCGCCTCCACGTTGTCACGCTGTTGGTCCTGCGACAATGTACGCCTCTGCTCCTCATCCTCCACCATGTCCTCAGCCTCCATTGCAGGGACAAGTCACAGTGCCCCTCCAGCATACCACATGTGCAGGGCTTGGCGGTGTCACGCTGTTCTGGACCTGGTTTAGCCTTGGCGAGTCACACAGGGGAGGAACTGCTCCATGTGATGTATCAAGAAATCGAATCCTGAGTACTTCACTGTGTAACTTCAATTTTAGCCAGTGGCAGCTCATGAGTGACACCTGCCATTTTCTCAGGCCCTTTGAGGATGCCACGTTATTTGTCAGTCACCAGGACTACGGGATGAACGACGTCATTCCCTTGCTTCATGTTCTGAAACAGACGCTGGTAACAATCGCTGGTCAGGGGACAGGAGACGTGGCACCTCGATCTCATAGCCACATGAGCCCTGTGGGGGCTAAACTGGAAAAGGAGGAAGAGGAGGGGGAGGAGAACATTGGAGCACAGGCAATATGTAGGCAAATGGGTGGTTTTTCTACTCAGCTACAGGACAGGAGGAGCAGGAGCAGCCAGAGGGGCTACATGGCGATGAGGAAGATGAGACAGAGGACCCAGACATACAGTGGCAGCATGCAGGGTTGATGGAGGAAGGGAGTCCCTCTGAGTCACTTGCACAAATGGCACGATGCATGCTCACTTGCTTGTGTAGTGACAGCCGAATTGTCACCATTCAGCAGAGGGATGACTTCTGCCTCTTCACCTTGTTGGACCCTTGATACTGGTCCAGAATAGGGGCTTTTTTTACACCCACCGAGAGGGAGGACAAACTGAACTACTACAGAGACATCCTATGTAGTCAGTTGGCTGCTGCCTATCTGCGCCATCGTCCATCCTCTTGCAGGTCTTACCGGGGGGGCCCTCTGCACTCACGTTCCTCTGCCATGGGTGCTGGGGAGAGGTGAGGTGGCAGGAGCAGTACCAGCTCCATCAGTATCAGCCTGAGTCTAGTCGCTGATGAGTAGCTTTCTTCACCCGCATAGTAAAGAAACTACTGACCAGCAGCAGCAGGTAGACCTGGAGCAGGACCTAAACCACCAGGTGGTGGCATACTTGCACAGCACCCTGCAACCCCACATTGAAGATCCGCTGGACTACTGGGTAGCCAAACTGGATTTGTGGCCGCAACTAGCAGAGTTTGACCTGTAAAAGCTGTCCTGCCCGGCCAGAAGTGTGGCATAAGAGCGGATGTTTAGTGAGGCGGGGCCATAGTTACCCCAAGAGAACTCGCCTGTCCCCCCAAAATGTGGAGATCTTGACCATTGTCAAGATGAATCAGGCATGGATCATACAGGATTTCCAACCACCAATGCCTGATACATCATACTAGATCATCCATGGTGCCACATCAAAACTTTGATAAAAGAGACCGGTTTCACACTATGTCACCTTGCCACTCTGTGGTATCCTCATGCTGCTGCCATCTTCACATTATGTCACCTTGCCACTCTGTTGTCTCCTGATTCTGCTGTTGCTGCTGCTATATCCACACTTTGTCACCTTGCCACTGTGTGGTCTCCTCAAGCTGTTGCCATCTCCACACTATGTCACCCTGCCACTTTGTGGTATCCTGCTGCTGCTGCCATCTCCACATTATTTCACCTTGCCTCTTTGTTGTCTCTTCATGCTGCTGCCATCTCCACACTATGTCTTGTTGCCACTCTGTGGTATCCTGCTGCTGCCATATCCACACTATGTCAACTTGCCACCCTGTGGCCTTCTGATGCTGCCCCCTCCAAACTATGTCATCTTGCCACTCTGTGGTCTCCTCATGCTGCTGCCATCTCCACACTATGTCACTTTGCCACTCTGTTGTCTCCTGATGCTGCTGCCATCTCCATGCTATGTCACCTTGCCACTCTGTGGTATACTCATGCTGCTGCCATCTCTAGAGTATGTCAACTTGCCACTCTGTGGTTATACTGCTTTTGCTGCTGCCATATCAACACTATTTCACCTTGCCACTCTGTGCCCTCCTCATGCTGCTGCCATCTCCACACTAAGTCACTTTGCCACTCTGTAATCTCCTCAGGCTGCTGCCATCTCCACATTATGTCACCTTGCCATTTTGTTGTCTCCTCATGCTGCTGCCATCTCCACACTATGTCACCTTGTCACACTGTGGTATCCTGCTTCTGCTGCCATCTCCACATTATGTCACCTTGCCACTTTGTTGTCTCCTCATGCTGCTTCCATCTCCACACTATGTCACCTTGCCACCCTGTGGCCTCCTGATGCTGCCGCCCCCTCCAAACTATGTCACCTTGCCACTTTGTGGTCGCCTCATGCTGCTGCCATCTCCACACTATGTCACCTTGCCACTCTGTGGTCTCCTCATACTGCTGCCATCTCTACACTATGCTACCTTGCCACTCTGTGGGATCGTGCTGCTGCTGCCATATCCAAACTATGTCACTTTGCCACTCTTTGGCCTACTGATGCTTCCACCACCACCAAACTATGTCACCTTGCCACTATGTGGTCTCCTCATGCTGCTGCCATCTCCACAATATGTCACCTTGCCACTCTGTGGTCTCCTCATGCTGCTGCCATCTCCACACATTGTCACCTTGCCACTCTGTGGTTTCCTGCTGCAGCCATCTCCACATTATGTCACCTTGCCACTCTGTGGTATCCTCATGCTGCTGCCATCTTCACACTATGTCACATTGCCACTCTGTGGTATCCTGCTGCTGCTGCCATCTGTACATTATGTCATCTTGCCACTCTGTGGTATCCTCATGCTGCTGCCATCTCCACACTATGTCACCTTTCCACTCTGTGGTATACTGTGGCTGCTGCCATATCCAGACTATGTCACCTTGCCACTCTGTGGCCTCCTGATCCTGCCGCCACCTCCATACTATGTCACCTTGCCACTCTGTGGTCTCCTCATGCTGCTGCCATCTCCACACTATGACACCTTGACACACTGTAGTATACTCATGCTGCTGCCATCTCTACACTATGTTACCTTGCCACTCTGTGGTATCATGCTGCTGCTGTATGTCACCTTACCACTCTGTGGTCTCCTCATGCTGCTGCCATCTCCACACTATGTCACCTTGACACTCTGTGACATCCTGCTGCTGCTGTCATCTCCACATTATGTCACCTTGCCACTCTGTAGTCTCCTAATGCTGCTTCCATTTCCATACTATGTCACCTTGCCACTCTGTGGTCTCCTCATGCTGCTGCCATCCCCACACTATGTCACCTTGCCACTCTTTGTTCTCCGGATGCTGCCGCCACCTCCAAACTATGTCACCTTGCCACTTTGTGACCTCATCATACTGCTGCCAGTAATATTGATGGGTGACTGCAAAACTCATTTTGCTGTATGAACCGAATGATGTTGTGGTTGAATTTTTCCTTTCAAATTTTTATTTTTTTTTCCAGTAAAAATTATGGGTGAATGAAAAACTCATATTTCTGTATGGACCAAATGACGTCGTGTGAGATTGTGTGACGTCTGAAAATGTGAGGAAAATATATATTATAAAACAGCAAATATGCAAAAAGAACATGAAAACAATGTCAACCTCCCGATGCTGCAGCTACCTCTAGACTCTGTCATTTTGCCACTCGGTACACTTCTCCTGATGCTGCTGCTGCATCCGTCACCCCCAGGACTCTGTCATTGGGCCAGTCGGTGGCTTTCTCCTGATGCCGCCAGCTCCAGATGTTATTGTGCACTCGATGGCCCCCTCATACTGTTGCCACCTCCAGACTCTGTCATTGTGCTACTTGGTGGCCTCCTCATATTGCTACCAAATCCAGACCCTGTCATTGGGCCACTCTGTGGTCTCCTCATGCTGCTTCCACCTCACCACTATGTCATAGGTTCACTCTGTGGACTTCTGATGCTGTTCCTACCCTACCCACTTCATGACTGGTCCACTATTTAGCCTTTCGGCCTGGCTGACATCATAATTTATTTGACCTTTCTTCTGATCTTTCAGGAGGAAGGAAAAATGAGACGCACAACGGATGTGTAGCAGCTGTAAGGCCTGTATGGTCCCATCAGAATTGGCATATGATTTGGTAGCCAAAAGAAGGAGTGGGTAAAAAACACAGTCATCTCTGTTTTACATCTACTCTTGTTTTTTTTGGGCATTAGCAATACTGATGGATTATTGAGCAAATGTTGACCGAGTGAAGGCGTATGCTCCACAGACAGGATCATTTTTTTGTGGGTTATTGCTCTGACGGATCAGAGGAAGGGCAAATTAATCATTGACTCTGTCTGGGGGCTCTACTTGTATACAGGTTTAGTAGAACAGGTTCTGATAACATCTATGTGGAATCAGCTGGCGACGGTGTAAAAGGAGTGTGCTTCTTCTTGGCACTAGCATCGACCTGTAAGGCTGAGTTCATACTTGAGTTATTTGGTCAGTTTTGGCCCTGTGACTGCGCTAATAAGTGAAGTGTACAGTGAGTCTAAGAGTGACGCCTGTCATCTGCATGTCATACGGACTCACAGTATTATTTCACTACCAAAGCAGACTCCCTATGCGTGTTACTACAAGACACAGTGTTCTACACCACTATAAATGCTCTCAGCAGCCAGAAATAGCAGTTTTTTAACGAGATTCACCGCAAATTTTTCTGAAACATTTGACGAACCAGCCAAATCAATTTTTTTTTTCAATTACCAGAAATCTTTAGTTGCACTTTTTGCAACACAAGATGGTCACACCAAATACTAAATCAAAAGTTCACATACTTGTGATATTAGATCCTTTTCCTCACTGAAAAATTAACAGAGTCTAATATTTCTGACTCATTTGATTTATCTAGTTATGTTTATCGACTTTTAGGACTTGAAAATTGATCTAGTTTTAGGTCAAATTTATGTAGCGATTTAGAAAATTCTGAAGGGTTCACAAACTTTCAAGCACCACTGAAGATACATAGATAGTAACAATTTAGTCATTTTACTGGTATTGATACAGTAACAGCAAAAATAAATAATTATTTCTAAGAGCTTCTACTGACAGGCATGTCTTTTAAATTTTCACTGAATTTTCAAGCGTTCATGAAAATAATATACATATAAAACATTTAGAATAAACATTATAGCAAGCTGCTGGAACATAATACATTTTTAATAAGCTTCTTCCTGTATTAGGTGTTCTGTTCTATTTCTATGGCTGCATAAACCCATTATGCAAATTAAAAAAGACCGGTAATGATATTCTCTTTCTATAGTTGTAAGGTCCGCACTAAGATGCTCACTTCGAGAAAATGAATCCTATTTAATTTTAATAGTATAGCAAGGGACTTAGAAATCCCAACATAATAGCGGTTAGAAACTGGCTAGTTTTGAAAGTAAAATCTTTTCAACGGTTTCTATAATTAACTGTCAATATTTAAAAACATTGAAAAATGTAGATTTCAGACAGATATTTCTTAACTATGCATTCACTAAGTTATTTATTACCAGGTTCTATCACAGAGCAGAAAAGCCTAATACATTCTCTTCTGAGTGCATTAAAATGCACTACAGTGTTTTCATTGCAAGGGATACACGTAATGGAATTAGGTTCAATTTATTGTTGAAACAAACAATGAAATTTAAATATTAAATTTCCAAAATGTAAAGTTGATTTTAAATCTTACATTAAACAACTGTTTTAAGCAGCCATCCTGTTCTTAATTGAATTTGGAAAATCATTATCTAGGAAATAATAAAGGCACTAATGTAGTGTAATGATATTAGAGTAACCTAACACTGTTACATACTCAACATAGTGAGCACACTGCACACCCTGCAGATGAATTAGAGTTTTCTAAATTAAGGAATATTAAAGGTAGTAATGTTTATGGTCATGACTTGGAGTATAATGCAACAGAAAAAAATGTAATGTTTCCTAAATGACAGCTTTCAGATTTGTATGGCCTGGGGTGAATGGAATGAACAATAAACCATAATTTGATTGATATAATATTAAAATGGCTTCTAAAACATATGACTGCCAGTTCTACAACCCAGACATCTGCTTTAGTATGTAAATATTAAGCAGGTTTTCAAAAATGCATTTATTATATAAAGTTTCAATACGTTCCGTACAAAGGTTCGCCATAGTTCCGTCTATTTGCCGATTGTTATATTTGTCTATGTACCGATTGCTAGGTCTGGGCCTTTTGCCATACGTCCTGCTGTCTCACCTGTAATAGCCCCAGCATCTCCTACCTAGCTGCCCGCTGCTCTCTCTGCCAGATGGGGCAGGCATCTACAAAATATTTGTAAAATATAACAAATTTGAATATGACCCCTGACGCTAATCACTAATGCTCAACCCTATGGTACGCCAGCATGTAATAGAAAATAGAGATGTTCTATTACATGCTGGCATACCATAGGGTTGAGCATTAGTGATTAGCGTCAGGGGTCATATTCAAATTTGTTATATTTTACAAATATTTTGTAGAATATTCATTGAATATTTGTGATACATCTACATTCTTTTTTTTTACTCGAAAATTGGCAAGGTAAAGATTGAGTAATATGCTTCATGACTTCAGATGGAAAAAAATGACGACTATTCTAAAAAACAAATATATAGCACTATATTCAATATAGTGGTATAAATTCGTATTTTAGAATAGTTGTAATTTTTTTTCCCTCTGAAAAGAACACTGAACACTGTTCACTTCAGATGAAAAAAAATTACGAATATTCTAAAAACAAATATATAGCACTATTTTCAATATAGTGCTATATATTAGTTTTTTAGAATATTTTTAATTGACAAATATTCTAAAAAAAAACAAATATATAGCACTATATTCAATATAGTGCTATATATTTGTTTTTTAGAATTTTTGTCATTGACGAATATCCCAAAAAACTAAGATATAGCACTACATTCAATATACTACATTCAATATAGAACAGTGTTTACTTCAGATGGAAAAAAATGCAGACTATTCTAAAATCCGAATATATAGCACTATATTAAATATTGTGATATATATTAAATTTTTAGAATATTCGTAATTTTTTTCCCATCTGAAGTTATGATTCCTCCCTGCTTAAGTTACTTGTGGGCCAATGACTCATTGGCCCACAAGCAAGAAGCAGAGAGGAATCATGTGTTGAGAAGGAAAAAATTATGAATATTCAATATAACCAATATATAGCACTATATTGGAAATATTTGCAAATTATCAAAGTGACGATATTCGAGACAAAAATTTGCTTTTCAAATATTCGTGCTCAACACTATTGAGCATCCACCGCTTCCTGTTATTTATGCTTCCAGGAGTGCATGCTAACTGCCTCCGAGCACGGCCCACGGGCATGGTTTCAAGTTTAAAAGGCATCTTCCTCTTCCAGAAGTTGCCTGAGCATTGAGTTACTAACAATAATAGCAAGGGTGTTCTATTGTGTATTATGGCTTTTGACCTCTGGGTTTTCTCTGACCACGTTTCAGCTTTTGCTGACAATCATCATCATCATCAGCTGCTGCCTTTACTCTAGTTTTCTCTGCAATACAACTTCTCATCACCGTGTCTGCTATTGGACTCCACTGTCAACCATATTAGCTAATCCTGTAGGTAGTGGTTCAGTTTCTCTCTAGCTATGTTCTGTCCTGTCTCCTGTGAGAATACTAAATAACACCATAGGGGTTAGTGGCTGCAATCCCCTTGGTTGACACAGAGAATCCACACTCTCTGGTTTGAACAGTGGGTCCCGCCCATTGGTTATAACTAGTGTTGGGCGCGAATATTCAAATAGCAAATATTAATTGCGAATATCGGCACTTCAAGAATTCACTAATATTTAGAATATAGTATTTTCGAATATTCTCTTTTTCTTTTTCATCTGAACAAATGATCCCTCCCTGCTTCTTGCTTGTAGGCCAATGAGAAGGCTGCAATGTCTATGTCTGAGCTTAGCAAATCCCTAACAACCAATAGGAAAGTTTCCTACCCCTTACTATATACAAACCTCCTCAGCAGCCATTTTCTACAGTTTTTTTAAAGTTCTGAGAGAGACAGCAGTGTCATTGCTGTGCTCTGTGCTTTCCACTCATTACATTAGATAGATAGTTAGATAGCTTATATATAATACAGATAGTTAGTGGGAGATAGTCAGTGTAGGTTATATCCTGATATAGTGTTGCTGTTGCAGTGCAGGGTGTTAGGTAGTGTGATAGGTTCTGCTATCCATACATACATGCTACTGACATAGTGCTGTTGTCACAACAATACTTAGTGCACCAATGAATAATATGTAGTCAGACTTGCTAAAATGTGAAGTTTCACGTATTGTGCCAAAATATGTGCATCATTAATTGCCAATTAGCGCAATCATGAATCTATTGGAGCACTCTATCTGCATATAAAGCCATTTTTTATGTTTTGCCAGTGCCAACCATTTTCTCCAGTCTCAGGAAGCTTCTAGCAGCTTGGAAAATGTAGCAAAACTGACCCACACCTGTATCGCTTTACGCAAATATTGCATTGCCGATTTTCGCAATCAAGAAAATAATAGTGAATTCTCTGAATTTGCAAATATATGACAAATATTCTACAAAATAATTGTGAAATATTGCAAATTTGAATATTGCCCCTGCCGCTCATCACTAGTTATAACAGTGATCTTCGCCTGTTTTCTAGATTTGAACCTTTGCTGCCTGTCCTAACCTATGGAATATTTATCACATTGCTTGTACACTGCTTATCTGCTTTACTGAAGTTTTCTGGATCTCTTGGAGTGCCTTACCAGTGTCTCTCAACCCCTGTGGGCCAGTATTCACTGAACAGAGACTAGCCCAGGAGGAAGCAGCATGGTGATTTCCCTGCAGTGGAGTCCAGATCCCTAAATAATAGTTAATGGGTGAAGACCAAGGGTCCACTAGGACAAAGCACTTAGGAGACGCCCTAAGTCAAATCTGTTGTTACATAGCAAATGCACATTCGCTCACATTACATAGTATATAAGGGTATTCTGAACAATGTGTATCCACCCATTATTTTTATCAGTTACTACTAGAGATGGCCTTGCGGTTTGCCCGGCGGTCGTTTTGCGACGAACTTTGCTCATTCGCGATTCGCAGACCATACAAACATATGGAGATGTTCGCATGCGCCATATTCTTTTGCATTGTGCCGAACTTTGACCCATGACACATCCATCAGGTGGGACAGGGCAGTCAATTGAGACGTTTCAGCACATGGACACACCCCCACCCTATAACTGAACCCGATCTGGCAGCCATTTTACATTCTGTGTTTTGCCAGTGTAGGGAGAGGTTGCTTTGTGGAGCAGGGACAGACTGTTAGGGACACCAAACGCTAGCTAATAGGGCCACAAAAGTACTTTTAAAGACTGGTATAGGTGTGCTATTGATAGATGTGATATACTGAGGGGTGTGATATACTTATAATATACTTTCTAACAGAGAAAGTATATTATAGTGCATTTGTATTGTGCAGCAGTTGTGTGTGGTTCTGCTGCGATACCGCAGGTATATAGAGGGACAAGAGTTATTGGAACAACTATTTTCAACAGGTGTGATATACCTGTTGCCCAAAAAAAACGGAGTAATGGGGTGCGATATACCTGCTTCCACAAAATACTGATTGAGGGGTGCAATATAATTGCTTCCACCAAATATTGATTCAGGGTTTCTATATAGCTGCTTCCACAAAACACTGATTGCAGGTGTGATATACTTGCTTCTACAAAATACTGATTAGGGGTTCTATATACCTGCTTCCACAAAATACTGATTGAGGAGTGCGATATACCTGCTTCCACAAAATATTGATTGAGGCCTGCGATACACCAACTTCCACAAAATACTTATTGAGTGGTGCGATATACCGGCTTCCACCAAATATTGATTCAGGGGTTCTATATACCTGTCTCCACAAAACACTGATTGAAAGTGTGATATACCTGCTTCTACAAAATACTGATTAAGGGGTTCTGTATACCTGCTTCCACAAAATACTGATTGAGGGGTGCGATATACCTGCTTCCACAAAATACTGGTTAAGAAGTTTGATATTCCTACTTCCACAAAATACAGATTGAGGGTTGCGATATACCTGTTTCCACCAAATATTGATTCAGGTGTTCTATATACCAGTTTCCACAAAATACTGATTGAGTGGTGCGATATGCCTGCTTCTACAAAATACTTATTAAAGGGGTTCTATATATCTGCTTCTATAAAATATTGATTAGAGGGGTGCGATATACCTGCTTCCACAAAATACTGATTAAGGGGTTTGATATCCCTGCTTCCACAAAATACATATTGAGGGGTGCAATATACCTGCTTCCACCAAATATTGATTCAGGTGTTCTATATACCTGTTTCCACAAAATACTGATTAAGGGGTGTGATATGCCTGCTTCTCCAAAATATTGATTAAGGGGTTCTATATACCTGGTTCCACAAAACACTGATTGAGGGGTGTGATATACCCGCTTCCACAAAATACTGATTGAGGGGGGAGATACACCTGATTCCACCAAATAATGATTGAGGCCTGCGATACAATGGCTTCCACAAAATACAGATTTAGGGGTGCAATATATCTGCTTCCACAAAATACTGATTAAGGGATTTGATATATCTGCTTCTACAAAATACTGATTGAGGGGTTTGATATACCTGCTTCCACCTAATTTTGATTCAGGTGTTCTATATATATGTTTCCACAAAATACTGATCGAGGGGTGCGATATACCTGCTTCTACAAAATACTGATTATGGGGTTCTATATACCTGCTTCCACAAAATACTGATTATAGGGTGCAATATACTGGCTTCTACCAAATAATGATTGAGGCCTGCAATACCTGCTTGCACAAATACTGCTCTTCTCTAGGGACTTTGGCACAGGGCCATTTTGAAAATGACAGGCAGAGAAAGAGGACAGGCTGTTCCACAGGGGTGGTAGGGGTCGGGCAGGTGCACCAGGCCAGAGCCTAAGTGGGTGCGTGCGATTAAATCAAAGGACGCACCAGAGTTAGTTGAGTGGCTCACTCAGCCTTCCGCTTCTGCGCCCTCCTTATTCTCTGTATCGGCAACCTCCTCACTCTCTGCTGTGTGCAACCCCAAAGACAACCCCACCACCACCACCATAGCCCCTCCACTTGAGTCAGAGGAATTATTTTTACATCCATTCCCAGACCTTACTGATGTGAAGCCATTCTTGGCATTGGATTAAGAAGAGAAGGTAGCAAAGGCCGCCACCCAGCGGTCTGACGACAGTACCCAGATCAGCACAAGGAGGGTGGTCCCCGCTGTTGCTGCCTGCAACAAGATCTCAAATGTCAGTGGTGGTGTAGGTGATGATGAGAACGTATTGATGGATGTCATGTGGGTGCCCGCAAGAGAGAAAGAGGAGGGGAGTGCAGAGGGAGAGACAGAGCAGCAGATAGGGGGTAGAAGTAGGAGAAGCAGGCAGAACTCGCAGTACACCGGAGGCAAAAAGCAGACTTCAAATGTATTTGGAGCGAGTCATCCACCATGCACGGTCACATCTTGCGCTCCCAGGACGCCGGCACATGGCTCCGCAGTGTGGGCTTTTTTTAACGTGTCAGCTGCTGACAATAGTGTTGCCATCTGCAGCCTGTGCTGTCAAAGCATAAATGGTGGTAAGCCCAACACTCACCTAGGGACGACCGCCCTAAGAAGGCACCTAGTCTCCTATCACCCAGCCCAGTGGGAGCAACGCCATCAAAACCCACAAAGCCACACTCCGGGCACTCCACGTCCTGCCTCTTTTCCTTCTCCTCTTTCCTCCCAATTGTCCTCCACTCCGCTTTCCACCGTGCCGTTGTCACATTCATCTGGCAGAAGACAGACTTCAGTGGGCCAAATGTTCGAGCATAAAAAGTTGATGACGCTGGATAACCTTTTTGCCCAATAGCTGATCGCTGGCTTGCCGGAACTGCTAGCCCGCTAACTACTGCCGTATAAACTGGTAGACTCGGAGGCCTTTAGAAAATTTGTGGCCATTGGCACACAGCAATGGAAGGTCCCCGGAAGGAAATATTTCTCCAAGAAAGGCATCCCAGAGCTATATGGCCACATTCAGCGGCAATTAAATATATCTCTGGCACACAGTGTCGGTGAAAGATACATCTGACCACAGACACTGTGGTCTAGCAAACATGGGCAGGGAAGGAACATAACTTTTAGTGAACACTGGGTGAACCTCCTGACGGCCGTCAAGCATGTAACCCGTGGCACCCGTGGCATCCGTGTGGATTTGGTGTTACCGCCATGGATTGCATGCAGGCCTGCCTCTTCTACTCCTCCTCCTACTCCATCCTCTGTCTCCACCTCAGCTGACTCCTCCTTTTCCACTGCTATAGCCTCTTCCGCTGCACCTCCCAAGCTCCCCAGAACCTATTCGACGTGCCAGGTTAGACGTTGCCATGCTGTGCTGCAGCTGTTACCTGGAAGCCAAGAGCCACATGGGTCCTGCACTACTTTCTGCCCTGCGGTCACAGGCCGATCAGTGACAAACCCAGCTCAATTTGACAGTTGGTAAAGTAGTGTGTGACAACGGTGCCAATCTGCTGAGCATGCTGAAACAGGGCAAAATGACACACGTGCTGTGCATGGCACACGTCCTGAACTTAGTCGTGCAGCAATTTGTTGCCAAATACCCCGGGGTCCAGGACGTCTTGCAGCAGGCCAGGAAAATCTCTGGCCATTTTAGAAGATCTTAAACGGACATGGCTCACCTTGCTGAAGTTCAGCGACGACAGCACCTGCCCGTCAGACGTATGATTTGTGACAGCCCAATGCGCTGGAACCTTGTATTTGCTTGATCGGCTGCTCCAGCAACAACGTCTGTTAATGACTGACTACCTGTATGAACTCTGCAGCAGGACAGGTTCTGGGGAGCTTGGTTTCATTTCTCCGCACCAGTGGCTGCTCATGCGTGATGCATGCAGACTTTTGTGGTCATTTGATGGGATCACCAAACTAGTCAGTTGCAGCCAGGGCACGATCAGTGACATCGTATCTTACACCTTCTTTCTGGAGTGTGCATTGCGTTGTGTCACTGATCAAGCCGTCGAGGAGCAGGAGCTGGAAGATGAGGAAGTCATAATGCTGAATGAATTCCCAGGGGGGCTACTCCATCTCAGACAAGTCAGCAGGAGTCTGAAGAGGAGTCAGAGGAGGATGGTGGGAGGAGAAAAAGGAGATGTTGGAGCAAGAAGAGCAGGCTTTGAGTGGACTTTAAACTTTTCGTGGATCCCTGGTGTTGTCCTGTGGCTGGGGGGAGGAGACCAAGGATGACATTCTCCTGGTAGGTGATGAGCAGGAGCAAGTGCGCTCCACCGCTTCCAATTTAGTGCAAATGTGGGCCTTCATGCTCCAGTGTTTGAAGAGGTGAAGAGGTACCACTGTATAAAAATCCTAAAGGGCAAGGACCAGTGCTGGGTGACAACGTATTTAGACCCCGGTACAAACACAAAATGGCGGGCATTTTACCAACATCACAGAGAGCTGGCAGAATGCAGCATTTCCAGGCCTTGCTGCAAGAGATGCTGCATTATGCTGTTGCAGGTGCTGGCAGAGGAATTTCCCCCCACAAAGCGAAACAGGTGTGGGTACCTATCCGACTGCGCCTGCAAGAAGAGGGCGGTTTCAAGATGTGTTGGTCACTTCGGATATCAGATCATTCTTGCAGCCAACCCATCAACAGCCTCACTGTGGATCCAGCCTCAGGGAACGCCTAGACTGCCAGGTGTCCGACTACATCGGGTTAACGGTCGATGTGGATGCTCTGAGAAGCGAGGAACCCTTGAACTACTGGGTGGGCAGGTTTGACCTGTGGCCAGAGCTGGTACAATTTGCCATAGAACTCTTGGCTCTTCGAGTGTCCTATCCGAAAGGATGTTCACCGCAGTCAGGGGGATCGTGGACTACCTCACATTTCTAAAAATGAATAAGGCATCTTGTAGGAAATCAACATCTGTGACGACCACGTATAATTGAATTTCCTCATGCCCGCCCACACATATCCGCCATTACCTAGAACAAAGAATAGTCCTTGTTTTATGTATATACAGTGGCATAAAAGGCCTTTTCTGTCAGGTGAATGCCTAATTTTTGGGGCCTCAACTTCAGTAGCCTACAGTAAAGTTGTTATCCGGTGACCGCCTAATGTACCTCCAGACACATAATCACTAGTTCTTTTCTGACAGGTGAATGCCTGATTTTTAGGGCCTG